>NC_091451.1:21816390-22139569 GCF_964237555.1 Oryctolagus cuniculus | reverse complement strand
CTAATTATTGTTCAGGTAGCAACAATAAAGAATTAGCCACTTACAGGTACTAGGCTTATTCACAGGGCTCCAACCCAAACTCCAGATACTTTGAGAAAGGAGGTTTCTCTTGAATGCTATAATCACTTACAAATAAGTTTATAAAAATAACTAAATTTCCGCTGCATGTAAATAAGAATGCCTTCACAGCCCAAAGAGGAGAATAACATGTGACGTCATTTCTTGGTTCTAATCAACAGGAACTTGCCAGAGTCCCAGCCTCAACACTAGCCTCCTAGACCCGCGACCCCCCAGCGTGAAGTTCCTGCACAAGCACTGCTTCCTGTTCCTGTGGAGGGGGCAAAGGTGCAGACTGCAGGCGCAACTCCAGATCTGTTTGACTTCTAGGAGTTCGGGAATTTGCAGTTTCAGTTCCCCGGGTGGACCTTGCCTGCCCTCACGTTTGAGAACCACTGCTGCAGACAATCATCAGAGTCCTGGCAAGTCACTCCTAACTTCATTAGAACTCCCCGCAAACACCGCACCCATGTCCGCAGGTGGGATCCAGGTTACCTTGCCGGCCTTCGTCATTGGTAAAGAGCCCGGTGTCGCTGCTGCTGCACACACTGCTCGTTTCACTGAAAAAGAGAGTAAAACACAAGACGGCCCATCAGCTCCAGTCAAAGACAGCGCCGTACATTCCTCTGCCTGCAGCTGGAACGATCCCAAGCTTCCTTAATTTCGTTCCATTCTATTAGCCAACCAGATAGGCAAAATTTCAGACTGAAGCCATGGGATAGATTCTATTCCCCACCCCCAACTCCAAACAAAAAGAAGTGCAGAAGTTAGGAGATTTCTAAAACTTTTACTTGTATTTCAAAATAATTCATTTATTTATATTTGTATTTGAGAGGCAAAAGACAGAGAAGAGGCAGAGAATTCCCATCTGCGGGTTCACTCCCCAGATGAAGCCAGGAGCCAGGAACTCAATCTGGGTCTCCTACAGGAGGGGCAGAGATCCAACCCCTGAGCCATCAGGTGCACCTCCGAGGGTGCACGTTAGCTGGAAGCTGCAACGACGGGCGGAGCCAGGACTTGCACCCAGGCACTGAGTGGCACCTCAACTGCGAGCTGAAAGCCCACTCCCAAAGTGCTGTTAAAACATCTAAAGCCAAGTCACATTGCTAGTTTAGCACTAGAAAGTTCTTTATTGAGGCATAGTCTCAATCAGGCTTGGTATGTCAAACAACACAAATTTACAAAAACTACGACTCAACTTTATTTGTAAATATGCCAGTTTTAAATGAGGCTTTCCAGCTTTAAAACATCCAGCATCTCTCAAGTTTTCCTTCTTCCAAAGCAGCAAACAAAAATGCATAAATAAACAAGGGTGCATGTATGACGCCGGGGTTCCTTGACGCCACTTCCGACACCCGCATCCCATGTTGGAGTGCCTGGTTCGAGTCTCAGCTCCTCCACTCTTGATCCTGCTCCTGATAACGCACTATTTGGAAGGCAGCAGATAACGGCTCAAGTACTTGAGTCCCTGCCCCCGCCATGAGAGCTCTGGACCAAGTGCCAGGCTCTGTTTCAGCCTAGCCTGGCTATAGCTATTTCAGTAATTTGGGGAGGGAACAGTAGACAGATGATCGCTGTCCATGTCTCTCTTTCTTTGCGTTTCAAATACCACCTCCCCCACACAAAAAAAGAAAAGAAAAAAATGTTTTCGGGGCCAGCGCTATGGTGCAGCGGGTTAAAGCCCTGGCCTGAAAGCATTGGCATCCCACATGGGTGCCGGTTCTAGTCCCGGCTGCTCCTCTTCCGATCCCGCTCTCTGCTATGGCCTGGGAAAGCAGTAGAAGATGGTCCCAGTCCTTGGGCCCCTGAACCCACGTGGGAGACCCAGAAGCAGCTCTGCCTCCTGGCTTCGGATCGGCGCAGCTCCGGCTGTTGCAGTCATCTGGGGAGTGAACCAGCGGATGGAAGACCTCTCTCTCTGTCTCTACCTCTCTCTGTAACTCTGTCTTTCAAATAAATAAAAAATAAATCTTGAAAAAAAATAAGAAAAAATGTCTTTCAAATATCTATAAACAGAAAAAAGGAATCTATATTCCCAAAGTCACACCTTCTCACACCTTCTAAATTTAATATCTTCTTTGACATTAAGTAGATATACACAACTCATTTTGGAAAAAGAAGCTAATGTTAAAAATATAAAAACAAACTCTATCTGAACTCACTGAAATGAAACTTTGGCCCTATGAACGGATTTTGCCTCTTATGTTGTTTTTTCTCCACCCACTCTCCATTAAATGGTTTAACTGGTTCGAGACTAGCAATGTCTCGATCAGGAACATCTGCTTCCAGGCTAGTCAACCTTGTTTTTCAACGGCTCTAGACGATGGGAGAAACTAAAGCGAGGAATAAACATTGCATCATCCTGCATAAGAAAAGAAGCGTGGAAAATGCTAATCTACATTCTCGATCAGCTCTCTGGAAATGTTCTGTATTTGACAACATCTCCATGTAACCTGCCAGCACTAAATCCTAAACTGTTAGATAAGTTAAGTAACAATGCTTTCTTCACTTCAGCCAGGCTCTGTCCTGACAAGAGCCAATAAAGCCTTTTTCCTTTGATTTTCTTCTGTATGCAGAAGAAATGGGAACACTCTCAGAGGATCACTGGAACAGCAACTCCCAGAACTGCACGCTGGGTTCTGCTGGATTCAGAAGCTTCAAAGGGCTCTGGAGTTAAACCAGGAGATGTCCTCGTGCAGGACTGCGTCCCTCCCGTGGAGGGTCAGGGACGGTGCCTGCTAAACTTAGTGGTGTTGGCTCTGTCTTTGCAGCAAAAGCTGAAGAACATGAGTGATCTCACTCCTGCGAGTCTTTCTCATTACTATTTTCTTCTTCTCATCTCACCTCAAGTATAAAGCAAGTGTTATATTTTTAAACTTCTCATAATATTAAGGAGAGCCACAAAGCACAGGAGGCCATAGGACACTCTACTCCACCATCATGTTGCACAATAGGTCTTCAAATGAAGCTGCATAATGTGTATTATGGAAAATAATGCATGGATTTCTTTTTTTTTTTTTTACACTAAGATAAACTTAACTTTTTTTTTTTATTTGAAAGACAGAGTTACAGAGAAAGGCAGAGAGAGAGAGAGAAAGGTCTTCCATCCGCTGGTTCACTCCCCAATTGGCCGCAACAGCTGGAGCTGCGCCAATCTGAAGCCAGGAGCTTCTTCCGGGTCTCCCACGTGGGTGCAGGGCCCAATAAATAAATCTTAAGAAACAAAATTAAGGGGCCGGCGCTGTGACGCAGCAGATTAACACCCTGGCCTGAAGTGCCGGCATCCTATATGGGCGCCGGTTCGAGACTCGGCTGCTCCACTTTCAATCCAGCTCTCTGCTATGGCTTGGGAAAGCAGTAGAAGATGGCCCAAATCTTTGGGCCCCTACACCCACATGGGAGATCTGGAAGAAGCTCCTGGCTCCAACTCCTGGCTTCGGATGAGCACAGCTCCAGCCATTGCGGTCATCTGGGGAGTGAACCATCGGATGGAAGACCCCTCTCTCTGTCTCTCTGCCTTTCCTCTCCCTGTGTAACTCTTTCAAATAAATTAAAAAAAAAAAATCTTAAAAAAATTAAATTAAGATAAGAACAGTTGCTTCTTCACAAGGCCTATCAATTCTTTTCTCCATCCATTTCCAGCTATCTGTAAACACTACCATGTAGAGGGTTTCCTTGGCCCCCCCTTTCTTTTTCTTTTTTAAAAATAGATTCCATTCTCTTCTCATACTCTAAATAAAGGGGCAAGTTCAAAGAATATCTGCTGGATCAAGAAAGGAGTGGTAAGCCATCACTCTACATTCCTATTGTTGTCTACAGCATTTCAGGTGAACATTTTTTAAATGATGTATTTATTTATTTATTTGAGAGGTAGAGTGACAGAAAGTGAGAAAGAGAGTGACAGCAAGTGTGAGAGAGAGAACTCCTATCTGCTGGTTCATTCCCCACATGCATGCAGCAGCTGGGGCTGGATCAGGCCAAAGCCAGAAGCCTGCAACTCCATCCAGGTCTCCCACGTGCATGGCAAAAACCCAAGCATCTGAGTCATCATCAGCTGCTTCCCAGGTGTGTTAGCAAGGAGCTGGATCAGAAGTGGAAAGCTGGGACTCAAACCTACACTCCCATATGGGATACAGGCGTCCCAAGCAACAGCTTAACCCGCTCTACCACAACACCTGCCCTAAGAATTGATACTCTTAAAAGAGTTTACACTGAACTTGCTTTCAGAGTTTCCTATATATAGTTAGTAGGAGCAATAACAATGTCATAGAAATGTCACCAGGATTTTAAGACTATGATCAAGGAAGATATGCATTTTTACAAAAGATTTATTGGGGCTGGTGCTGTGGCGCAGCGGGTTAATGCCCTGGCCTGAAGCACTGGCATCCCATATGGGCACCAGTTCGAGTCCCAGCTTCTCCACTTCCAATCCAGCTCTCTGCTATGGCCTGGGAAAGTAGAAGATGGCCCAAGTCCTTGGGCCCCTGCACCCACGTGGGAGACCAAGAAGAAGCTCCTGGCTCCTGGCTTCAGATTGGCACAGCTCTGGCGGTTGTGGCCAATTGGGTAGTGAACCATCAGATGGAAGACCTCTCTCTACCTCTCTTTCCTCTCTGTATAACTCTTTCAAATAAATCTTTAAAAAAAAAAAAAGATTTATTTATTTGAAAGACAGAGAGAGAGATCTTCCATCTGCTGGTTTACTCCCCAGTTGGTCTTAACAGCAAAGGCTGGGCCAGGGCCAAAGTCAGGAGCCAGGAGCGTCTTCCGGGTCTCCCATATGGGTGCAGGGGCCCAAGGAAAACTTAGGGCCCATCTTCCACTGCTTTCCCAAGTTTATTAGTAGGGAGCTGGACTGGAAGTGGAGCAGTCGGGTCTTGAAATGGCATTCACATGCGACGCAGGCACTGCCGGTGGTGGCCAAACCTTCACCTTGCACTGGCCCGAGACATATCTTTCATTAGAAAAAAAAAAATTCTACAAAGTATCATCACTCTAGCATTCTCTAGAAATGAACGTGATATTTGCTAATTCTATTTATTTCCTCAGAATAACTTGCAGTGTGAAAACGTAATCCTGTGAAAAACTATGAGCCATTTGCTGAGGAAGACCAATGTGGGAGTGTCACAGCGTGTTTGTACTTAAGCACTATGATGCAGCTTGCAAAGATCTGGGGGCAGGCATTCGGCCTAGTGGTTAAGAAGCCCATAGCCCACATCATCGTGGGCTCAATTCCAGCTCCAGCTCCTGACTCCAGCTTCCTGCTAAAGAATACCCCAGCAGACAATAGGTGATGGCTCCAAGTACTTGGGTCCCTGCCACCCAAGTGGATTGAGTCTCAGGTTCCCGGCTTCAGCCTGGCCCAGCTCCAGTTGATGTGGGCATTTGGGAAGTGAACTGGTAGGTGGGAGCTCTGTCTCACATAAATTTTTAAATTAAAAAAAAAAAAAAAAAAAAAAAAAAAAGAGCCTCTTATAAAGTGTAAGTAAATATAACCCCTTCCAAGTTACAGACCTAAGTTTTCCAGTCTCACAGACTTCACTCACTTCTGACTTAGAGATGGTAACTTAAAAAAAAAAAAAAAAAAAAAAAAAAAAAAAAAAAAAAAAAAAGAAAGAAAGAAAGGAGCCAGTGCTGTGGCTCACTTGGTTGATCCTCCGCCTGTCACGCTGGCATCCCATATGGGCACCGGGTTCTAGTCCCGGCTGTTCCTCTTCCACTCCAGCTCTCTGCTGTGGCCCAGGAAGACAGTGGAGGATGGCCCAAGTGCTTGGGCCCCTGCATCAGCATGGGAGACCAGGAAGAAGCACCTGGCTCCTGGCTTTGGATCGGATAGCTCTGGCTGTAGCGGCCATTTGTGGGGGTGAACCAACGGAAGGAAGACCTTTCTCTCTCTCTCTCTCTCTCTCACTGTCTAACTATATCTGTCAAATAAATAAATAAATATCAATGTAACAGTGACTTAGACAATGATAAGATATTAATTTAGGGACTGGCATTGTTGCATAGCAAGTAAAGGCACCTTCTGAAATGCAGGCATTCCAGTGCCAGTTCGAGTCCCAGTTGCTCCACTTCCGATCCAGCTCTCTGCTAATGCGCCTGGGAAAGCAGTAGAAGAAGTCCTAAGTGCTTAGACCCCTGCACCCACATGGGAGATCCAGAAGAAGCTCCTGGCTCCTAGCTTTGGCCTGGCTCAGCCCTGTCCGTTACGGCCATTTGAGAAGTGAGCCTGTGGATGGACGCTCTCTCTCTCTACCTTTCCGTAACTCTGACTTTCAAAAAATAAAAATTAAAAAAAGACGCTAATTTAGCTAACTCAATATAATATTCTGTTACAAACAAGCTCCACCTTTCAATAAAGACACTTTTAGTGCCTCTGCAGATCCCAAGTCTAGAAAGTCAAAGATGTCAAGTTCCTACACATTTTTTTCTTATTCCAAAACCTCCAAGGGTGTTTACAACTTTTTTGCTATAAGCTTTTACTAGGCCACGGGGGAAAGCCCCATTCTTCATTTTTATGAGAAAAAAATATGCTCCTACCTCTGTGCTGACCCTCCCTGTGGTCCTCTGAAGCCTGTATGATTCTCAAACAAAAGTACCGGGCGAAGCCCCCAGAGATGGCCGGGAGCACCGTCCCGTCTTCCCAAGGGCAGCAGCCTCCGCCTCTGCCTGCCCAGTCGCTCTGAACTCCTGCCCTGACAATCTGCAGGTCTGATCCGGAAGAGTGTGTAGACGCAGATCACCTGAGAATGTTTCTAACAGATTTTGAAGAAAATATACTAATCTGACAAATAATTACACGATTCAAAAAAGTGGGGAGAATAAAGAATCTCCAACAGAAAAGGCAGGAGAAAGGATTTTTCCCACTGCTCCCAACCTCTGCACATTCACGTGGTAAGCACTTGACACTATCCCACCAAAGATCAGGCACTGCTGTAACGAACACTACAACTAGCAAATGCTTCCAGCATAACTGGAACATGTGCACCTTACAAAAGACCACTAGTCCAGACTGGGAGAAGGATGTGAAGAGGTAAGCGAGAAGGCTCTCCACTGAAGAATATTCTGTGATGGGTAAGAGGTGAGGTAAGCCCAGAATTTAACCTTGGAACACTGAGAAAATCATCCCATTTCAGGAGCCAGAAAATGTCTCAAAAATATTCCTCTGAGAGTAAAAGTAGTTATAGTATATCACACTTCTCCCTCAATGTCTTTCGCTAAAGAACACTCCACACTTTATCAGCAGCATAGCCACCATTTTAAATAAGGCACAAACAAAATTAAATCCTGGATTTGGGATCAGCAGTTGAATTACCTATTATTCTTAATAATGCTAGAAAAACAAGTGAGCCACATCCAAGCGAAATAACAGAAGTGTAAAGAAAGTCCGCTTAAGCCAAGATTCTAAAGGTTAACCCTCAACATTTCATTCTGCAAATTTTCAAACACAAAAAGTTGAAACTCAACATTATAGTCAACACACTCCACCGCTTGGATTCTGCAAGTAATATTCTGCTTTGTTTTATTCCACATACATCCATCTAGAGGTTCTGTGTAACTAGAGACACGGGGTAGACCACAGGACTGGGCGTGGCATCACCGTCACAGAAGTATATTACCACCATGCGTGTCAGGCCCCGTAAAGCACTACTGAGGCCTCTTCAAGACGCACAGTGCCAGCAGAGCGTGGCAAACCTCGGTACCAACTCAGCAATGCTCTCATCCGAGATGCTCTCCTGTGCAAGCTCTGGGAGTGACCTGTTTGCCCTTTTGAGGCACCATTAAAGGCTACAGTTTTCAAATCCACAAAAACTTTTGTTTTAAAACTACCGTACTTTTATTCCATATAAAAGACGGTTTGGGCCTCATTAAGTTCTCTAAATTTGAACCTCATCCTTGTTGGCAAAGGCAAGTGAAGTAAAAACTCAATTTCAGTATGAGAAACACCAAGAGTAGTGGTTCTCAACTGGGGCAATTTTGCACCCCCACCCCGCCACCCCCTGCCAGGATTTGGCAATTCTGGGAACATTCCTTGTAGTCAAAACTTGAAGAGGGAAGGGAGGGCCGGTGAACTGCTGGCATCAGTGCACGGAGGCCCTGCAATGCACGCGCACGCCCACAACAGACTACTGTCCAGTCCAAAAGGTCAGTGGTGCAAGCTGAGGACCCTGATCTACAGCGATGAACAAACTCACCGGATGGAGGGGACAGGGCGTGCACTCAAGGAAACCTCGTACAAGAGGGGAGGAGCGCTCGCTGCACTCGCTGTAACTAGACTGAGCCCATCTTGGAGAGCAGAGGTCAACATCTCATAGAAGCAACGAGGCCACCACTTTCTTGCCAACCCCAGGGCTGGCCGCAGAGCAGGGATGCAGGGTGGCGGCCTCCAGGGCAGGCTCAGCACAGCAGGCCGACAGACAGCTCCTGCACATTCTCCAGTGCCTGCTCCCAGCCTCGCAGTGTGAGCAGCTCCTGGCAATCAGCCAATCGTTAAGTCCGCGTCTCTGCTCATGGGAGTCCGCAATGTTTTCCTAAGAGTTCTAGTAAGCAACTGAGGCTGTCTCTCAGCTGCCTTTTAAAATAAGAAGACAACGATGGGAGGTTGGCTGTGGTGGAAAAGAATCATGGAATCTCAGCGTGGCGAGGCTCCTAGGGGGCTTTCAGCTCCGCCCTGACTCTCCGGGAACTCGGGAAGAAATGGCAACCATGCGGGAATCCCACCCCCCCACACCCCCTACCCCCCCACCCCTGACCCAGAACTCATCGCCTGGTTAAACAGCGAACTGAACTTCATTTTTATAGACTTCTAACTTTCACACTGTTACATTTTATCTTGAGGCAATGTTTAACTCTCTGTACTTTCTTTTTAATTTTTTTAAGATTTTATTTTTATTTATTTGAAAGGCAGAGTGACAGAGAGGGAGAGATAAAAAGAGAGATCGCCCATCCTCTAATTCATTTCCCCAGTAGCTGCAACCACTGGGACTGGGCCAGGCTGAAGCTAGAAGCCAGGAATTACATCTGGGTCTCCCAGTGGGCAGCAGGGGCCCAAGGACTTGGGACATGTGCTGCTGCTTTTCCAGGCACATTAGCAGGGAGCTGGATCAGAAGTGGAGCAGCTAGGAGGTAAACCAGTGTCCACATGGGATGCCAGTATCACAGTCGGTGGCTTAACCCACTGTGCCACAATGCTGGCTCCTCCCTCTCTGTACTTTCCAGCCCTAAGTCCTACTTCCCTCCTCTGTAGCCACACAGAACAGCAGTAACAGTTCTTTCAAGAAACACAACAAAGGTGTCACAACCACCTCTCAGTCTTATTCGGCTGTTCCCTAAGGACATACCAGCAGAACTCTGAATAAATCTAAGCACACCAAGCTGGCCAGTCAACACCCTCAAATGCAACACTGGCAGACACACTCTGAGTCAGCTCCCTACCACACACATTTTCTCCATAGCCTCAGTAACCTCTGATTAATGACCTCCACTTGCAAAGGAGGCTACTTACCTTAACCATGAAATAATGAATGCTATTGATCCAACAAGCTACTGCTATAGAGTGTTATTGATCACCCAATCTTTGGTTAAAATGGTCCTCATTTAGCAATTTCACTGTCACAAACACCTGGAGCAAAGCACGCTCATAATTAAAGAGTTTGGGGGAGTTAAAGTGAGAGGTGATGGACAGAGATCTCGGCTCACCGCCATTTATTCCTGCTTCTGAGCTATTGTTTGTGTCAGAAGGGATATTGATTTTCTATAAAAATAAGAAAACAAGAGGCACCAAGGGGCCGCAGGAGGTCAGCTTGGGCTGCAGAAGGCGGGGGAGGCTTAGCACTCTGTCTCTGTCACTTGCCTTCCGAGAGAGGGGAGTATTTTCTTTCCTGGGAGATTAGCCTCTAATACATCACTTTAGGAGGCTCCTGAATGTGACTTCAGGCCATCAGCCGGCCAAGCCACTCGTGAAAGGAAAAAAGCTGAACCACGTATTCAAGGGGACAAATGATGTGTTAGTGAAAAACAGCAAAATTAGGCTATGGCTGCCTGGTTAATAGCTGCCCTACAGACAATCTGAATAAAGATCAACAGAAGGGAATCTGACCAAGAGTTGTTCTATTTTAAGATAGTCACAAACACACACACAGAAAAAAATATAACAGTTTGATTTTTATGTAAGCATTAAGAAAACTACTATATCATAGACACTTTCAGTTCCTCTTAATTCAGGAAGGATTGCTGGTGTAGAGTTGAAGGAAGAACAGAAAGAGAAAAGCAAAAAAAATTCTGGTTAAGCTTAAAACAACCTCATGTTTTGTTAGCAAGGAATAAATTTAAATGAATTAGAAATAAAGCTAATTGACACACTCATTTTCAAATCTGAAACATCTAATACTGCTTTAGAAAAACAAGAATCTACCCACTGACTAAGCTTGCGCCAAGCCTAATGATCAAGTCCATCTTAAGAACTTCACAGAATGGGGAGACCAGGAGAGGCACCTGGCTCCTGCCTTCGGATCAGCGCGGTGCGCCGGCCACAGCACACCAGCCGTGGTGGCCATTGGAGGGTGAACCAACGGCAAAGGAAGACCTTTCTCTCTGTCTCTCTCTCTCTCACTGCCCACTCTGCCTGTCAAAAAAAAAAAAAAAAAAAAGAACTTCACAGAATGGATCACTGCTCCAACAATCCTCCTCAACACCACTGACTAAAAAGTAGATTTCTACACTTTGGCCTACATTTGAATAAACTGTGGCACACCCAAACAGGGTGATGAAAGAATAGTCAAGAGAATAGTCAAGAGAATTTTTTTTTTTTAAGATTTATTTATTTGGCAGGCAAAGTTACAGAAAGAGAAAGAGAGTCAGACAGAGACAGAGATCTTCCATTTGCTGGTTCAATCCCCAAATGCCACAATGGTTGGGGCTGGGCCAGGCCAAAGCCTTCTGGGTTTCCCACATGTGTGACAGAGGGCCCACTTGGGCCCTCTTCTGCTGCTTTCCCAGGCCATTAGCAGGGAGCTGGACCAGAAGTGGAGCAGCCGGGACTCAAACCGGCACCCAAATGGGATACTGGTAGTGCAAGTGATAGCTTAACCTGCCGTGCCACAGTGCTGGCCCCAAGAACTCTTAAAAGTATTTCTTTTAAGGCAGAAAAAAAAAAAAAAAAAAAAGTGGGAACATTTTGACAGAATCAACTCATTAAGTCGGTATAATACCTAAATCACAAACTATGATCAACTTACACTCTAATACTAGCCCTGCTTATAACGAATGCATAATAGTCGACAACAACTTAAAAACTGAAAGATCTGGGTTTGGCCTTCGTCATGTGGATAAGATGTCGCCTGGGGCACTGATATCCATGTCAGAGTGCCTGGGTTCAGGTCTTGGCTCCTCTCCCAGTTCCAGCTTCCTGCTAATATGCACCCGGGGAGGCAGTAGGTGATGGCTCCATGCCACTCCTGCGGGACAACTGATGGAACTCCTGGCCCCTAGGCATTTGGGGAATAAACCAGCAGTGGAAATGCTCTCTTGCTCTGTCTGTTGCGACCTCTCAGATACATTAAATAAAGACTGGTTTAAAGAAAATTAAAATCTTTTAATTCCACTTTCCTTTTGAAGACAGGTTAAACATAAAATGCAAAGAATAAGAAAGAATCACCCCATGCTCCCCATAGAACAGCTCGGACTAAGGAGGGAAAACACAACGCATCTTTGTAACTAGCAACGAACCAAGGCAAAAATTTACAACTCCTAATATTCAGAAGACTTAAAGATGTTTCTCATTCCATGTCTCCTACTGTTCTACCCATTACTCCCTCATGGCTGCAAGGACTTTGAAATCCAGCATAGAAAGAACTCGAACAAGGGAGCTAGCCTGAACAAGGAAACAAGTCTCCTGAAAGTGAAGACCAGGAACTCCGTGAGAATCCCTGCCGACTGTGGTGCAGCCAGGCTCTCAGACTTCCTTCAGTTAGGACGTCTTCCACCGCAGCCCGACTACAGCGTGCAGTAGATGCATCTATCCCGGGGCTGTACTGAGGCTACCACCCTAGCCAGGGTCCATCTCTTCACACAATTACGTCAGAGTTCAACAAGAAATTCTAGGAAAGAGTCCTATACATGCTATCATCCCAACAGGCTTTTTTTTTTTTTTTTTGACAGGCAGAGTGGACAGTGAGAGAGAGAGACAGAGAGAAAGGTCTTCCTTTGCCGTTGGTGCACCCCCCAATGGCCGCCACAGCCAGCGTGCTGCAGCCGGCGCACCGCGCTGATCTGAAGGCAGGAGCCAGGTGCTTCTCCTGCTCTCCCATGGGGTGCAGGGCCCAAGCACCTGGCCATCCTCCACTGCACTCCCTGGCCACAGCAGAGAGCTGGCCTGGAAGAGGGGCAACCGGGACAGAATCCAGTGCCCCGACTGGGACTAGAACCCAGTGTGCTGGCGCTGCAAGGCGGAGGATTAGCCTAGTGAGCCGCGGCGCCGGCCTCCAACAGGCTATTTTTAAAAGCATCATTTTCAACAATGAGAAGACTGCTACGTGGTTTATATGCTCAACGTGAAAACAAACTTGAATGCTTTAAGAAAGGGTTTCGGTATTGGGAAGGGCGGGAGAGATGCCTGGTGCAGCAGTTATGTCGCCACTTGGGACACCCAGTTCCCCTGTCAGAGTGCCCGGGGTCAATTCCCGGCTCCACTTCTGATCCAGCACACCCTGAGAAGCAGCAATGATGGTTCAAGGACTTGGGTCCCTGCCCCCAACGTGGGAAACCCAAATTGAGTTCCAGGGCTCCTGGCTTTGGCCTGGCCCCGCGCCAGCTGTTGTGGACATTTGGGGAAACACCTAGCTGATGGAAGATCTCTGGCTGCCTTTCAAATAAAAAAATAAGTAATTTTTTAAAAATATGTATTTATTTACTTGAAAGTCAGTGTTACAGAAAGAGAAGGAGAGATAAAGAGACAGAGAGATCTTCTATCCATTGGTTCACTCCCCAGATGGCCACAATGGCCAGGTCTGAGTCAGGTCAACGCCAGCTCATCTTGTTCTCCCACGTGGGTGGCAGGCCAACGCTTGAGACATCCTCCACGGCTTTCCCAGGCCATTTGCAGGGAGCTGGATGGGAAGTGGAGAAGCCAGGACATGAACTGGCACCAGATGGGGTGCGGCATTGCAGGTGGCAATTTATCTGCTATACCACAATGCCAGCCCCCCAATAAATAATTTAAAAAGTTTTTTAAATACATTGTGAAAGGCTACACATTGACTAAGCATTTCTTTCATGAGGAGGGGAAAACAGTTTTAAAATCCAAAAAGATAAACATACAGATTGGGTAAAAAAGCCTTACAAAGAATTAGGCATTAGAGGAAAATTAGCAAAGCCAAGCCTATGTCAATATAGTAGAACAGATTGGCAAATACAAAGCAAGAAAAGTAAACACTGATTTAAAAGCCATCCACAAAGGTGCAGGTATGCAGACCTAAACAGCCTCTCGCCCTGACACAGCCTCACCTCAGAGAACCTGAGATTTATGTCTTTGTTTTACACTGAACTTCCCAAGAAGCAAAGTCCTAAGAAAGGTCATATGCTCCACAGTCACGAAAGTGAGAGAGAAAAGATCAGAGAAGAGGCAGACTCACGGGGCAGCAAAGCATGCTGGTTAAACAGCAAAGCATGCTGGTCAAACAAAGCGTGCTGATGAAGGCTCTGCATCGGGACCAGGCTTGCTTCTCAGTTTGGGCCCTGGGTGATCATGGGCAAATCATGTAACCTCTCTGCACCTCAGTTTCCTGTTCTATAGAATACAAGTCGTAGTGCCTACGACCCAGCGGAATTCTGAGCACTGCAGAACATAGGCCAAGCGTGTAGCCCGTGCCCGACATACAGGTAGTGCTCAATGAGTCCTAACTAATAGTAACAATGACAGAACCCAGCAGTTCTCAAGCAGGAGTAGGCAACCCACCTGGGGAGCATCCCTGGAAGCATGGGGGTGACACAAACAAGAGGCGTGGGAAGGATGTGGCGGGGCTAAATGTCCCGCAAGGCTCAGGAAGAAGTGCCCCACCTAAAAGACCACCAGCATCCTCCCTGAGACGTGGACAGCAAGGAGGAAGAGCGACCATCTTACAGCATCGGGTGGGGGGCGGGTGCCGCGGTCCCAGGACTAGCTAAGAGGTGAAAGACAGAAAGCAAAAATGACACTGACATTTTAAACACGCCCTCAACAGTGGCCCGCCTTCCTGACTTACTCTTATTTGGTGTAAGACCAACGGCAGGCAGTGCTGTTGTTTTCAAAATCCGTCATGGGTGCAGAAAACCTGAATGCTAGTCACAGAAAAGATAAACTCAGTACGGCCCAAGCAGGAGCAGCAGAGAGACTCACAGCTCAAGGGCATCTGTGGCCATGGTTCTCAGTGGGAAAGGCCGTGCACAGGGAACACTGAGAACCCCCCACACACGTGCACAGGGAACACTGAGAACCCCCCACACACACGTGCACAGGGAACACGGAGAACCCCCCACACACACGTGCTCAGCTACACACCAGCATCTGCTCAGGCCCTGCTTCTAAAGAATAAGGTACACGCATGAACCCCGCGGCAGGGGTGGCAGCAGACTGCTTTCTTCAAATAGAACCCTCGGCTATGTATTTGAGGTATATATTTTGCATCATTTTTAGAAACCTATTTTTCTCTTCTATGTAGCCTTCTTGAAATAAGGAAATCAAGACTCATGAATAGCACTTTAAACAGCTATCGTTAAACTACTGATTGATTCAAAGCAAGCCAGAGTCAACGCAAGCCTGGCTGGCTTGAAAGAAAATGGCATTCATCACGAGACTGTGGGTTGGCGCTCTAGGTAGTCACCCAGGACCATCTTTGACTGTAAGGGAGAGCTCACCATTCCGACATGTTCTCATCAGAGCCCTGCTTCTGCTCGTCGGCGTCACACTCCATCCTCTCCTTCCTGCCTGTCTTGCCCAGGAAAGTCCTGGTTTCTGCTGATTCACACAAGCCGTGGCCCGAGGAGGCCCAGGGAGTGTTCTCCTTGCAGCGGGACAGACGCTGCTTCTTGGCAGACTTGAACCTGCAGCCTCTCTCATAGCTCCAGTCCGACACCTTCAGCTTCTGCTGCAGACTGGCAGCCACCTCGGACGTCACCCGCTTCACCTTCCGGCGCCGCCGGAGGGGTCGGCAAGGCGCGTTTTCAGTAAAGGAGTCAGACTCGTGCCAAGAGTGCTGCTTACTCTTCACAATGGCATTGAGCGCCGGGTGCCGTTTGGCCACCGTGGTGTCATCAGAGTCGCTGAAAGTGGTGACCGGGGCCACTTCTCGACAGTCCTTGATGGCCTCATCCAGGCTCGACTCGGAGGCCTCGCTGAAGCAGCAGGCGTGCTCCGCCAGGTGCGTGAAGTCAGACCGGCGCTTCCGGCCCCGGCGCCTCCGGAGCTGCCGCCTCTGCTGCCGCGGGCTCAGGGCCATCTCCTCCCACAGCTCGCCAAGCTTATTCTGCTCAGAGGTCTGCTCTAAGGCGGAGGCTAAGTCATGTACCAGCTCATCCATGAGGGCCACATCTGCAAAAGGAAGTTCAAAAAAAAAGCCTGACTCGGGTCCACTGTGTTCAAGTAATTTTTTAAGACAGATGGCAGAACTGCAGAATCCTACAGAAAATATAAAGTCCCCTGGCTACACTTTTTTTTTTTTTTTTTTGACAGGCAGAGTGGACAGTGAGAGAGAGACAGAGAGAAAGGTCTTTCTTTGCCATTGGTTCACCCTCCAATGGCCGCTGCGGCCGGTGCACCGCGCTGATCCGATGCCAGAAGCCAGGTGCTTCTCCTGGTCTCCCATGCCGGTGCAGGGCCCAAGTACTTGGGCCATCCTCCACTGCACTCCCTGGCCACAGCAGAGAGCTGGCCTGGAAGAGGGGCAACCGGGACAGAATCCGGCGCCCCGAGCGGGACTAGAACCCAGTGTGCCAGCGCTGCAGGCGGAGGATTAGCCTATTGAGCCGCGGCGCTGGCCCCCTGGCTACACTTATCTTTCAAACCACCCATGTTCCCTTAAGTCACTAAAACAGGTATCCAGTCCGTGTTAAATGCCCGTATTTAGCCCTTGTGAAAGGGCTGAAGTCAGGAGTTGTTAAGCACAAAAGCTCAAACGCTCATCAGATGTCAACTGGAATCTTAACAAAACCAGGCAAATAAACTCAGAATAGATCGGGCCTATTTTCCCCCAAACTTGTCACTGAATTATCTGATAATGCCTCATCAGACAGAAAATCACACAGCTGCTGAGCTGGGCAAACACAGGGCAGAATCCAGTCTCCCGGGGGGAGAACGGCTGAAGGGCCATCCTGCGGTCTGGGTCCCTGCTGAGAACGCACAGGGCAGGGAAGGGCAAGGCAACTTGGGGGCAACGGCGGCTTGCGGTTTTAGGGACCCGAGTTTGTACTCAGAATGGGCAAGAGACCAAGCTTCATCCATCCTGACCTGGTACCGCGGGCAACCTGGAAGCTACTAGGTCTGGAACTGCACTGGACATGTCACGTGTGTCTGAGTAACTGGCAACGTTTAAGCTGCTCACCCCAGCCTTCAGAAAACAAGTGATCATCCTAAGTATGTGTTTTGGTGCCGCACCGCCTTGCAAAACCAGAGTACAACTATGCTGAAATGACAGGGCTGAGAATCGCTGAACTTTCTGGCTAACTCCTTTCCCAAGTTCCAATTTTGCTACTCATGCTCACCAAACTCTCACACTTCCTGAGTCACCTGAGACACCACAGGGAACACAAACAATTTTCCAAAACTCTTCTTTTAAAGGGAAATGTCTAATATAATCTGTGCAACACCTAATTAAATATACATTAAATTAGCACCTTTCCCCTAACCCTCGTTAAGCCCAAAGACCCTACTTGGGGCTTAACCCTGCGGCGTCGCGGGCAGCCTGCGTTTCCCCTCTCGAAGCTGGTATCTTGCACAAGGCTCTCTAAAACCCTTTCCCCTGGCCTCTGCGCTCCAAGGCAGGAAAGCGGAGGTGCCACCTCTGTGAGAGCAAAGGCAACACCGAGGTCCAAAACCACCAGCGAGTCCCAAAGCCACACGCATCACAAGCCCACATCCTCCAGAGCAGTAACAGGTGACGGGAGGAGGAGAGGCAACGCACCCCTGCAACCGCAAGAAGCCGCTGGGCAGAGAACGCCTAAGCCCACCGCCCCCATAAAGAACGCCTGCTTTAGAACTCGGGCAGGCAGAACTGCACAAACTTGCACGTGGAACCAAGTCACCAAACACCCGCCAGTCCAGTGCCTGCCGGCACAGCATCCTCTCCTGCCTCCAAGGCTGCGATCCAAGCAGGGGGTGAGGGGAGGACCCTGGGGCGCCCGCACGCCAGGCACCGGTGCAGCACGCAGCCCACTAGAGGGTGAGGCTGTGTGAGTCACGCCCGGGGAAGCGGCGGAAGCGGGGAGGAGTGGGGGGGACAGCGAGGAGGCGCGGCGGGCGCTGGGCGCAGGACCCGGGTGCGGCGAGCGGGGGCTCACCAGGGGCGGGGGCTCAGCTGCCAAAGAGCAAGTCGTGGCGACCGAGCGCCCTCCGCGATCGGGGGCGCAACGCTGCCACACAGGTGAGGACAATCGTGTTTCCAGGGACCCTCACCACGCCCCGGCCAGTCGCTGAGGGCGAGGGCGATCACAGCTCAGGGCACCGCGCGCCCACGCTGCCGCCAAGGGAGGCAGACAGCAGCGGGGAGAGGAGGCGGCGGTCGCCCCGGGGGTGGCCCGCTGCTCATCATCAGGGATGGGGGCCCTGGGCCCTGAAGAGCAAGGCCCCGCCACCCTAGCCCCAGCCTCCGGCCGCTGCAGCCCCAGAACGCCCTGAACCTTTCAGACTCCAGCCCCGATCCCCTCTGGCGTTGGCCCCCTGGACCCCGACCCTCTCCTCCCGCTCCTCCCCCTCACCGGCTGCCGCAGCCGCCTCCAATGGCCACCGCTTTTTGGGCCGAGTCTCCCCGCCAGGGTTTCCCTCTCTGATCTCATTTCCGGTCTGGGCCGGAGGGGTGGGGCGGCGGCGGGGTGGAAGGCGCTGGCTGCGCGGGAGGGCCCGCCCGACCCGGCGCTTCCGCCCTGAGGCCGCGCCCACTTCCGCCCCACCGTGGGCGGGGCCACGGAGCAGCTGGGACGCCGGGAAGGGCGAGGAATAGCGGCACTAGTAGGGTCTCCGAGCCCAGGAGACCCCGAGCGCGGTCCTCCCCTCCCTTGGGGGCGTCAGGAAGTTGGGCGCTGCGAAGCTGAGAACTGGATCTTGATTCTTTGAGTGTTGGTACTGCCCAAAAGGAGTAGTTTTTGCATTGAGTTACTCAAAGCATTAAAAATACACCTGCCTTGGGAAACTAAACAGGTGAAATGTTATGACTGTTGGAAGGAAAGAAGTAGTCGTGGGCTCATACTCTAGATGACTGGAGGAGTGAGTGAGTGGCGAGGAAGGGTCTCCCACAGAAGAATCCTGCATAGTCTGTGGAGATGCCGCACCCGGAAGCCTCACCCCCAACTTACAGAGTCTGTGCACAGGGATTTCTTCCAAAGACAACAGTGTGGAAAGGGGGAGAATGAGTACCCTCACAGTGGGGGAACCTGACAGACCCTCCCTCGGCACCAGCTCTGAGAAGTCACGTGGATAGGATGTGGACTGCGGAAGAGATCCACACTTCCCTTCCACAACCTATGATGCCAACCTAGTCACAGGGGGAATCAGAAAACCAAAAACAACCCTCAGGCGAGGGACAGTCTACAGACTGCCTGGCCTGTCACGGAAGAGAAAGAAAGCCGTGGGAAGCTGTCACAGCTAAGAGGAGCCTAAAGACCTGCGCCAGGGGCCAGCGCTGTGGCGCAGCGGGTTTAAAGCCCTGGCCTGAAGCACCGGCCTCCCATATGGGTGCCAGTTCGAGTCCCGGCTGCTCTTCTGAGCCAGCTCTCTGCTGTGGCCTGGGAAAGCAGTAGAAGATGGCCCGAGTCCTTGATCCCCTGCACCGATATGGGAGACCCAGAGGAAGCTCCTGGCTCCTGGCTTTGGATTGGCACAGCTCCAGCCGTTGGCCCCATATGGGGAGTGAACCAGCGGATGGAAGACCTTTCTCTCTGTCTCTCCCTCTCACTGTCTGTAACTAGCACTCAAATAAATAAATAAAATCTTAAAAAAAAAAAATCCTGTGACAATGTGATGCGATATCTTGGGTGGGACCTGAAGTAGTTAAAGGATGCTGGGCAAAAACTACAGAAATTTGAATTGAGGCTGGGCTTCAGTGAATAATTCTATGTCGATATTGGTTATTGGTTAATTAAGTGTGACAAGAGTGCTATACTAAAGTGAAATGTTGACATAAGGGAAATTGTGGTATTTTCGTAATTTTTCTGTAGTGCTAGAACTGTTCTAAAATAAAGGTTTACTTTTAGAAGTGCACATGCCTTTTAACTCAGAAATCCTGCCCCCTACGAATTGTATTCTAAGGAAAAACTGGAAATGGGCACAGTAATGTTGAGTGGGTAAATTCATCTCTAGCATTGAGTGGGGGGGAGTGAGGAAGCCCGAGAAAGGCCTGCAGTCCCACAGCAGGAGTTAGTCAACTACACCATGACCTCTAGGGACTGCCATACCTGGCAGCCTCCCAAACTGATGTTATAGAAGAAGATTTAATGATATAAAAAGTTACCGATCATGCTTGTATGTGTTTCTGTGTGACTGCTTTACTTCAATAAAAAGGTTACTCTGAAAACGTAAGGCCGGCGCCGCGGCTCACTAGGCTAATCCTCCGCTTTGTGGTGCCGGCACACCAGGTTCTAATCCCAGTCGGGGCGCCGGATTCTGTCCCAGTTGCCCCTCTTCCAGGCCAGCTCTCTGCTGTGGCCAGGGAGTGCAGTGGAGGATGGCCCAAGTGCTTGGGCCCTGCACCCCATGGGAGACCAGGAGAAGCACCTGGCTCCCGCCATCGGATCAGCGCGGTGCGCCGGCCACAGCGCGCCGGCCGCGGCGGCCATTGGAGGGTGAACCAACAGCAAAGGAAGACCTTTCTCTCTCTCTCTCTCTCACTGTCCACTCTACCTGTCAAAAAAAAAAAAAAAAAAAAAAAAAAACGTAGAGGGGAGGACACTGGCCTAGCAGTTAAGACATCTGCGTCCCACAACCCAGTGCCCCCTCTAGCTCCTAGCTAATGTAGACTTGCAGAGGCAGCGGTGAGGACTCAAGTCATTGGGTTCCTGGCACAGGAGAGACCTGGACTGAGTTTCCAGCTCCTGGGTTGGCCTGGCCCAGTCCCAGCAGCTGCATCTGAGGTGTGAACCAGTAGGTAGATACTTGCTTGCTCTCTCTCTCTCTCTCACTCTCACTCTCTTTCTCCTGTCTCTCTGCCTCCCAAATAAATAAATACAAATTTTTTAAAACAAAAAATGTAAAATAGAATTCTAGTCAAGTTCCAGCTGTTCCACTTTTGAACAAGCTCTCTGCTATGGCCTGGGAAAGCAGTAGAAGATGGCCCAAATGCTTGGACTCCTGCACCCACATGGGAGACCCAGAAGCAGCTCCTGGCTTCAGATTGGCCCAGTTCCAGCCGTTGCAGCCATTTGGGGAGTGAACCATCGGATGGAAGACCTCTCTCTTTCTCTCTGTAACTCTGCCTTTCAAATAAATAAATAAATCTTAAAAAAAAAAAAATACGGGAGGCTGAGTGGCTGAGAAAATTGTTAATGCCATCTGTATAGCCAGAGAAGTCAAGAAGAGAAAAAGGTTTAGTGGAAAGATGAATAATTCCATTTTGAATGTGCTACATTTGTGATTCCCTTGGACAGCAATACGGAAATGTTCAACAGGTATCCACAGCCATCAGCCTTTTTTTCTTTAAGATTTATTTATTTGAAAGGCAGACTTACAGAGAAGCAGAGGCACAGAGAGAGAGAGAAAGAGTTCTTCCATCCAATGGTTCACTCCCCAGATGGCCTGCAACAGCCGGAGCTGTGCCAATCCAAAGCCAGGAGCCAGGAGCTCCCATGCAGGTGCAGGGGCTCAAGGACCTGAGCCATCTTCTACTGCTTTCCCAGGCCATGGCAGAGAGCTCTGGAAGCAGAACAGCCCAGACCCGAACCGGCGCCCATATGGGATGCCAGCACTGCAGGTGGTGGCTTCACCCACTATGCCACAGCGCCAGCCCCCAGCCCTCTTTCTTGCCTAAGTGAGAATTCTCTCCCACAAATCATAGCAGGTCCCATGGCACCAGCTGCCTTCATCAGCGCTGACAGCTCCCAAGTTCCTTGCAATCCAGCTTTCGCTTCCAGAGTTCTGCTTGATAGCTCTACTTGTTTACTCTACTGGCATTTCCAAATTTAAGACATCCAAAGAAAGCTTAGTTTCTTCCTGAGTTCCTATCAAATCTACCTGTGCTCCGCCATTCTGTTTTGGAAGTGTCAACACCATGAAATACAATCATGCAGATGAGATGCTCCAACCCCATTGCAGGTCCTGCTGCTTCCTGGTACGTCTTTACTTGGTTAATCGCAAAGCCTCATGGCTTCCATTCTCATGGGATGTTCACACCCACGCCCCCTCCACCCTCATTTGTTGTCGCTCTGCCATTGACCTCCTCTAGGCAGGCGGCCCCTCTTACGGACCATGCAGTAGCTGCCTTACTGGTCTTCCCATTTGCAGTCTCTCCCCGCAAAAACCCATTCTCCTCAATGGTACCGGAGGGAGCTTTCTAAAACACAATTTGGATCATGTCACTTCATCCGTCTTTCATGACACCTGCATCGCGATTGAGCATGCTAGACCACTTGCTGGCCCTTTAACACCCAATAAACATTCAGAGTGACGTGAAGGCTCAAATGCCAATGTCACCTCCATGAAGACTTCCCCTTGCTTGCTGACTCTTTTGGCTCCCTCCCTCTCACAGCACCTGCCAGTATCTTTATTACAGCACTTTCCTCATTCAACCCTCAATTAGAGCCAATTAGGCGCAACTTCGTCTCCCCAACTAAATCACTCAATCAACAGATACTCACTAGCACCTGCAACATGCCTGGCCCTCCCTATGCTAAGCCCTGGAGATAGGACCATGCGAACAGAAACAGCCTATGCCAGTGCCCTGGGGACCCCTAGCCACCCTGTTCTCAGCCCCAGCACGGGGCTTTCCCACGATCGGTGCTCAGTGAGTTACGACTGAAATGAATACGTGTTTACAAAAGGCTGGATCAGGGTTTAAAAGCCCTTGCCTCAATCTCAATTTTAAAGAAAACTCCGCCTTGATGGGATGCTGGAAGCCATGGCAGAGTCACATGTTGACGGAGGGTGACAAGAGAGGGGATCTGATGGGGATGAAGGGACAGCTCAAAAGAGACAGAGGCCATTTGCAGGGCACTGCTGTCTAAACCCAGATGGCAGAGTTGTAAGGCAAAGACGGAAAGGAAAATTGAGGGTGAGTAGTGGCTCTAGGGAAAGGTCACCACGCTTAGTGACTGAGGAAGTCTCTGATGGCGATGAGGTTAGAGCAGGTGTCAGTGGCGAAGGAGGGGAAGGAAGTGAAGGCTGAACAGCTCCCACAACTTGCAGGGTCTTAGTCCACCCGAACGAGGATGGACTGGGTCCAAAGAAAGGTAAGTGCGCTGCTCTCCCGTTCCCCAGCCTCCCGATCCCGGAGACAGTCAGACGCAGCAGGAAGTCAAGTCAAGTAAGCAAGAACTCATCTATTGCATGTATAGCAATGCCTTTTAAAGCACAAGACCGCAGGATTACTGGGGCAGGGCATAAGGACCAACCAATTACTTAAAAGGTCATTTTATGGGGCGACTTTTTACAGGACCAGCCATATGTCTGTACACTCGTCATCAGTTGTCGTCACCTCCCCTGATGCTGCGTGGCCAATCAGCTTTGGTGGTAAACGACTTTGGGTACCACCCACCTTATTTCCTTTGGGCGCCATCTTTGAATTGCCATGTGTGCCTAATTTCCCTGCAGGCGCCATCTTTGAATTGCCTCCTGTGCCTAGTTTCCCCATAACAATTAACTTGCTGTGTCTCAAGTTAGCCGCCTGCTTCTCTGTGCCCCCACCTCCTCGACAGGAAACGCTAACCTGTCTCTTGGATGGAGATGAAATGAACTTGCAAATGTAAAGCATTCAACAGAGGGCCCAACACAGACAAATTCCTCCAAAGGATGAGCAGTTACTGAGGAGAGTCTAGAAGTTTCCCTCCATTCAGCGTGAGAGCGAAACTTTTAGTTGAACAAAGAAATCCTCAGTTGAAAAAGGAGCTGCCCATGGGAGGGAATAAACACTTAAACAAGTGTTTAAGTAATTAATTAATAGTAAACAAAAAGTCTTCAGGGGCAGGCACTTCGATGCAGCGGGTCAAGTCATCCCCTATCAGCGTGCCTGGGACGGAGCCATGCCTCCTGCCTCCAGACCCAGCTTCCTGCTGATGTGTAGCCTGGGAAGCAGCAAGTCTTGATCCCAGTGTGTGCTTCCGCCACCCACATGGGAGGCCTGCACAGAGTTCTGGGCTCCTGGCTTCATCCTGATCCAGCCACAGCTGTTGCAGGAATCTGGGGAGTGAACCAGCACGCGAAAGATTCTCTCTCTCTCTCTCTCCCCCCAACCCCGTTCTGCCTTTCATATAAATAAAAATAAAAAACTTTAAAATTTTTTTCTAGTGTTGATTCATTAGATTCCCTGCACTCATAAAAAAGTCGTCAGCGTGGCCTGCACAGCCAGGTGCCTGTCTGCAGCTCATCCTGCCCCTCTTCCCTGTGCCCACAGCACCAGCCCGCCAGGCTCACGTTCCTCAACCTCCCCAGGGCCTCACTCTCTGCGTCCCTGCACCTAAGAGTATCCTCGAGGGCTTGGCTAAGACATCACCTCTACAGAGAGAATTTTTCCAGTAGGATCTAAAGTGCTTTCCATCTCATCTCTTGTGTCCATTTTGGGCTGCTATCACAAAATAACACATTTATTTTATTTTATTTTATTTTATTTTATTTTATTTAGATGCATTTATTTATTTGAAATTCGGAGTTAGAGAGAGAGAGGGAGAGACAGAGAGGTCTTCCATCTGCTGTTTCACTCCCCAGATGGCCACAATAGCCAGGGCTGGGCCAGGCCAAAGCCAGGAGCCAGGAGCTCCCTCATGGGTGCAGGGACCCAAACACTTGGACCATCCTCCAGTACCTGTCCCAGGTACATTAGCAGGGAGCTGGGCTGGAAGTGGAGCAGCCGGGAGCCCATATGGGATGCCAGCACTGCAGCAGCATCTTCACCCACGACACCACAGTGCCGGTGGGACATTTAAAAGGAACAGAAATGGATGTTTTCACAGTTCTAGAGGCTGTGAAGTCCAAGGTCACGCCCGCAATTATCATGGCCTGGTGGCTTAGCACAATGCCCAAGTATCATTACCTTATAATTCCGTGCGAAGCCTGATGCCGGTCTCTCCGGGCTAAAATCAAGGAGTCAGCAGGGCTGCCAGGGAGAAGCCCCCATCTCCCCACCTCTAACTTGTTGAGGCACCCACAGGCTTGTGGCTCCTCCCTCCACCTTCAAAGCCAGCAGGAGTCAAATCCCTCTGCCTGCCTTCCATCCTTGCATCTCTCGCCCGCAGCCAGGGGAGCTCCTCTGCTGTCAGGAACCTGTGTGCTTGGGGTGGGCCTGCCTGGGTGATCGGAGACAATCATCTCTCCAGCTCCTTAACTTCGATCAGACTGGCAAGCTCCTTTTGGCCATGTATGGTCACACATATGAAGATTCCACGGGGTTATTCCCCTGCCTACTATGACATTACACTATCCCCATTTCACGGGTGACAAAGCAGAATCCTTGGCAAGGTTAATGAATTTTGCCCAAATCCACCTGGCTAGAAAATGACAGCTCAGGCCCCACACTGAGCTCTGTCTCCCAAGCTTGTGCATTCGATCTCTAAGTTGTATTTATCTATTCTTACCCCTCCCTTTCCCTGTCACGCCTGCTGTAGTAGGCACTATTGGTTGCCTATCAGAAAACCACTCTGCCTGTTAACAGTCTCCCCAATGCATTACTTCACCAGTGCTGCCAGCCAGGCTGGAGTAACAGAAGTGTGTTTGCTCACAGCTCCGGAGGCTAGGGGTCCAAGGTCAAGGTGCCAGCAGGGTCAGCTTCCCCCTGGGTTTGCAGGTGGCTGCCCTCTGCCGCCTCTCTGTGCAGTTGTCCTTTAGTGCAATGCACCCTGGTGTGTGTCTAAATTCCTTCTGATTCTAAGGACACCAGCCACGTTGGATTAGGGCCACCCTCACAGCCTCATTTTAATGCAGTTACCTTTTTAAACATCCCAGCTCCAAATACAGTCACGTTCTAAGGGACTGAGGTCAGGGCTTCAATGTATGGTTTTTGCAAGGGTACAATTCAGCCTACATCACAACACAACAGTCCCGTGCTCAGAGAACGCCAGCCCCCACCCCATCTCAAGGGAGGACCATCCTATTCTCCTTGCAGATTGTTTCGGGAGTGGGCGTGTGAGACATGCCAGGAGGGTTGTGGGATCACCTTCCGAGACACATTTCCACTCTTAGGGACAGTCACAGGCAGAGAGCATCTCTCTTCTCCTTCCGGAAGTTGGTGTGCTAAATGTGACATCAGCCACAGCCTTCCTGCTAACATCCCGCTGAGAGTGGCAGAGCAGAGAGGTGGAAAGAGGAGGGTCTACCCAGGACCCCCCACCAGGCGGCACCAGGCCACACCAGCTCTCCTTGTGTTTAGGCCACGGTGGGAGGCAGTTTTCTCTTATCCGCAGCCACGTCCATGCTCGCTTTCCCACCTGCCCATCATCCAGGCCCCTCCACAGCTTTTTTCTTGTTCATCCTAACAACTGAAAGGTACTACAGCCACTTGGTTTGGCAAAATCCGCAGCTCTTGTAAAAACGTCCCTGTTGACATCTCTATACAGAAATGTGAAATGACCATGAACAGGTATTCAGCCTTCTGCCCTTATGTGTATAGAAACTGTTCTCTCATGAGGCAAATATTAGGACACCACTTGAGATGCCTGCATCCTAAACCCAAACGTCTGGGTTCTAGTCCCAGCACTGCCGTTGACTCCAGCTTCCTGTTAACACATGCTCTGGGAGAAAGAAGCAATGTCTCAAGTATTGGGCTCCTGACACCTACGTAAAAGACGCAGATTGACTTCTAGGTTCCTGATTGTGGGCATCTGGGCAATGAGCCAGTGGATAAGAGATCTAGCTCTAGCTCTCTCTGTCTCTCTTTTTAATAAAATAAGTAAGTAAATACGTTAAGTTTTAAAACGGTCCCGTCATTGCAAGCTTGGCATTACAAACTCCTGAATTCTGCTTTTGGAAGGGCTCACTCTCACAAGGTACAGGAGCCACCTGCACCTGTGGAGCTCAAGTAATGGGGCCCAGACCACTAACCCTCTCCCTTGGAGCTCATTAGACACAGAGAAAAGGGACAAAGAAGCTGGAGTGTTGCAGCCTGGGCAAAAGCAGCTCAAGCTGCAGCTTGGGGGGAGCAAGGTGGAAGGAGCTGAAAGGGCACCGGGAACTGACTTTACAGTGGGACTGGGAGGGGTTGAGAGATGGGAAATGCGCACTTAGAGAGCACTCGTGTTCTGGGGAATGCCCCCAAAATGCGTAGATGAAGTCAGATGACCATACAATATGGTCACCAGTTGCTTAACAAGGGTACGTCTGAAAATGCATCACTGGGCGATCTCACTGTTGTGTGAGCATCTCAGGATGTACTCACACAAACCTGGACAGTGCAGGAGGATCTCCCAATGAGGCCTCCTGATACAGTCAAGAGACACAGTAGACTCGAGATGCGTGAGGCTGCTACCTGCATAACATGGTGTAGTGTTGTGTAGTAAATTCTTTTTAAGGATTTACTTATTGTATTTGAAAGGGCAGAGTTACAGTGTGAGAGAGAGAGAGAGAGAGGCACAGACAGAGAGAGATCTTCCACCTGCTGGTTCACTCCCCACATGGCCACAATAGCTGGAGCTGGGATGATACAATGCCAGGAGCCAGGAGCTTCTTTTGGGTCTCCCATGCAGGTGCAGAGGCCCAAGGACTTGGGCCATCTTCTGCTGCTTTCCCAGGTGTATTAGCAGGGAGCTGGATCAGAAGTGGAGCAGCTGAGACTTGAACCAGTGCCCATATGGGAAGCCAGCACTGCAGGTGATAGCTTTATCCACTTTGCCACAGCATTGGCCCCAGTAACATTTTTTAATAAAAGGAATACATTCAAAATGACAATAAAATTACAGTAAATATATAGACTAGTAACACAGTGTTTGTTATAATTATCACATATTATGTACTATTCACAATTGCATGTGCTACACTTTTATACAACTGATAGTACAGGTTTGTTATGGGCTTTTTCTAAAATATATATATATTTGAAAGGCAAAGTGACAGAGAGAGGGAGAAGTTCCATCTGCTGGCTTATTTCCTAAATGGCTGCAATGGCCAAGGCTGGTCCAAACCCAAGCCAGAAATCCACAGCTCCATCCAGGTCTCTTGGCAGGAGCCCAAGAACTCGAGCCTTCATCCACTGCTCCCCCAGGTGCGTTAACAGGAATCAGAAGCGAAGCAGCTGGGGCTTGAACCTGCACCCCCACTACAGGCTTAATCCATTGTGACACAATACTAGAGTAGTCGTGCTTACACCAGCATCACCGCACACAGGTGAGTAACGCATTGTGCCACAAAGTGAGGACGGATATGGTGTCACCAAGCGATAGGAGTTTTCCGATTCATGGTCATCTTATGGGACCATCATTAGACGTGCAACCCATCATTGACTAAAATGAAATTATGCAGCAGGTGATTGTAATAGTAGCTAACATCTACTGAGAACTCAGCAGTTGCCAGGCAATATTCTAAATATTAATATGGATTAACTCAATAACCCTCACTGAGATCCCACTTTTAGCATCTAAACTTCACAGATGAGAAAAAGTAGGGGGCAGAGAGTGTGCACAAGGCAATATAACTGGTTTGTAACCAGGCAGAGTTCAGTGTCCTGACACGACAACAGAACAAAGGTTGGGGGGGCCGGTGCTGTGCGCAGCGGGTTAACACCCTGGCCTAAAGCACTGGCATCCCATATGTGCACCAGTCCTAGTCCCGGCTGCTCAACTTCTGAACCAGCTCTCTGCTATGGCCTGGGAAAGCAGTAGAAGATGGCCCACGTCCTTGGGCCCTTGCACCCGTGTGGGAGACTCAGAAGAAGCTCCTGGCTCCTGGCTTCAGATCGGCACAGCTCCAGCCATTGCAGCCAATTGGGGAGTGAACCAGTGGATGGAAAACCTCTCTCTCTCTCTCTGCCTCTCCTCTCTCTCTGTAACTCGGGCTTTCAAATAAATAAATAAATCTTTTTTTAAAAAAAGAACAGAACAAAGGTTGGGAGAGAGAAGGTGGCTGTATACCATTACAAGCCTCATGAGGCCAGAAGAGCTGTGATACCACTTGAAGACTCACCACTAAATCCCAGTTCAACATGTATATTACAAATCCTAAAACAACCCTGAAAAATATAACACAGAGGTTATAGTAGCTTCCCTAGTAAGCTAACAAAGGAGACAGATGAAACCATAAAAACAATCCAGAGAAGGAAGAAACAAAGAAACACAGGACAGATCAACAAATAGAAAATAAATAGCACAACTGTAGGGTTTTTGAAAAATGATTTCTTTATTTGGAAGGCAGAATAACAGAGAGAGGGAGAGTGAGAGAGAGAGAGAGAAACAGGTCTTCCATCGGGAGCCAGGAACCCCATCCTGGTTTCCCACACAGGTGGCAGGGGCCCAAGCAAGATTCATGGCTGCAGTCGCTGTAACAAGCAACAGATTAACAAGAGGAAAACACAGATTTATTTTAAAGAAGTTGTATGTGACAGAGGAGCCTTCAGAAATGAAGACCCATCGAAGCAGGAAAAACTGCATTGTGATGGGTAGTCATACAGAAATATTACTGGAGGACAAGTGTATGAACCCGTGGTGACAAATTGGGGAGGTTTAGAAGCCTTGTTTATGCAGATTCCTTTTTAAAAGTTGATAAAGTTGGCCGGCGCCGCGGCTCAATAGGCTAATCCTCCGCCTAGCAGCGCCGGCACACCGGGTTCTAGTCCCAGTCGGGGCGCTGGATTCTTTCCCGGTTGCCCCTCTTCCAGGCCAGCTCTCTGCTGTGGCCAGGGAGTGCAGTGGAGGATGGCCCAAGTGCTTGGGCCCTGCACCCCATGGGAGACCAGGAGAAGTACCTGGCTCCTGGCTTCGGATCAGCGCAGCACACCAGCCGCAGCGGCCATTGGAGGGTGAACCAATGGCAAATAGGAAGCCCTTTCTCTCTGTCTCTCTCTCTCACTATCCACTCTGCCTGTCAAAAAAAAAAAAAAGTTGATAAAGTTATACTACTTTATTTATTTGAGAAGTACAGAGAGAGAGAGAGACACGGAGAGAGACAGAGACAGAGAGAAACAGAGAAAGCAAGAGATCTTCCATCTGCTGGATCACTCCCCAAACGGCCCCAACAGCCAGGGCTGGGCCAGGCTGAAGCCAGGAGACCAAACTCATCCCGAGTCTTCCACGTGGATAACAGGGACCCAGGTACTTCCGTCATCACTGCTGCCTGCCAGCGTGTACATCAGCAGGAATCTGGAGCAGGAAGCAGAGCTGGGACTCAAACCCATGGACTCTGGTATGGGATGTGGGTGTCTCAAGTGGCACCTTAACCACTGTTCTGAAGTAGCCCCTTGACAGTAGGGACTCCATTTTGGGGCACTTGAGACTCCATTCTGGGAAAGCAACCCCCCCACTGTGAGACTCTGGTCTGAAACTATGATCTCAAATAGTCGGACAATAGCAGTGCACTACATCACCCTTGGCAGAACACAAAAACCCCCTAGCATGATTGCTCAAGCTTAAAAGTAGAAAGGTTGCACCTGGGTTACCCAGGCTAATAATGAAGATGTGATTTGTCTATGTCTTAAGATCATACTTGCTGATTGTAAGATTTTAGCAACCGCTTAGCAACCGTGTATTCTCTCCCCCCTCCCGATTTTGCGGTTTTTGCCTTTATAAACCCTATGTTGTAGTTCCTCGCTGCTCCTCTGTCCTTGTGTGTTCAGAGAGCCCCAACATGTTGGATCAATAAATCTTTAACCCTTTGCTGGTTGCATGAGAGAAAAGTCTCTTGGAGTCGTTCCTCGGGCAGTGGGCGTTTTCGGACCCTAACAGTTCCACAGGCTCGAGCCGCCTCCGCCTGCCTGTGAGGCCAAGGACACTCTTCTCCTCCGGAACAAGGGTCTTAGGAGCCACTGCTTCTGTCGTCTGTGTCACTTCTGGTTTTCTCCCCCATTATACTTGTATTTTCCTGCTTTGCTGTGACTCACACTTTTTTACTGTTTTCCAAACACACACTGCTTGTTCTACCTTGCTGGGTGCAGAGGATTTCTGTACTTCTATCATCGTGTGAGGTGAGAGGGGACACAGCCCTGTTACTGCATGAATGCCCAGAGTGGAAGTCTCGGGCCTTGGATTGCACTGAGAATCTTTTCCTATTAGAGCAGCTAGAGATAAAAACAATAATCTTTTGTTCCAGCCCAACAAGTTCTGGGTCTTTGTATTTCTTCTAAATTCCGTCAACAAAGCGGTCATTTCCTTCTCAACTTCTCTCTTTCCCAAAGATCCTTCCCTGATGCAGCTGGCAGGAGCCACCTGACCTGTCAACATTTCCAGTACGCAAATCCGGAAATTCATTCCGCACTTCTGTCTCCCCAGTCACTGCAGACAGCAACGTTCCCCACCATTTCTCTAGACAGCTTTTCTTCCCCCAACCTACTGGCCTGGTTCCTCATCTTTTCTCACCTTTTCTTGCCTTTCATTCTCAAAGCCAACGCTTCAAAAAGTTCGTGGAAAATGGAATCACCAGAAAACTTTATTTTGGGACAAACAACTTTGAAATCCATGCATAGTTTAGCATAATATGCATTTTTCACGAACTTTAGGGTTGAGTTTGGCTGCACCCAGCTTACGGCAGTCCCTGATTCCTAGGTACTGACTGGCGTGTCAGTTATCTGGCGTCACAACAGTGCTGCATAACAAGTCGTCCCAACATTTAGTTGTTTAAAACAGCATCCACTTCCTACTTCTCACAAGTCCACAGGCTGGCTAGGAAGTCCTGCCCAAGACGAAGACTAGGCTTGGGCTTGCTTCTGCACCCAGCCAGCCAGGGGCTGGGTGTTCTCCCCGCCTCTGTCTGTGACAGCTCGACTCTCCTCCCCATGCCTGCAGCAGGCCGCCCTGCTCCTGTTCCCATAACCATGGCAGGAGTCTGAGAGAGGAGATGGAAGCACATAGCACCTGCTCAAGCCTGTGTGCTTTTGTCAAGGTTGTAACTGACACATCGGCCACTGCCAGTCCTGCAGCCAAGCCAAAAGTCAGGATGGAAAACTAGGGAGAGCAGTGCATAAGCCACCAGACCCACCTGTAAGGTAGGCATTAGCATCACCCCCCACCCCCACCCCACCCCACCCCCATTTTACAGATGGGAAACTGAAGCAGAGAGAAAGTAAGTACTTTGCCCATGGTCCCAGCTGTCGTGGGACGGAGGCGTCATCTGGCTGGCAGTCCCTGTGCCCAGGCACAGGGTGGCACTGCCCTCTGGGACAGACCCTGAGCAGTCTGGGAGTCCCCAACCCACAGGAATAAGGGTCCTCCAGCCTCCTCTGGGAGCCCTCCAGGGACGGCCGGCTCATCACCGCCCTAGCTCAGCCGCAGACCTGGGAGGAATGGCTGCCCGCTGTAAGGGAGGGAGGCCCCTTCCAGTCCCTTCCGCCCCAGCCTCAAGCGCCCACGGCCGCCGGGCAAGGCCCATTAGGGGTTAAAGGCAAGGAAGAGAGAAACAAAAGAAGGAATCAAGTCAAGAAATGTGCCATGAAGCTTCGGCAGCGCAAAGCAGAGAAAGTCATTTCCAACTTCTTTCATCTCCTAGATGAAGCCACTAAATAAAGGGGCAAAGCGGCGAACACAAGGGCTTTTAATCTGTCTCATCTCCTTCATAATAACTGCAAATTTTCCCGGGGCCCCTGGGAGCGCGCTCCTCCCCGCGCGCCGCCTTATCTCCCCCTCCACCTTGGGCGCGCGCGGCGCGGGCCGGCCCGGCGAGGCCTGGGGGAGCCGGCGCTCGCCGCCTCATTGTCGCGCTCGGCCCGGGGCGCGGCGGAGCGGCGAGGGCCGGTCAAAGGCAGGCGGGCTGGCGGCGGCCTCATTAACGCGGCCTTTCAGCGGCGCGCGTATCAGAGCCCAGCCTTTTCACAGGCGCTAATTAGCAGTGTGGAGCCTTGCCCCCTCTGGAGAGGCGCCTCCAATCTAACAAGTGGGAACCGCGCTGCGCTCCCTTTTTTTCCTTGGCACTTACTATTTATTGTTTCCCTTTTTCTCCCTCTCCTTCGCCCCCTCCCTCTCCCCCGCCCCAAACCGCTGCATTGTCCGGCTCCCCGCCGCCAGATAAGGCCTGGGGGGGTGCATCATTAATCACTCGTAATTCTCAGCTAATGATAACTTCCTCTCGCGCACAGAGAGAAGTTAATCTTTCCTGGGTACGGGGAAAGGAGAGCGGAGGGCGGAGTGGGGGTGGGCGGCAGGGAAGGGGCCACCCTCCCCCTTCCCCTCCCCCCACCGCACCTGTTACCATCACCGCCTCCTTCCTACCCCAGTAGCCTTTCTCCACCCACAACGGCTGAAGGGGTTCTACAAACTTTGGCTCACAAGCCGGCCCTGATTGTCCCGGCTCTGGCTCTCCTCTTCCTCCCTCTGAAACCTCACAGCCCACTCTTACCTGGATTTCTGCCCACCTTATGGTTGTTTAGCACTGAAGAGTAGAAGACTACCAAATCTTTAAAGTGCCTATCTCCTCCGCAGGACTGGTGTACCACGAAGGTCTGTTGAATGAATGAATCAACTGGATTTTTTTAAAACTTCTTTGCCAAACAGTTTAGTGGCAATGGCTACATGCCAGCACTGCTGTAAGCACTCTCATTAACAAGCTCTCTCATTAACAAGCCTGAGAGACAGGTGCAGTCCCCATCCTGCAGTCTAGGGAATGGGGAGACAGAGAGGTTAAGTAACTCATCCACAATCACAGAGCTGTTGAGGGGCAGAGCCAGGATCCAAACCCAGAGCCTGTGTTCCTAAAACCGCTTTGTGGGGACACAAATCCTGGCTTCCTCGGACGCCCCCGGCTCTCTCCCTGGTGACAGGACCAGGCTGGGAAGGAGGCCAGCTCCACCAGTCCAAGTAGGTGTACAGGGGGTGGTAGAGACGGCAGACAAGCCAGGCCTCCCTCAGCTGCAAAGCCCACAGGACAGACAGTCAGATGGCCCTTAGCCACAAGGTAAGACTACCATCAGCGGCCTAAGCCTGGGGTCCCTGGACCGGGTGGCGGCGACCCCCTGGGTAACCTACCTCCCTTCCCACCCCAGGCCCACTCCAGGATGCCTTGGGTGAGCAGGAGCAAAATCCCCAAACAATGCTGGGTTCTGCTCTTCTGAAGTGAGTGGCGCAGGGAGGCCTGGAGAGGGAGGGAGGGCTGGCGAGCCTCTGAAAATCCCCTCCGAATTATAAACATATCCTCTTTAAGTACATTTCTAAGGATAACATTTGTATTACTCTGTCCTGTGCCTGCAGATAGAGCCCGCCTATCTCCTCCATCTCCCCTCTTTTCTCTGCGCTCTGCTGGGAGCGGCCCCTATCTGGAGCCACGCTGGCATTCCGCTTCCCTGCAATTGTTTCCATCGAGGGGAAAAATTAATTTCTGCCTATCGTTAATTGAGAGAATCGTGTGGAGGGCGAGGGAAGGGGAGGGGGGAGGAGAGGAGGGGAGGAGGCGGAGGGGCGCGATCGTGTTATTAACCGTGTCCCTTTCATAAGCAAATATTCTGATTGCCATCAGTGAGATGAGAGGCTCATTAATGCAGGAAGCAGAGAGGTGATTAGAGAACTTTGAAGAGCTATTGAGCTGAGCAGGGGGGAGGCTTGCCGGGAGCTAGAGGCCCAGGGAGTTTGGAAAGGACTGGGCTGGGGGTGGGGGGGAGCCACTGGTATTTTATTTTATTATTTTATTTTATTTTCATTTGTTTTGCAAAACAGAGCTCTCTGATCTGCTGGTTCACTCCCCAGATGCCTGCAACCAGGAGCTGGGAACTCAATCCAGGTCTCCCATGTGGGTGGCAAGGACCCAACTACTTGAGCCACCACCTGCTACCTCCCAGGCTGTGCCTTCGAAGGAAGCTGGACTTGGTAGTGGAGCCTGGACTTGAACCCAGGCACTTGGATATGGGATGCAGGTGTCCCAAAAGGCAGCGGCGGCGGCCTACCTCCTGCCCAAACGCCTGCCCCACTTTCCAGTTCTCCCCTCCTCAATCTCTCTCCCCCAATCTCTAATCCATCAGCTTGAGCTGGGAAGAATGCAAAAAAGTGAACAAAAACTTCACACCTCCTTTGATGCTCACCCACCCTGATGTTAAACTGGCAGAGACTGAGGGGTCACAACCGGTCACCCTCAAACAGGTCTAACAGCCTGTGGTTTTCAGTAACAGCTTTCTATTCTGTCCCATCGGGCCTCACCTGTTCATGTCCCTGCCTGGCCTGGACACCATTTCTGGGGCCTCAGAGCTGGGTGTTGGGGATTGAGGGAGCTGAGAGGAGGTGGGCATGTGGGATGGTGACAGTGATGGGCACCACTGGTGCACCCCACCTCCTCCCAGCCCATCTTCTGATTTTGGCCATGCGGTCCGCGCTGGTCAGTGCCACGTGGACCCCTCCCCACCCAGTGTGCCCCAAGCAGGAGCCCCGTACTTCCCTCCAGTTTCCTGCACCAAGACCTTCTCCAAGTGGAGGGAGCTCAGAAGCAACCCCCTCCCCCAACACAGGCTCAGTGGAGACGTGTGTGAGCGTTTTTGCCTCTCTCAGCCAGTGGCAGACAGCAGACTGTGGATAAACACCCCAGGCTCCCCAGAGAGATCCTTCTGGGATCACAATGTGCACAGCTTAGAGGGCCTGGGAGAGGCACCCCACTGCTGACATCACTCTCTCCTTGGCTTTCCCTCCGTCTCAGCTCACTTTCTGCTTCCTCATGCCTCCTCTCCAGCCAACATCCCCAAGTGCACTGGAGTTCGGCTTCTGACTAAGACCGTGGCCATCTGTGGCCCCAGGCTGCGTGGCAAGTGCTGCGTTTGAGAATGACCACACAGCTGGCGGCGGCAGCAAGTGCTAGAGACAAGGGCGTGTGGAAGGGCACAGAATTAACACCAGAAGCCACAGAGGGTGTGGAGGCTACAGGTTGAGCTCAGTGCTGTGATGTGTGTCTGGGTCAGAGAGAGCCGTGTGTCCCCTGCAGCGGCCCAGCTAACGGCCAGCTTCCCAGGCAGAAGCTAAACTGTGCCTGGTCTCAGGGCACTGCTGATGCCGCATGGGCATCTCTGGGTGCTTCCACCCCTCCCCCAGCCTGCCCTCCCAACTGTGCGGGTGGAGAATTCTCCAGGACTCACGGGGGCCTGGCCAGATCTTCCTCACCCTCAGCTTCTTGAGCTCCCAGAATCCATCCCAACGCCTGCTCTCAGAGTAAGATGCCCCCAGCGAGAGGTACAGAGAGGAGCAGAGGCAGGCGGATCTGGGGATCTCAAGGGTCAGAGGGCTAAAGCTACTCCCCGCCCCAAGTCCCACTCCCAAAGGATGCCTCACTTCGCTCCCAGAAACCAAAGGCGCCCTCCCCGGAATTCCACCTCCAAAAACAGGAGAGCAACCGAGACCAGAAAGAGACAGGAAAACACTGGGAGAAAAGCAGAAAGGAGAGAGACACTCGGAGGTTTTCAGAACAATCTCCATTCTCTACGGTGCTTTCTGTTTAAAAAAATGGAAAAGGAATGATGGAGAAGGGGGAGAGTCAGACGAGTTTAATGATGTGTGTTCAAAGCTCAGATTGGAAAAATGACAGAGAAAAGCGGCCTGTTTCGGCACTAATAAATTGTTCTCGGCCGTAAGAGGCGCCTGTCGCAGCATTAATACAGGCCCCTAATACACGGGTCAGGGTTAAGTAATTCTCTCCGGCAACTTAAGCGAATAATGAAGCTGGCGGCGGCTGGTGGTGCGGTGGGAGAGACGGTCTCTGCTGCCGGCACTCTGTCTTCATTTATTATGCCAGCGGCGGCCCGGACGGGAAGCCTCCGCCGAGGAGATATCGCTTCATTTCGGCAAGGTAATGAAAGCCGGGTTGGGGGGAGGATAAACCAATTTGCCGGCTGACACTGGAAGGAGTGATTTGCGGACTCAGGAAGGGGAGACAAGGGCCCAAGCACAAGGAGGCACAAGGCTAAACCAAAGCAGGCCAAGGCCCTTCCCAGAGGCAGAGATCTGGCGGGACGTGGAGCAGAGCAAGCAGCTAGAAGGAGCTAGTGCAGGGCGTGGGAGAGCCAGGGGGTGGGACAGTGAGGAGTCCTCAGGGAGGAGGGGAAAGCACAGAGGTCAGGACAAGGGACTCAGAGGTCAAGGACATGTACTGGCCAAGTAACCGGGCTGCGGCCGGGGAACAGGGTGCTTTGGAAAAGAAAAGAAACTAGGCAGATGCTGGAGGTGCGAGTAACCGGCCGAGGCCAGGAGGGCAGGGCAACGGGGGCGGGGATCGCAGCAGGAGCACGTGTCGCTGCTTGGACACCTGAGACATTCGGAGCCAGACTGTATCTGAATGGGAGCATGGAGTCACCCCTCCCCTCGCCACACTCCTGTGTGGCCAGCTCAGGCCAGTGGCATCAGCCCTTCTCTGACAGCTTCTGTGCTCCAGTGATGGCCTGGGGCGGGGGAGGTGGCTCCTGAATCTGGGGGCAGAGGGTCTGGGGTTGTGTTCCTAGTAAGGAGGAAGCTGTCCCCAAATTGGCAGCACCCCTCTTCTTCTGGAATGGCCTGAAACACCTGAGGCAGGAAGCCTCCCCTCCCCAGGTCTTAAAATTCAGGGGGAAGGAGTGAGCATTTAGCCTAGCAGTAAACACTTACCTCCCGCACCAGACAGAGGGCCTGAGTTCGAGTCTCAGCTTGGGCTCCTGACTCCAGCTTCCTGCTAACGCAGACTCTGGAAGACAGCAGGGGACAGCTCCTGTAATTGGGCTCCTGTTGCCCACGTGAGGGACCTGAATTTAGTTCTAAACGCTTAGCTTTAACCATCCCATTCCCAGCCACTGCAGGCATTTGGGGAGTGAACCACCTGGTGGTAGATCTGTCTGTCTGCCCCTCTGCTTCTTTCTCACTCAGTCTCCCTCTCTCTCTCTCTCTCTCTCTCTCTAACAAATAATAAATTTTAAAAATAGGAGGAACCCTTGTCTGGGTCAAGTGCTCAGCTAAGTTTCCCTTGCAGTTGGGTACCCAGGAGCCTGGCCCTATTGCAAGTTGCTGCTCTTGTCACATAAGAAGAGGTCACAAAAAAGGCAGAAGTGGTGAAGGAACCACCCCTGCCAGCCGTCTCACAGTGTTGGCAACTGTGTCTCGTGTGTGTCTCAAGGTCACATGTGAACCAAGAGCGCAGGCAGGCAGGAACCTCGGCAGGATTAGGTAACTGCCTGTTCCCTTCCCCAGTGCCGTCTCTTCTTCCCTTCAGCACCAGGCCTTTGGACAGCTCCAGCGAGAGGGCCTGTGGACTAAATGGGCTTTCCCCGCCTTGATCATAATTTACAGTTCCTTGGGATACATGCCTACCATTTCCCCCCAAGTTTAAGATGAGAAGCTCTTCAGCCACCAAGAAATGGGGAAGAGTCTCAACTTCCCTACCTGCCCCTCACCTACATGCTCCTCTCACACCCTGCACCCACCCCTGCATGCCTGTGTACACACACACACACACACACACACACGCTCACTCACTCCCAAGTAACACTGCCACTTTTCTCCCCTGATGTGGGTTAAGGATTTCCAATAAGGACCGAGTATTTGAAGCTTAACACTGCAGTCTCCAGAGGAGCCAGGCCAATTTCACACTAATCTAACCCATGAAGGGAGAGAGCATCGGAAGCAAAAATTACATCAAAGAGAAGTTAATGCCGAGAAGCAGGCGACATAAAAAGGAGCTGCTTTCAGTTTCAAATGACTACACCAATCTGGATTAAGAGATCAGCCTGCCGAATGCCTGGATCACTGTCTCCGAGCCCGGGAAACCGGGCAGAAGGAAGCCTTGTCCTCAGGGGCCCCTCGGGGTGGGGGTCAGACTCCACGTCCACTGACACAGGACATGCCCTGGGCAGGGTCTGGACAAAGTGAAAGAGATCCGGGGGAGAGTGGACAGAAGCACCCAGCCTGCCGAGCCTGCGTGGAGGTGATTCCAAATTTTCTGTCGTGGAGGTTTATTATGTTCATGGTGACAAAAATAAAATCAATGTTCCAACCACAACGGGATCTTAATTTTTTTTTTCTCCATCTGGAATTTATATCTCTAGGCATTTTCCTTGGCACGACACTTAGCATGGTTGTGCTCACAGGTGACAAAGCACTTTATAACTCCAGTGCTGAGGACTGGGGCAGTGTGGTTGGTGATGGAGAGGGAGGCTGCCTGTTCGTCCGCTGGCTCCGGGACAGAAGTGGATGGCAGCCTAAGGTGCTGTCGCTGTACCTCTCCCCGCCTTGCTCAGGACACGAGGGCTGTGTGCTCTGAAACCCTCGGCACCACGTGGCGACCTCACCTGACTGAAGGCCACGTGTTGATCCAGCAAAAAAGAAAAGGGAAAACATAGAACCTTCCCATTTCTGTTGATTACAGATACATCTGTTCCAAAAGTCACTTTAAATCCCCACAAGGTCTCTCCCAGAAATGTGACCTGGAGCCCAGGACAGAATCCTCTTGGTCTTCACAGGCTCCCAGGGTGACAGGGTGGCTTGTAGCCCATAGCCCTGCCCTGAGATCACCCATCCGTCCCCATCTGTCTGTCCACTGCCAGGCTTCTTCCCTCCTCTTAAACCTGATATTCACTGGCCCCTGGGAATGACCCACAGGATGGCGACTGGAGCAAGTGGGCGCAGCCAGGAGACCCCGGAGAGAGGCCGCCAGTCATCCCGTCTTAAGTGGAGCTGAAGGGAGTCCGGCCTCCTGCCCACCCCCAGGCGCAGCCTGACAAGTGTAAATCCCAGAATGAATGAAGGCCCCGGCCCGTGGAGCCGGCGTCTCCGCGCGCATCTCCACGCTGATTGACTTGTCGCCTCTGCGAGGCTGACTCTATCAGCTCCTCGGTGCCTCCAATTCCAGGTGTGATTTAGTTTGGAGATGAGAGGTGACAGTTAACATTGGTACTCGTCACTGTAGATCAGACGCAGTCACGCTGTCTTCCCTCTCCCCGGAGCCTCCTCCCGGCGCCACCGTCCCGCTCCGGCGCCCGCAGCCACGGGCTCTCCCTGCCCAGCTGGCCCACCGTGGTCGGCGAATGCCTTTCCACCCTGCTCTGTACCCCCCCCCACACCAGGTTCCTCAATGCTGAGCACTGGCCCCCAGCCTCGCCCTCCCTCCCTCCACAAAGCCCGAATTCCTGGGTCTTCCCTGGGAAGCCTTCCAGAGCTCTGGGGTCCCCATTGCCCCTCTCTCGGGGGTAGCCCAGTCTGGGGGCCTGCTGTCCTTTCTTGTACTTTGTCCTGGAGGAGCAACTCACACAAAAAGCACAATTGGTAAGAGAACAGCTCGGCGGCGAATTCCTAAATAACCACCAATGGCGGTCACTTCTAGCCTTGCTGTCTGCTTCCCTCTGCCACTCCCAGGGGAGGAGATGTTGGAGAATAAAAACTCTCCTTGAGAGGAGACCTGGCTCAAGGTGCACAGAAACCTCCCCAGCCCCAGAGGACCCAAAAGAACCTGGAAGGTTGTGTAAGGGGAAGGCAGGGTCTCTGACAACAGCCAGGAAGCGGACATGCCTGCACAGGGCAGCCAGCTGGCAGGTGCTTTCTGACCTTGCGCTCAGAGATCAGAGTCAGATCCTCTGCCCCAGGCGGGAAGGCAAACTCAAGAGGCTGCTGGTCAGGCCCCGTCACCAAGCAGGTGCACATCCGATCCTCACTGCCTTTCCTGTTTCTGAAAAGCCACCCCTGGTTCCGCAAGGACCAGTTTATCCTTCCTTTAAACCTGCTCTCTCTCGACACTCTTTTTAAAAATTAAAAAAGTGGGGAGCCGGCGCCGTGGCTCACTTGGTTAATCCTCTGCCTGCGGCGTTGACATCCCATGTGGGCACCAGGTTCTAGTCCCGCTTGCTCCTCTTCCAGTCCAGCTCTCTGCTGTGGCCCGGGGGGGCAGTGGAGGATGGCCCAAGTGCTTGGGCCCTGCGCCCGCATGGGAGACCAGGAAGAAGCACCTGGTTCCTAGCTTTGGATTGGCGCAGCACTGGCCGTAGAGGCCATTTGGGGAGTGAACCAATGGAAGGAAGACCTTTCTCTGTCTCTCTCTCTCTCTCTCTCTCACTGTCTATAACTCTACCTGTCAAATAAATTGTTAAAAAATGTAAAAAAAATTAAGTTTTTTAAATGCATTTGAGAGATAGCCCCTATCTATTGGTTTACAACACCCCACCACCACCACTACCACCAAATGCCTGAAACTGCCAGGGCTCGGCCAAGGCCAAATCCAAGAGAAGAGAATACAATGCAGGCCTCCCATGTGGGTGGCAGGAACCCCATTTCTTGAGCTATCGCCACTGCCCACTGCCCCCCAGGATCTGCATCAGGAAGTTGGAGTCAGGAGCTGGAGCCTGGTACCCAACTCGGGCCACTCCTAAGTGGACCTGCTTGTTTTAACTGCTGAGGCCAAGTGCTTCCCCTCTCTTGCTATTCCTGCAGGCCGTTTCACCCACTCAACAGACCTGTGCTGAGGTGGACGTAGGCCACATGGTCTTATGTACACAGGGGTGAATAAAACATGGTCCTTAGCAACCTCTGGTCTCGCAGGGGAAACAGACATGACCCCCGTCTCTAGTCAACAGGACGTGAACAAGCGCTCTGCAGAGTCGGAGAGGAAAGAGCAGATAATCCCTTCTGTGCGGAGTGGGAGGGGCCCGCACAAGATCTGGTGTTCTCCAAATACAGCAGGGGAGCAGGCTAAGAAGCCATACCACCCTCACGGGTCCAGATTGCAGGGGCACCAATGCCAGGCAAGGCTGCAGCCCGTTGGAGGCAGCCCCAGGATAAACCTAGGCAGATTGTGCATGGGCACGCCCTTAGAATGGCCCAGGCTTGACTGGCATCCTGGAAATTCTTCTTTTCCTGCAAGCACTAAGTATCGTGTGGTAATCAAGGCTGTCTCAGGAGAAAGCAGACCACAGGTAGTTTTCAGTTGTAGTCATGAAACTCAGCCTCTGCAGATCTTGTATCTTCTGACTGAGCTACCACGTGTGTGCAGTAAAATGCAGTGATACGGGCACATGGCTCAGCGAACGCTCACGTATGTCTACACCCAGCTGTGTGTTGCTCAACACTTTACTGGTTCTTTGGGGGTAAAAAGCTCTGAAGGTATCACTGGCCCATTTTCGCGGTATAAATACTCCCACTGCGTCTGATTTTTGAGCTCTGAGATGATGTGTTTGAACGCACAGTTGGGAAGAGACGCTCCTGGTCAGGTCCAGCGAGCCGACGTGAGCCGGTGTGAGCCAGACCGAGGCCCGGTCCGTATGCTGCAGGACACGCTCACGGAGCCCCTGCAGGGTCAAGATCTAGAACAGCTCCAAGCCTCCACCGTCCTCCACGTGCCCTCACCGCTGAAGGGAGGACTTGGGGAGTAGAAGTCTTCGCAGAAGAGGACCTGGATGAGATATGAGCAAAGCCCCTCAGGTTGTGCAGGACCCAGAAGGGTCTGCAAGGTTGGTGGGGAAGTAGGGGAGCTCCCTGGGTGAAGAGCAATGCTGTTCCGGGCTTCTGGGAAGTGACGTGTTGAGGGGTGAAGGGTTTTAGCCATGACATCCTCAGAAACCTAAGGGCTCCCTAGAGACACCTGGGGGTCACCGATGAGAAGGCTCTGGAAGAGGAGGGGGCCAGCTGCAATGCCCCGCCTCCATCTCGACGCCAATGGCTCCACCAATGACTGTTATAGATCAGGCTTCTGGGCAGGATTTCCTCTGAAGGAAAAGTTCCAGGTGCATACGTTCGACACAGCGGCTAAGACACTGCTGGGGATATCACATCCCATGCCAGGGCGCCTGGACTCAAGTCCTGGCTCTGCTTCTGATTCCAACTTCCTGCTAACGTGCACCGTGGGGCCAACTGGCAATGGCCCAAGTACTTGGGTTCCTGCTGTCTATGTGGGAGACCCAGAGTGAACTCCTGGCTCCTGGGCATTTGAGGAGCGATACACACAGATGCTCAATGTGTGTTATCTGTGAACAGTGAGCACTTTATCAGGGCTATGGTTTGCTGTGGCTAACAGCAGGGGATTAAATGCATCAGGATGCGTTTATACAAAAAAACTTTATACTGGTACTAAAAATGACTATAGATCTGTATTTATCAACAAAGAAAGATGTCAGTAATATAGAATTAAATGGAAAAAAAAACAATTTACAAAGAGTAAGCAAGGCCGGCACTGCAAGTAAAGCTGCCGCCTGCAGTGCTGGCATTCCATATGAGCACTGGTTCGAGTCCCAGCTGTTCCACTTCCGATCCAGCTCTCTGGATGGCCTGGGAAAGCAGCAGAATGTGGCCCAAGGAGCCATTGCCCCCACGTGGGAGATCTAGAGGAAGCTCCAGGCTCTTGGCTTAGGATCAGCCCAGCTCCAGCTGTTGAGGCTGTTTGGGGACTGAACCAGCAAATAAAAGATCTCTGCCTTTTTGCCTCTGCCTCTGTAACTCTGCCTTTCAAATAAATAAATCATTAAAAAAAAAAAGAGTAAGCAAAGTCTAATCCCATTAATTTAAAATTTGCGGGTTTGGGGCATGGTGGCCATCCAGAGATGTCTGGAAAGATGCTCTCTAAAATGCTAACCATGGTTCCTTCTGAATGGCTGAATTTGGCCAGTTCATCTTACTCCTTGTGTTTTTCTGTTATTTTTTTTATTTTTATTATGATGAATGTGTGCCATTTAAAAAATCAGAAGCAGTCTCTAAGAACTGACAAATTAGATGATTTTTGTTTGGGAAAGAAAAGGATGCCAAGACAATTCACCACCCCTAACTGCTTGTTCCACTGACGATGGCTCAGAGCGGTTGAACCTGGCAGGCATATCTGAAGGGACTGCTCCAGAAATGACAAAGAGCCTGCCCAGGGGCAGGTGTTTCGTATGGCAGTTAAGATGTCATTCGGGATACTCGCATCCTATATCAGAACATCTGGGTTTAAGTCCTTCTCTGCTTCCCATTCCAGCTGCCAGCTAATGTGCACCCTGGGGAGCAACAGGTGATGGCTCAAGCAGTTGGGTTCCCGCCACCCATGTGGGAGACCCAGATGATGTTCAAAGCCCACCAACATCACCACTCCATGACAGTGATGCATCAAGACCACTTCAAGATCATCGCTATTGTCCAAAGCACAGTATCAACAAGGGTCCCCCTCTCCCGGCTAACAGAATGACTGCTGCACCCTCCCCATTTAGAGCTTTGACCCAGCTCTATTCTTGTCTTCTTTGAGATAAGAATCAGATACCCAAGCATAGAACTACCCTCACTCTGACACCACCCCACCAGGCAGTCCAAAGCTACTTCCTTTTTTTTTTTTTTTTAAAGATTTATTTATTTATTTGAAAGTCAGAGTTAACACAGAAAGAAGGAGAGGTGGAGAGAGAGAGAGAGAGAGGAGATCCTCCATCTGCTGGTTCATTCTCCAACTGGCTGCAATGGCCGGAGCTACACTGATCCGAAGCCAGGAGCCAGGAGCTTTTTCTGGGTTCCCCACAAGGGCGCAGGGGCCCAAGGACCTGGGCCATCTTCCACTGCCTTCCCAGGCCATAGTAGAGAGATGGATCAGAATTGGAACAGCTGGGACTCGAACTGGTGCCCATATGCAGGCAGCCGCTTTACCCACTATGCCACAGCACCAGCCCCACTACTCCCTTGTACTCTTCCCCAAATCACCTAAAACACCCAAGTCCTATAATTATTCATTTTGAACACCCTCTTTCATGGCATTCCACGGCTCCCCACAGCATGCACTGTGCATTATTGTAACAAGTCCATAAACTCAATTCAACTGTAGTGCACTCCTGACAGCTTTGTCTAGAAGACACTGGTGCCCGTGTGCATGCACGCGCACACACACACACACACACACCATGCTTCCCCTGGCACAAACATGAATACAGAGCCTCAAGGAGGGAGGGTGAAGTGTTGGAGGGAGGGAGGCTGAGTGTTGGGCGGGGGAAGAGGAGGCCCACCAGGGAAGGAGGGAGCAGCGCTCGAGTTGCCGGGAAAATGGAACTCAGGTTTATAGGTCTTTCAAAGCTCACCACAATCCTATAAAGCAGGGATGTACACCTTGTTTTTACAGCTGAGTAAACAGAGTTTGGGAGAGAATAATAATTCACCAAAGTCACGTCGTAAAGAGCTGGGGTTCTAACTCAGGTGTGATGGGCCGAATGCTTGTGTCCCTCCCCAGTTCCTATGTTGAAGACCCAGCCTCAGGAGTGGTATGTGGGGGCGGGGCCTCTTGGGGGTACTGAGGGTGAGATAAGGTCAGAGGGTAGAGCCCCCATCAGGTGTCCTCACAGGAAGATAACAGAGCGCCCTCTCACTCTTTTAAATTGTATTTATTTATTTAATTTTAACGGATTCATAAAAACTGCACGCATTTCTGGAGTATCTTGATGATTCAATACAAGTACACCTTGTGTAATGTTCAAATCAAGGTAATCAAATCTATCTTCTCAAACATTTATCATCTCTTGATGATGAGATCGTTCCAAATCCTTTCTCCTAGTTCTGTAGAAACACACACTGCTATCGCTCCCTGCAGTCACCCCGCTGTGCAGCAGGACACCAGAGCGTCTTTGTCACTGTAACCCCGTACCTGCTCATCCGCCTTTCCCGTGTTTCCTTCCCCTACTCTCCCTCTCCCTCCACCTCCACCCTCACCCCCTGCCATGTGGGGATGCAGCAAGGAGGGAGCCAACTGCAAGCCACGGAAAGAACCCATCCCAGGACAGTTACCTGCTGGCACCTTGCTCTTGGACTTGGGGACTCCAGACCTGTGTGCGCAGTCTGCTGTTCCAGCCACCCAGGCTCTGGCACTTTGCTATTGTAGCCCGAGAGGACTGAGACATTGGGTTTGTCTCATTTCAGGGTCTACACCCTAGAAAACCACACCACCTAACTGACATTTTTTTCTATTTTAACGCTAATATTTGAGGTGGGCATTTGGTGCCTCATCCTACTTGCTAGTGCCTGGTCAAACTCCAGTTCTTCCTCTTCTGATCCAGCTTCCTGCTACATGTGCATACCAGGAGGCAGCTCCCAGGGACCCTGCCATGTGTGTGGGAGACCTGCACTGACTTCTGGGATCCCGCTTTGATCTGGCCCAGTCCTGGCTGTTGGGAGTCCTTGGGGAGTGAACCAACAGATGGAAGATAACACTCTCTCTCTCTCTCTCTTGCTCTCTCTCTTTCTGTGAGTGTGTATCTGCCATTCATATAAAATGAAGATAAATAAATTTAAATATATATTAAAATTTAACTATAGGCACAGGCATTTAGCCTTAATCTACTACACCCCCCTCTTCCTTTCAAACTCAATCCAATTAACTCAATTTCAAATAACTCTTTAAAAAAAAAAAAAAGTAAGACATAAACAAACTGTAAAACACAGTCACTAAAGTTGGACCTGCCATAGGCCTGGGTCCCGGGCTCTCCCAGTGGCTGTCACTCTTGGCAGCTGGTGTGTAACTAACCTTCTAGTACTTTCCCTACATATGTACGTATAGATGTGTGTCCTCCTAGAAAAGTTTTATTCTTGTGGTGTGGTGCAGCTTCGTTTTCACATAAATGGCTTTCTCTGTGTTGTTCTGCAACTTGACTTTTTCACTCAGCAATGGTTGGAAGCCTCACAAGTGAACGAGTATGTGTCTGTTCCACCCACAGCCGTGTCTCCAGTGCTGCAGTGTTGGGCACATAGTAGGTGCTCAGAAAATGTTTGTTGATGGGCAGGAGGAGTGGATTAATACTAGATGCAAGTCTGTTCATCTGACTGCTTATAAACCACTACATTGTTTCCACCACTACATGAACTTGGTCCACATTGGGTACGGCAGCATGTGGGTCTGTACTTTGTCTAGTCATTCCAGCTGATGGGCATTTAGGTTGTTTTAATTAATTTTTATTTAAAAAATGTTTAAGAGATCTATTTATTTGAAAGGCAGAGTTTACAGAGAGAGAGAGAGAGATCAATCTTCCATCCTCTGGTGCACTCTCCAAATAGCCACAACAGCCAGGGCTGGGCCAGACCAAAACCAGGAGCCCCTATCTCCATTAGGGTCTCCCACATGAATGCAGGAGCCTAGGGACTTGGGTCTTCTGCTGCTGCTTTTCCAGGCACATTAGCAGGAAGCTAGATCAGAGGTGGAGCAGCTGGGACTCAAACCAGCGCCCATATGGGATGCCAGCATCACAGGTGGTGGCTTTACCTGCTATGCCACAGTGCTGACCCCTTACAGAGAGAGAGAGAGAGAGAGAGAGAGAGAGAGAGAGAATATCCCTCTGCTTTCCCAGGCACATTAGCACAGAGCTGAATCACAAGTGGAGCACCCATGTGGGATGCCGGCATCACAGGCTGTAGCTTTACCTGCCACACCACAACACTGGTTAACTTATCACCATCACAACATAGCAACAGACATTTTCGCCTTTGTCATCTTGTGCACATGTGTGTTTTTTCTAGATTAGACACCAAGAAACGGCATTGTTGGATCATAGGGAATGCATGGCTTTATTTGTAATTGTCCTTCTGAGCAATCCCTTCAAAGAGAATCTACAATGTGTGAAAATACTCATGTGTCCAGACTGTTGGCAATACTTGATAATACTATACTTTTTAATTTGTACTTATTTTGTGGGTAGAAAATGGCACCTGCATTAACTTTTCTGCTATTTCTTTTCTTTAATAACTTTTACCAAAGGATCACTAGTATATTTCTTGTGCAAGGAGAGTGGAGGAAAAGATAGAGGGATCCTGAAGTTTGTTCAGGGAAATTTGGTAAAATGATAGCAGCTGACACCACTGAGCCCAGCCTTGAATAGACACTAAGGACACGTCCGGGAGGCAAGCACATTTGGGTCTGAATTCTGGTTGTGGGGCCCGGCATTGTGGTGCTGCCTGCTATGCCAGCATCCTATATTGGAGCACTGGTTCAATTCCAGGCTGATCCACTTCCCATCCAGCTCCCTGCTAATGCACCTAATTAGTAGCTAATGCTAATTCTGCCTGCTAAGCAGAAGATGGCTAAAGTGCTTAGGTCCCTGCCACCACGTGGGAGACAGAGATGAAGTTCCTGGCTCCTGATAGGACTGGTCCAGGCTGCTGCAGCCATTTGAGGAGTGAAACAGCAGATGAAAGATCTTTCTCTTTCCCTCTCTCTAGCTCTTTGCCTTTCAAAATAAATTAATTAATTAAAAAAATTAATTCTGGCTGTGTCACTTTCTTCCCTTATAACCCTGAGTTGTTTATCCATACTGAATCTTTAGTTTACCATATCCTAAATGGGACTAATACTATGCTCCCCTTATAGGACTGTTTAAATAATTAACTAAGGTAATATTTTTAAGGTTTTTAAGTTGCCCATCCATAATGCGATATTAGCATTTGTTTTATTTAAAATATGTCATACGTGCCAGTTCGAGTCCTGGCTGCTCCATTTCCAGTCCAGCTCTCTGTTATGGTCTGAGAAGGCAGTAGAAGATGGCCCAAGTGCTTTGGCCCCTGCATCCACATGGGAGACCTGGAAGAAACTCCTGGCTCCTGACTTCGGATCAGCACAACTCCAGCTATTGCGGCCAACTGGGGGGTGAACCAGCAGATGGAAGACCTTTCTGTCTCGCCCTGTCTGTAACTCTACCTCTCAAATACATAAACCTTTAAAATAAATAAATAAAATATGCCAGAACTAACATTCTTCATGGATGTGGAAAATGTGTACTATGAAGAAATTATGTGTGAATTTCAAATGTTTGCACTAAAAATAAAATTTATCTTTTCATTCCATTTCAATGAACTTTTTGAAGTTTCCCCGTATATCCACCACATATTGAATCATTTGAGCCTTACATCAGCTTTATCTTTTTTTTTTTAGATTTATCTATTTATTTGAAAGGAAAAGAGAGAGAGAGACAGAAAGAGAGACAGAGACAGAGATACTGTCTACCCACTGATTCATTCCCCAAATGGCTGCAAAAGCCAGGACCAGACCAGGCCAAAGCCAAGAGCCAGGAACCCCATCTAGATCTCCCATGCTGGTGCCACCCGGGCCATCATCTGCTGCCTCCCAGGCACATCAGCAGGAAGCTGGGTCAGGAGCAGATAAAGGATTCAGTGCCAGGCACTCCGATATGAGAGGCGGGCATCCCACGCAGTCGCTTTATCCAATGCGTCACAATGGTTGCCCCTCACGTTAGCTTTAATGCCATTACAGACCACTGCAGATCCCATTTTACAGAAAAATAAATTGGGGGAAAAAGGGGTGGGGAGGTTTAGTCAAGGTCACACAGCCACGATGGGCATACCTGAGATTTGGACCCAGGCTGACCAGTGCCATTAACCATCACACTGTAAGCTGACATCGTAAAAGGGGGTCGGGGGAGCCTGCCTTCACTTGCTGGGATGGCTGTGGCAAGTGGGAGAGAATTCCGAGTTGCCTCTCTTAGGAAGGCCTCCGGGAAGGGACCACCTTGGGCTCAGTCAGAAACCAGCTTTATCCGTGGGGTCTCTGCCTCTGGGGTCAGGGACCACTCTTCCCTTCATTCCCGCTAGTCCTGGGTCCAGGGTCCTCAAGCCTTGCGCGCACAACCCAGTCCCACCACATCCTTCCTGTCGAACTCAGGCAGACCTTCCCTGCAGTAGAGCCTGCCTTTCTTCCATCAAAATGCAGGCAGAGCCCCAGCTCCCGGTGCACCAGTTAGATAGCTGCTTTGGACACCCCATGCCGTATCAGAGCGCCTGGGTTTGGAGCCCAGCTCCTCGCCTACTTCCAACTTCCTGCTCACGTGCATCCCGAGAGGCAGCGATGATGATGGCTCAAGTGGCTGGATCCCGGCCACCCACATGGGAGGCCTGGATGGAGTTCCTGGCTCCCAGATTTGGTCTGGCCCAGTCATGGCTCTTTCAGGCATTCGGGAAGTGAGCCAGTGGGTGGGAGATCTCTGTTTCTCTCTCCCTCACTGTGTGTGTGTGTGTGTGGTGTGTGTGTGTCTTTCCGCCTTTCAAATAAATTAAATAATAATTTTTAAAATATACACAAAAAGTTTTAAATGCAAATAGGATCCCTGAAGATTAAAAGCAGCTGGGGCTGGCGTTGTGGTGTGTGGGTTAGGCTGCCACCTGCGATACCAACATCCCATTTGAGCACTGGTTCAAGTCCCAGCTGTTCCACTTCTGACCCAACTCCTTGCCAATGCACCTGGGAATGTGGAAGAAGATGGCACAATGCTTAGGCCCCTGCCACCTACAGGGGAGACCTGGACAGAGTTCCAGGCTATAGGCTTTGGCCTGGCCCAACTCCGGCCAATGCAGCCATTTGGGGAGTGAGCCAGCAGACGAAAGACTCCTCTCCGACTCTGTGTGTGTGTGTCTCCGTCTCTTTCTTTCTCTCTCTGTAATTCTGCCTTTCAGATAAATCAATCTTTTTTTAAAATAATATTAAAAGCAAAAAATGCTGGAAAAATCCCTGGATATCACAGAGGTCCCCAAAACTCTCACAGTCATCCGTTCATTGGGCCTTTGGGCCATGTTCAGATTTGGTCTCTCCCCAGTTCGCTCTTCCAGAAGCACCTGTTGTCATGAGGAAGAGCTGGGCTAGCAGTGTGCCAGGGCAGGCAGTGAGTATAGTACGCCCCATGTGCAGGCCACAGGGGCACTGTCTTAAGGAATGTAAAAGCAAGGAGACTGAACATCTGTCTGCTGTTTTACTATTACCATGAGCTGGCAATTCTAAGTGGCAAAATACCCCTCCCTCAAAAAAATTTTCATCGGCCTGTGTTAACTATCTGAGCTCGGGCGACTCTTCCTGCTCCCCCACCCCGCCCTTGGTACACTCCTGGGTAGGAAGTCTGCCTGGCACAGGTGTGTCCACTCCTATAAGGGGAGCTGCTTGGGCCTAGGGGTCAGCAGGCATCAAGAGTTGGCTGGGGGGCCCAGGGTCCCCAGCTTCTAGAATCATCTTCCTAGTCCTGCACAACCAACCATCCCAGAACAACACAGCTGAGAACTACCACCACGTCACTGCCTCTGGTTCTGTGGGTGACAGGGCAGGGCTCAGCCATGACGGATCATCTCCATTCCATGTGGTTGCACTGGGCTTCGTCTGTGGCTGCCATTTGGGGCTGGGAAATGCAAAAGGGGCCTCGGGCCAGGGCAACACTGGGGCTCCTCTTCCCTCGCGGTCTCTCCCTCCAGGGCCTTTCCGTGTGTGGGGAGCAACCCGGACTGGACTGAGTTACTGGAATTAAGACTTATTCTATGCATCTGCTCTCCCACAATATGGCGCTGAGAAGGGAGAAACAGCTTCTACACAGCTGCCTCCAGTTCAACCAATAAACTGTAGGACCTACTCCTGACTGGAGGAGAGCAGCGTACTCAGCGTGTGGGTAGCAGAGTTGGGATTGGCGGAAGAGGACTATAAAGGAGGAGAGAGACAACATGCACCAGGAACATCTAAGGGGAACATCTATCTGAAGGAACACCTGTGCAGCCCCCGAGAGAGCCAGCCGGCGGTGTGCCGCTCCCCCGCGGAAGTGGGGAATGTGGCCAGGGGGAACTGCCCTTCCACGGAGGTGGAAGGGACGGTAGCCAACCCGGGAAGAACCAGCAGCAAACCCGGGGAGGGCCGAGCAGACAGAACAGCGCAGGGTCTTGTGTCGTTCCTCCACGAAGAGGGGGAGCGACACCGTGTGACTTCCCAAGCAGGACAACCCCCACTTCTTTCCCTAGTGGCCTGGAATGCCATGGAAGCCAAAGTGGACGCTGTGTGGCCTCCTTGAGAGCTGAGCCTGGCCCTTGCTCAACTTTACCTTGGCTGCCAATCACAGGCCAGACCAAACTCAATGTGAGACGGACCACACAGAGTGTGGGTTCCCTGGGGACAACTGGGACCCTCCCAGGCCACCCAGTGACCTGAGTTCGCCCCATCAGTGCCCTCCCCAGCAGTTTCCTAGCTCCCAGCAGCAGCGGGGGCTTCCTCTGCCCTTGGCTTTGGGGAGCGTCTCCCTGCACGGAGGATGCTGCTCCCCACCGGGGCCACGCACACTGCGGCCCTTTGGTGCTGCAGGCTCTGCTGGCAGGCCCATTTCGCGGAGCCCCTTCCAGCAGGTCCTTGCGCCACCTCGCAGCCTCCCTCCCTCCTCCCCTCTCCACGCTGCACCCCAGAGTGTCTATCTATTAGAAGAAGGGGGAGAGGAACAAGGCAGCAGTATGTCACGGGAGTGATAATTACATTCCAGGCTCCCATCATGCTGGCTGCTGCTGACCTCTCACCCCTCCTCTCTTTTAATCACCCCCCGGCATCACTCACTCTGACAGAGCAGCAGCACAGGCCCTGTGACCTGTCAGCCCAGGGACATGACTTATAGGGCCTCGCAGGTGGACAAAGGGAAGGGAGAGAGGCCCCATAAATCTCCCGAGTGAATAAAAGAGTAATGGACTGTGCTCCCCAGGCCGGGCTAGCACATTCCCGAGCTCTTGTTATTTGGCACAGAGTTAGGGTGATGAGCAAGTGGCCCCGGCTGACATGTGGGTCCCAATCAACCTTGCCAAAGCTGCAGCCTCCACGCAAGTCCCAATGTCACGTCCATCCCCACACGTCCCTGGGGAGCGGGAGACGGGGGAGGCAGCGGGACTTTGGAGGCCGGCTCCTCCTCTGGTTTCTCTGTCACCAAGGGGAGGGGAGGGAGCAGGAGGGGGATCAGCGCTGGCCCCGCCCCGCCCCTGAGGGGCTGTCTGAGGAGCTGGGTCAGGAGTTTCTGGCAGGCAGGGGTCATGGCGGGAGTGCTGCTCTCAGATTTCTAGAGAACCCCATGTGGGAACTCCTACATGGTGAGCGGCCCTGGATGGAGACCACTGCTGGGGCTGTCTTCGTAGGCGTGTGCAGGACTCACGGAGCCTTTGTAAGTTTCAGGGGTGGGCGTGAAGGGACCTATCCCCACCAAGGCGTCTGGGAGGAAGTGGAAAGGGTCACCTGGGCAGGTGGGCGCCCCTCCCGTGGGCAGACTGTCAAGTCGGGATGAGAATGCCAGCTGGCTTCTGGCTCCTTTCCCCACTCCCTGTGTCTACCCCCTGGAGCTCCCAGCTGCGGCCATATGCCTTTTATTTGGTCTGTACTGGTTTTAGCAAGTTGCAACGCGTAGGTCTTTGGCAGGGATGAACCCCTGTCATCTTGCCTGTTCCAAAGGCAGCGGGAGCCCCTAGGGAGCCCGGGCCTGCGCAGACCCTGCATCCTCTGGGGGTCCCTTTGCCACATCACCACTCACTGACAGTATAGTAGCTTCCTCAAACCCTTGACAGCTCTTACAGAGCCTCATAGCAACGGGGGGCGGGGGGGGGCGGGGAGGGGAGATAACAGCACTCCCTCCCTTGTGTAGGTGGAGAGCGTGAGTGCAAAGGGTTAACCAGCTCACTCTGCCCATGCAGCTGTTAGCTCTGCCTCCCTCCACCAGCCCCTTCTAGCGGGGTGGGGAGTGAATTGCACTGCCCCACTTCTGCAGGTGAATTGTCAGGGGGGCTAATTCCCTACCCTACCTGCTCCGGCAGGTGTATCTGTCCTTAGAAGACGCTCTCGTTCCCCAGAGCCCAACTCTGCGAGGCCCCTCACTTGCCCGTGGCCCTTCTGTTCCTCTCAGGATCCACACAGACAAATCTCGTCCTGTGCCTCAGTCACTCCCCTTTCAGGACTAGAAGCTGCTTTTGCCAGGTGAAGCAGGCTCCATCGCTGCGCTAGTCAGCACACAAGCGGCCAACCCAGCTCACGAGGGAATCTGTTGGCTCAGGAACCTGCAAGAATCCACTTAGGGACTGCGACATCCAGGGGTTCTAACAATGTGGTCAGGAACCTGCCCTGTTTCTGGGCCCTGCCTTCCTCCACACAGACCCTGCTCTCGGGCAGGCACTCGTGACACGGTAGCCCTTGGCAGACCGGGCTAAATCCCACCAAGCTCAGCAAACTCAGCACAAAGACAGCTCCTCTCCCCCAGTAATTCCAGCAAAAGAAACATAGGACGATCTTTGGCTTGGCATAGGTCATCTGTCCACTTGTGAACTAGGCCCTGTGGCCAGGAACAGACAATACCTGAATGGCCAGGCCTGACTCATGCGCCCACTCCCTATGGATCGGTCACACCTGGATGACGTGGCAAGAGCAGTGGAGGGGATCCCAGAAGGAAAATCACGGGAGCTATTGCAGACAAAGGGGGAGAGGTTGGGTCAAAACAACCCCCGCCCACTGCAGTTGCCACCCTGGTCATTTTTCCTGACCACCTGGTGTGTTACTATTTCTCTGTGGTTGTAATTTGGAGAGAAGCACCCAGTAACTCCCAGTGATGTCAACAGTGCAGAGCAAGCCTCAGGTCCACCTGCTGCGGACCACTTGCCTCACAGACACCAGGGCCACCGTGCGGGTCTGGCTCCCACGGCTTCCCTCCCGCGCGGATCCCTGGCCATCTCCCCTTCCACGTCTGGACAGCACAGTTTCCTTACATCGAGGGGAGTGGCTTTCTATAGAATCCCACTCAGTGGCAGCCCGAGAGCTCCAGGCACCTCATTCCTGCCCGGGAACCGCCCCACACACAGTAGCTCTGGCAGTCTGAAGCTACAGAGAAAATGCCATGCGTCCCCTAGCCAAGTCCTTGATTTTAGAAAAGACTGGATGGGCTGGGTGCTTGGTGTAGCCATCAGACATTGCTTGGGATGCCAGCTTCTTCCTACTGTGCACCCTGGGAGGTGGCAGATGATGGTTCAAGTACTTGGATCCTCGCCACCCAGGTAGGAGACCTGCATGGAATCCTAGGCTCCAGGCTCTGGCTCGGTGTCGCTCCCCCTCTTTGTGGAGAAACGACACTAAACCCTGCCTAGGCTTCATATCCGAGTCACGGCACCATTATGTCGCTCCCCCTCTTCGTGGAGGAACGACACTAAACCCTGCCTAGGCTTCATATCCGAGTCACGGCACCATTATGTCGCTCCCCCTCTTCGTGGAGGAACGACACAGGACCCTGCGCTGTTCTTTCGTCTGCTCGGCCCTCCCCGGGTTTGCTGCTGGTTCTTCCCGGGTTGGCTACCGACCCTTCCACCTCCGTGGAAGGGCGGTTCCCCCTGCCACTTTCCCCACTTCCGCGGGGGAGCGGCACACCGCCGGCCGGCTCTCTCGGGGGCTGCACAGGTGTTCTTCTTAGATGTTCCCCTTAGATGTTCCTGGTGCATGTTGTCTCTCTCCTCCTTTATAGTCCTCTTCCACCAATCCCAACTCGGCTGCCCACACGCCGAGTACGCTGCTCTCCTCCAATCAGGAGCAGGATCAGCTCCTGGAGGTCATCACTCAAGTTGGCAAGAGGCAGCTGCGTAGAAGCTGTTTTCTCCTCTCCCAGCGCCATATTGTGGGAGAGCAGATGCATAGAATAAGTCTTAATTCCAGTAACTTAGTCTAGTCCGAGTTGCTCCCCACAGCTCGGTCCAGCTACAGCTGTCGCAGGCATCTGACAGTAAGTAAACAAGCAGTGGAAGATCTCTGTCTCTTTCTCTCTGCTCTCTGCCTTTCAACTAAATAAAAATAAATATATAAATATTTCTTTAAAAGTTAAAAATACCAGGGCTGGTGCACTATGCTAAGCTTCCGCCAGTGGTGCCTGCATCCCAGATGGGCAGCGGTTCATGTCCCGGCTGCTCCAGTTCCGATCCAGCTCTCTGCTGTGGCCTGGGAAAGCAGTGGAAGATGACCCAAGTGCTTGGGCCCCTGCACCTGTGTGCGAGACTGGGAAGAAGCTCCTGGCTCCTGGCTTCGGATTGGCTCAGCTCCAGCTGTTGCCACCATCTTGAGAGTGAGCCAGCAGATGGAAGACCTTTCCCTCTGTCTCTCCCCTTCTCTGTCTGAAACTCTGCCTCTCAAATAAATAAACAAAATCTTTAAAAACAATTGAAAATATTGAACAGGACAGAGTTAGGAGAAGAGCCCTGGGACCGGACATTAGACACTCCGTCTAGGATCACGCCAGTCCAATGGTCAGCCTTCTTTGGGGAAATAGGAACAGCACCCCTCACATTGGAGTGTTGTGGTAACGACATGAGTTCATATTTGTGCAGACCTCAGGACATGGCCTGACACACCGTACATAATGTGAAGGCATTTGCCGAACAAGGACTCAATAGGCCAAGAGGTATGAACCCAAACAGCTGTTATGCACCCCGCATGTCTGTATCAGGCCCCACCGCCCCTGGGGCAGGTTTTATTAAACACCTGGATATACAAGAACACGCTATCTCTGGCTTTCCCTTCATCAGTCTTATAAAACAGGAAAGGGAGCTGTGGCTGCTGCCGGCAAGGCTGGTCCGCTGTGACCCACAGACCTTTTTATGAGCTCCGAAGCCGTCTATTTGATAAGCACACTGTTCTAAAACTATCTGGGAGGCATCCATCTCACTGATCTAGAATGGGTGACACTGCCTACTGGACATTCGGAAAAACATGCTGTTAACGTCTGTCTCCTTGGAGCCCGCGTTCTGACTGCACCAAGGAGGGTAAATTCAGTTCTCTCGAGGCCTAAAGCAACAATCTGCAAAGTCAGGACCCTTCCCTAGGTCACCCACACAACCAAGGCTTGGCCTTTGCATCCACGAAGGCACCTGTGCCACTCCAAAATGCTGACTGGCAAACAACAGAACACTCAGCCGTAGTAGCTTCACCACAAGGATCTGCACGGCCTGAACACCAAGAAGCCCCAAGGCAGCACGTCTTGGGGCCAGTCTGGCAGCTCAGTCACGCATCAAGGACTAGGCCCATTCTGTTTCTGTCCTGTTGTCCTTAGCAGTTGGTTTGTGCCTCACAGTCACAAGATGACTGCTGCAGCCCCAGGCACTGTGGCCTTCTGTAAGGTATTAAGAAAGGGAAAAATCTTCTAATATTTTCCTATTGAGAAGCAAAATGTACTTTCTAGAAGCCCTCGTAGCCGTGGGTCTTGAGCCAGAAGTTCATGTGGCTGGTTACCCCCAGCCATAAGGATGGATAAGAACAATAGTATCTATGCTGTACAGGAAGTAGGCTGGGAACAGCAGCTGGGTGGCCACCAAGCCAGGCCTACCCAGCGTCCTCAGCAGGACTGTAGGCCCATCAATCCCCCCTCATGCCCACATTAGTGCTGCAAGTTACTCTGAATTCATCCTGTCCAACTCCCTGATCTGGCTGTGATAAAACAGAGGCCCAAAGCAAAAAAAGCTTGCCCAAGGCCACACAGCTAGTGACTGGATGAACAGTGTCTTTACACACAAGTGACGATAACAGACATGTGTGCTAGTCAGGAGAGGGACTCTCCAGAGAGGCAGAACTAGCAAGAGATAGGAAGGAAGGGAGGGAGGGAACGGGAGGGAGGGAGTGGGGGGAGGGAGGGAGAGAATGGGGGAGGAGGGAGGGAGGAAGAAGGAAGGAGGGAAGGGGGAGGGAAAAGGGGGGAGGGAATGGGGAGGGAAGGAGAGAACAGGGAGGAGGGAGAGAGGGAGAGGGAGAGAGGGAGGGGGAAGGAGAGAAGTGGGGAGGGAAGGAGGGGAGGGAGGGAATGGGGGGAGGGAGGGAGGAGGAAGGAGGGAAGAGGGAGGGAAGGAGAGGGGAGGGACGGAGAGGGAGGGAACGGGGGAAGGGAGGGAGGGAGGAGGAAGGAGGGGAGGGAGGGAAGGAGAGGGGAGGGAGGGAGAGGGAGGGAACGGGGAAGGGGGGAGGGAGGGGGAGGGGGAGGGAACGGGGGAGGGCGGAGTATATAGAAACATACAGATACACGTACACTTGCACTCACACACACGTGCAAGCAGGCATCTATGTGGAACGAGCAGGAGGCTGACTTTCAGGAATTGGCCAAGACAGCAGTGGGGCTGGCGAGCCTGAGATCCTCAGGGCGGGGCATCCAGGAGGCTGGAAACAGCGGGGCTTCTCTGCCACCATGAGAATTTCTCCTTTAGGAAACCTCCGGTCCAAGGCAACTGCTCACCCTGTCTGCTGAGTGAACCATGGGTGACATCTAAGAAAAGGGCAATCTGCACCGTAACGTCCAGCCTGGTGCCTGACCCAACAGGGGCACCCTAGGCTGGCCCAGTGGTCCGTGCGATGCACCGCCACAGAACACGGCCTTTCTCCTAAGGTTGCTGTGATGAGCAGATGAGTTAGTACTTACAGAGCGCTCGGAACAGGGCCTGCCACATAGACGGCGCACAATACATCAGCACGCAAACAAGCGAAGGCGCGAACAGATGAGCTGGGACTGGAACCGCCCTGCCGCGACTCTCACAGGCAGCACAGAACATTTGGAATTTTCTAGGCAATCAGAGCAACATTTGTCGCCCATAGGACACCCTGGGAACTATTAGCTCCAAGTAGTGCACGGCTTTATTATTATTATTATTATTATTTTAACCTGTAAAAGGCAGAGAGACAGAGATCTTCCATCTGCTGGTCATTCCCCAAATGCCAGCAAAGGCTGATAGTGGACCAGGCTGAAGCCAGGAGCTAGAAATCGGTTTGAGTCTCCCACACAGGTGGCAGGGACATGAATACTTGAACGATCACCTGCTGCCCGTCCCCCCCGCCACCACCACCCAGGGTGCACGTTAGCAGGAAGCTGAAATCTGGAGTTGGTCCAGGCAATCCAATATTGGATGTAGGCACCCCAAGCGGCACTTAACCACCGTGCCAAGCAAAAACCCCGGCTCAAAGTTAATTGTCAGATCTTGCCACCTTCTTTTTCATGTCTTTGAGAAGCCAGGATTTCAGCAGTTGCTGATAAGCATCAGCGTGGAACCGGAAATGAGATAGTCAGTGTCCAATCTGGTTCCTAGGTTCTAGAAGGAGTGCAGTGCCCCCCTGGTTCAGACATCCCATGGGGAGGTAACTGGGGTAAGGACAGAATTAAGACGTTAAAAATACATATGCATATTGCTTTTTCAAGCATTCAGTTAGTTGTTAAGAATATTTAAGTTGTTTAGACCTAGTAACTTAAAAATTAGAATTTTTACCTATTTCTTTAAACTTGGGTCTTCATGAAAAAATGATTGCAATGCTGAGAATGGAGAAAGCTTGGGAGCTTCCCCTGCTCCACTCCCCTTAGTACGACACAGGACAACTGACTGCACCCAAAAGTTCTGGGAAGGGGCTTCCTTCATCCGGCAACCGAGTGTGTGCCTGTGACTGCTCTCAGGTGGGGCAGGGACAGGACGGGGAGGGGCAGGCGGGGCTTTAGATGGAGCTGGACAGGCAGGAGAGACTAAGGAGCAGGACGGGTAGGGGCCCCAAGCCTGTGGTGGAAGATTCCAGGCAGAGTCTGGCCTGCCCTGGGTGAAATCAGAGAGCAGCAGGCAGGCAGGACACAAGGGCACCCCCGTCTAAGCCCAGGCAAGCGAGTGCAAGCTGGGGGCGCCTTCCCTTCTCTGGGCAGCAGGGGCTGCCCAGCAGAGCCCCCTCTGGCATACCTTCGCAGCTCCATTCTTGCTTGAAAAGGAGTTGCCATGAAGTCCCACAGCAGAGAGGGAGTGAGTCTCCCCCTCCCCTCTCCCTCCCCAGCCAGGCCTGTGCCTCTGCTGAGCTGCGGTGTGCAGCCCCCTGCCCTCCCCCCATCTGGCGTCTAACGATGATGGAAGCTGCTGTCAGTGCGTGGCGACAGTAATAAACACTCTTCTTAATAACACAGGGTGTACCTCTTATTAAAATGAATGGACTCCCACGGCGCAGCCTGGGGCCGCACGGCTGGCTGCCAGCCGGGGACAGCAGCCCTCGACTGGAGCAGTTTATCTGCTGTAATTACGGGTGGCACAGCGCAGTCGGCGATGAGCCGGGAGCAGGCTGGGGGTGGGCCCTGGCTCCAGTCGTGCTCAGGCACTGGGCTCAGACCTGGGCCTCAGGACCTCAACACTGCACCCCCACCCCTCGAGCTCAAGCCAACCCGAGACTACACCATGCCAGATCCAGGGGGTACAAATGCACCCCTCAGGGACACACACACCCCTGGAGTTGACACAGGGGCCCTCCAGTGGGACCCAGGTGCTCCAGAAATGGTGAAAAGCAGCGACAGGAATAAGACTCTCATGTGGCTGTGCCTTCCGGGTAGCCCAGTGCCACAGGTGCATAGCAGACAAGGTCAAGCATATAAACAGGCCTGTGTGTGGAGGACAGGGCCTAGACCCAGCCAACAGGTGCCAGGCTAAATGAGATTCGCACCCCTATGTGTAGGCAATGAGGGGACTTCATTTTTTTTTTTTTTTTTTTTGACAGGCAGAGTGGACAGTGAGAGAGAGAGAGAGATAGAAAGGTCTTCCTTTTCCGTTGGTTCACCCCCTAATGGCCGCTGCGGCCGGCGCATCACGCTAATCTGAAGCCAGGAGCCAGGTGCTTCTCCTGGTCTCCCATGTGGGTGCAGGGCCCAAGCACTTGGGCCATCCTCCACTGCACTCCTGGGCCACAACAGAGAGCTGGACTGGAAGAGGGGCAACCAGGACAGAACCAGCGCCCCAACCAGAACTAGAACCCGGGGTGCCGGCGCCACAGGCAGAGGATTAGCCAAGTGAGCTGCAGTACCGGCCTGAGGGGACTTCAAAAAGTTCATGGTAAATGGAACTAAAAGATAAGCTCAGGAGTCGGTGCTGTGACACAGTGGGTTAGGCTGCCACCGTGACACCATATCCCGTGTCACAGAGCCAGTTTGAGTTCCGGCTGCTATTCTTCCCATCCAGCTTCCTGCTAATGCACCTGGGAAAGCAGCAGAAGATGGTGCAAGTGCTTGGGCCCCTGCACCCACATGAAAGACCCAGATGGAGCTCCTGCCTCCTGGCTTTGACCTGGTCTAGTCCTGGCTAATGCAGCCATCTGGGGAGTGAGCCAGTGGATGAAAGATCTCTCTCTCTCTCTCTCCCTCCCTCCCTTTCTCTGTAACTCTGCCTTTTAGATAAATAAATACATCTTTAAAAAATAATAAAAAATTGGGAACCACTGGATTAGCCTGGGAGCACTGTTTGGGACCCCTGCATCCCATACCTGAGAGGGTGACTCGGATCCTGGCTCCCTGCTCCCATCCGCTTTCCTGGTAACGCACACCCTGGGAGGCAGCAGGTGAAGGCTCACCTTGGTCCAACCTGGCAACTTCAGAAGCTCAGGAGGTGAGACTTTTGGCCCCGAAAATGCTAATAAAGTCAGCTACCCCAAGCTCTCCCTGAGTACTTCCTCTGTGCCAAGGCTCCAGACATACATTCTAGGGTACATCTACTTTGCATGTTGGCCCCTGGTCATCTCTGTTTTGTAATGGGGAACAGAGGCACAGTACACACTGTTCCTGGGGCCACATAAATAGTAATAGTGCCGGGATTCATACCCAGGCTGCCAGAGCCCGAATTCTCCATCAGCATCCAACACTGTCCTTGGAGGTAGCAGGTGCGTGAACTTGATGTCAGGAGCCCAAATATGTAACCACCGATTTCTCCAGCCGGGTGCTCTTGGAAATGATTCCTTAAAAACAAGATGCTAAGGAGGATGTTTGGTGCAGTGGTTAAAACCCTGCCTGTGTAGACTGTTGTCATGGTACAGCAGGCTAAGCCACCTCCTGCAAGGCAGACCTTCCATATGAGAGCCAGTTCAAATCCTGCCTGTTCCACTTCTGATCCAGCTCTCTACTAATGCGCCTGAGACAGCAGCAGATGATGGTCCAAGCACATAGATCTCTGCCATCCACATGGGAACTCTAGATGGAGTTCCAGGCTCCTGACTGTGGACTGTGGCCATCTGAGGAGTGAACCAGCACATGGCAGCTCTCTCTCTTCTCTCCCTCTCTCTCTGTAACTCTGCCTTTCAAATAAAATAACAAAAAATGACACTGCCTGGGATGTCCACATGCTGTACCCATGTGCCTGGTTTGAGTCCCAGATCCTCCACGTCCCATCCAGCTCCCTGCTGATCCACACACTGGAGGCAGCAGGCGGTGGCTCAAGTGCTTGAACCCCTGCCACCAGGTGAGACTCCCGGATTGAATTCCTGGTTCCTGGCTTTTGCAGCTGATGGAATATTTCTGTCTCTCTGTTTTGCTTTCAAATAAAATGAAAATAAAAATTTAAAAATCAGGGCAGAGGTTCCCCCACGACAGGTGCAGCAGCAGGGGAGCTGGCCCCACACCTCACACGGCCAGCAGCGCTGGACTACGGCTCCCAGCCTGTATACCTGGTCAACCAAGCCTCCAAGAACAAGACGAACCTAAGACCAGAAACTGTGCAACACGGATGTGCCTGGAGGACACTGTGCTACGTGAAACACCAGCCACAGAAGCACAAATACCATAAGATTCTATTTCTAATGGACTGCCAAGTAGCCACATTGGCAGCTTCTGCTTTGCAAGATGAGAAAGTTCTTAAGACTGGTTCTACAACAAAGCCAACGCGCGTAAGCTAACCAAACTGTACACTGAAGACGGCTGGGATGCTCAGTTTGTGTTACGCTGTGTGACAACTTCAACAGATAAAACAGAAAATGACACGTGGAAGCAACAGAGAACCACCCAGGGCTGAGGTCCCACCCAAAGGGAAGCACAAGGAGAGGCGGCTGACACTGGCACCCGCTCTTCCCTGCGGGGTGCCTGGCCATGCAAACACAGGCACAAGGCCGTCTGGATACCCGGCTCTTCTGGGAGGGGCCGCGTCCACACACAGCCACTGTCAAGAACAGGTGCAGGGAGGGTTTGGGAGCAGGTAGGCCTCCAGGTGTGCTCAGTGGGTAGACAGGCAGGCTGATGGTGTGGGAGTGGCAGGGCCCTAACCTGTCCCTCCATCTTTCCCACTGCCTCCCCCCCCCCGCCCAGGCCCACGGGCAGATGGGTCTGTAACTGCGGGGAGCACAGCACTTGCCACTCCAGGCCCGTCTTCTGTTTTGTTTTTCTTAACCCAGGAGCACACAAGAGCTGGCTCTGAGTCCCTGGAGTAGCTGAGCGCCGGCCCCTCAGCATCTACAGGAGGCTCTCGGGAGTTCACGGCTTCATTTGCCCATTTGTTAAGGGCCTCAAGTGCTTTAAAAGAAAAAATCACCCCGTATAGGAATGTGAACGTCCCCCCACCACCCCATGGGCCCTTCCGAGAAAGTCCAAAATAAAAACTGCCAAGTTGCCCTGTCCGGGCCTCCCCGGGCCCTCTCCTCGCCCGCGGGGCTGTACCCCCGACATGATGATGTGCACGGCCCGCACGCTGCGTCACTGACTGCTGCTTCCTGGCGGTTCTGTGGGCGGCCTCAGCCTGGGTTCCCAGCCCTTGCCACACCTGGCCACGCGGTCAGCAAGCTGCTCGCTTCGCTCCACAGACGATCCGTGGCACTGCTGCTCTGCCCAGCTCAGCCTGCACCTTGGTCAGGGGGTCTGCTTCCCGAGGGTTCCTGTGCCTCCTGAGGCGACCAGCGCTGTGCACTGTATCGTCGAAGCACGGGGCCGCACCGGCCACTCCCTCCCGTCCACCTGCTTGGAGAATTCGCCTACTGCCTTCTCCAGCAAGGTGAAGGCTACCCGCCATGGGTACCCGCTGTCAGCAATGCCACACCCGCGAGACTGTCATCCCGGACACACCCATGGCACAGGGACTCTTGTTCTTTGTTCTGCTGTCTGTGCAGGACGCTGGGGCTGTACAGCCTCATGGTGTTGCGCCCTAGCGCCCCCTGCGCGGCCACAGGACCAGCCTGGCTCCAGGCAGCGGCGCCCCCACCTCCGGGCCTCCGCACCCATCCTCCTGCCTTTGTGCTCACAGCTCTGGGCAAGCTGACTCCACTTCCACCTGAGGACTTGGCCCACTTCCGGTTCCCGCCCTTCCACCCCATGGCCTTCCGGTTCCCTCCAGCCCTATCCCCTGCCACCCGGCTCTCCTGTGCTTCTCCCTCCCCGCGGGTTCTCTGCAGTGGCTTGCCCTCCCCTTGAGCCCCGGCTGTAGGCATCCGGCATCCTCCTCTGGTCTCTCTGGCTTGTGTTTCACTGGGTTCAGCTGGGCTCCAAACCATGACGCAGCCCAGCTCCAAGTCAGAGCAGGGCCCGTCCAAACCCATGGTTCCCGCCACAGCTCAAGCAGCTCCAGGCCAGCTTCGTGGGTGGCTGAGGCTGGAGATGCTGTGACAATGAGGAAATCGTGCACATCTGAGAAGAATTTTAATCCATGGTCTCATCACAGGCTCACAACCGTGCTATGGTGGTAGTGTTAGCCCCATTTTACAGATGAAGAAACCGAGGCTCTGAATAAGATATTAACCACAGAGTCACTCTGCCTCTACGGTCCCTGGAGGAGCCTGTTCCAGACCCCCTGGGCTCCATCCCACCAGGAAAGAGTAGAGCGAGGGCCCTCTTTGGGGCGAGGGGGCTGTCAAGGCCTCTGTCATAACTACAGGCAGTTGGGATAGCTGGGGAGGAGTAACTGGGCGATACCACTGCCACCACAGCTTCCTCTGTCGCAGGCCCATTGCACTCTGGGTCGGCAGGAGCAAGTGTTGCTCTCATTTCATTTATTTTTTAAAGATGTACTCATTTTATTCAAAAGGCAGAGTTAAAAAAGAGAGTCAGATCTTCCATCCACTGATTCACCCCTCCCCCCCCAAGGCTGCATCGGCCAGGGCTGGGCCAGCCAAAGCCAGGAGGCTGGAGCTCCATCTGGATCAGCCATGTGGGTGCAGGGCCCAAGGACTTGGGTATGTTCTGCTTTCCCAGGCGCATCAGCAGGGAGCTGGATTGGAAGTGGAGCACTATATAGGATGTGGGTGTTGCCAGCAGTGGCTTAACCTGCTATGCCTCACCAGCCCCTATGGTTGCCTGGAGAGGCTGGCCCCCGGGCCACCCAAGATAGGCCCAGGAATAGCTCTGGGGGTGCCACCTCCATAAGCCTCACTTTGGGCCGCTCCGAAAGGGAGAGATTGAGGGAAGACGCGAGTTGTGATCGGGAAACATCCTCACCTGTTGCATTGACGGTGATGATGATGACAAGGATGCTGGTCTTTGGACAGCCACTGTGAACTGGCTCCCGGCATGCCCTGTACAGCTCCGTTACTGACAGGTGGTCTAGGACAAGCAGCACTGGCATCCCCCCCGAGCCTGTCGGGCATGAAGGACCTGAGCCCCCCCAGCCCCCCGCCCCAGGCCTGCTGGCTCGGAACTTGCGCTTCCGCACAGTGAGGCCTGGCAAACACCGCGTTACCACGTCCCAGCGAGTGTTGTGCTCTTGTTTCCCTTCGGAGTTGACAGGTGAGGCTCGGTCAGGTGGAGCAGGTTGTTGGCAGTCGCACAGGTGGGAAAGGGCAGCTCTGACATTCAGACCCAGGGCAGCGCAGCTTCGAAAAGGAGAAAGCAGTGATGGGGGCGGATTCTCTAACCCACACTTCTGTTTCTGTTTTTATAGTCTCCTTCCTCGGCTGCCCCCTGCAAGGACTCCTGAAGCCCCCCGGGGGTAGGACAAGAATGAGGCCCCCTCACCCTCACGACCCTGGTTCCAGGAGGCCCTGCAGGTGTCCACCAGGTGTCCATGAGGAGCCCCTCTTGGTGCCCAGTCCAAAGCCTGCCAGGCTAGCCCAGCCCCCTAGCAGTCAGAGGCATTGTCCCAGCTGCCCAGGGCCTGGCGCAGGAACGTGTCCCTGGGCCCCTGCCACGAAGCCGGGCTGCTCTCTGCCGGTGGTGTCTCTGCCCGTGGGGCTGTGGCACACGCCGCATCTCATTCCCAAACCCTCAATCTTCCCATTAGCTGAGATTGCAGGTGCAGCACGCCAGCATCACCGCCTGTCACTGCCGCCGCACGTCGGCCGCCAGCCGGGAATGGTCTCGTCTCCTTCAATCCATCACATGAGGTTTCCATCGCTCTCGGCCAAGACCACTCGGGAGCCCCCAGGGGATTGGCTGCGCGGTGAAGCTGCAGGCAGGAGGAGTCTAGAGAGAAGGGTGGAGGGCGGGGACCTCTTGGGAGCTCAGCCCCACAGCACGGCAGGAGCCCAGGCTAGACCACGGTGCAACCTGCTCCAGGGGTCCAGAGGAAGCAGAGGAGGAAGGAGCAGAACCCTCCGCTACCAGCCCATGGCCAGGCGTCTACACCTGGGGCCTCTGAAGATGTGGTTACTGTTGTGAGAACCACAGATCCCGGGGCCCCACCCCTGGGCCTTCTCATCCAGCGTGTCTGGGATGGAGCTTGTGGGTCTGCTTTTAAACCAGGCTGTGCATGGCATCCTGAGGCAGCTGATCCCTGAACCTCAAAGTTGAGAGATGTTCTCACAGAGCGCCGTGCCCCTGGGGTCAGGCCAGGCAGCACTGTCCCCACCAACAGCCCCAAACCTCCGGGGCCTAAGCAATGATGATCGTTTCGTGTTCAAGCCACATGCACGGGGCAAGTGGGCAGCGAGGCTGTGTTCCCAGGGGTCACTCAGAGATGCAGGTAAACTGGGCACCAGGTCCACCGTACTACCACGACCATGCCAGCAAGGAGCGGGGAGCACTTTCCCACCTAAGGGTGGGGCCTGCCTAACTTGCAGGGGGTGGAGGAAGCTCACCCTCCCACGTGCCAGGAGGCAGGACGGACACGGGAGGACAGCTGGAAAGGCTGCCACAGCACCAAGGCCTACGGCCACCCCTTCCTGGTGAAACCTGACCCACTGACTACAGCGGAGGGAGGTGGAAGGGGGAGCCTGGGGCTCCACTTCCACAGCACTTTGTGGTCTTCTGAGATCATTCGCAGGGGCTGCCTCATTGTTGACTCCCCCTGCAGCAGAAGTATACTATGTTGTATCTTATCGTACTCTATCCTATTCCATTCCATTCCATTCCATTCTCTCAGCTTCCAGTCGCAGCACGCATAGCCCAGGGCCACCCAGCACGCAGGAGGACTGAGTTCAGTACGCAGGTGTTTGGGCTCCTGGTCTAGGGATCTCCTCATCAGGGGCAGACAGGGCCTGGCCAGGTTCTGTGCACTCAGTGCTTGCTGACTTGGACAGGGCCACCCCCAACCTGCCGGCAAACCCCCGGCGGGCTCAGCCCCTGGGTCCTTTGGAAGTCTTGGGTCTGCCCTGGTCCCACTCTACTCCCCAACCCATACGGTGCTGCGGGCTAGACAGCTGCCTTGGTTTCTCTTCTGTCCACCCGGAGGAAGGACACTCCATCAGCCCCCAACCACCAGAGGTGTGTCCATCAGCACCCAGCCTCCCTCCCCAAGCCCAGCTGACAAGAGTCTGTGGAGATTCAATTTCAAGGGCGGTGGGGAACACGAGTGAAGCAAATGAGGGGCTAAGTGAGGTTGCTGTGGGATGTTAGATTCGGGGCAGGAGGGCGGCAGGGGTTGGGGGTAGGGGGAGTCTGTCTGACCTTCCGGAAATGAAAGGGATGGAAAGTTAGTCTAAGGGCTAGCATTGTGGTGCAGTGGGCTAAGCTGCCGCCTGCAGCACCAACATCCCATATGGGTGCTAGTTCGAGGCCTGGCTGCTCCACTTCCAATCCAGCTCCCTACTAATGTGCCTGGGAAACCAGTGGAAGATGGCCCAAGTGCTTGGGCCCCTGCACCCATGTGGGAGACCTAGAAGAAGCTCCTGGCTCCTGGCTTTGGCCTGGCCCAACCCTGGCCATTGCAGCCATCTGGGGATCCCGTGAACCAGCGGATGGAAGATTCTCTCTCTCTCTCTCTCTCTCTCTCTCTCTCTCTGTGTAACTCTCTTTTAAATAAATTAATCTTGAAAAAGAAAATTTCTCTTAGTTTGCCTGCGAGTGTGTAGCCCAGGCTGGGAGGGGCCGGTGACCACAGGACAATGCGGTTACAGCCCCTGTTCTCAGGTGCTGCTACTCTTCCGCCAAGGCCCATTCCCCTGCAGGGCAGCATGGGCTGGAGCAGGGCTGCCCTAGCGAGGGACTGGGGTGCTCACCACCAGCCAGCGCAGCCAGGGCACTGTTGTGAACGCAGACACTAAGTTAAATGCACCCCTCCTACAGGCTTCTTCTGCTTTCCTGGAAAACCAGCGCAACGCGGGGCCTGTGCTGTCACTCAGTCACTCCATGCCTCTAACCCCAAACTTAATTTTCCCCTTTCTTTTTTATTTATTTACTTATTTATTTGAAAGGCAGAGTTACAGAGAGAGGAGGAGACACATAAAGAGAGAGAGGAAAGAGATATTTCATCCGCTGGTTCACTCCCCAAATGGCCATAATAGCTCAAGGCCAGGCCAGGCTGAAGCCAGAATCCAGGAGCTTCTTCCAGGTCTCCCACGTGGGTGCAGGGGCCCAAGTACCCAGGCCATCTTCCACTGCTTTCCCAGGCCATAGCAGAGAGCTGGATCAGAAGTGGAGCAGCCGGGTCTCGCACTGGCACCCATATGGGATGCTGGCATCGCAGGTGGAGGCTTTACCAGCTATGCCACAGCGCCGCCCCCACTTCTGTCTTTACAGTGCACCCCACCCCCACCCAGCAGTCAAATGTGGGACCGTGGGCAGGGGTGAGGTTGGGCCTGCTGATTTCACACCATGGCACTCACAGGACGTCTGGCTTTAGAGGCTTTGGAACTGCACAGAGACTAGACAGGGTGAGGGTGCAGGTTGAAATAGTCCTGAGACCTGGGGTGGGGTCCCTGCCATAGCCGCTGGCTCCCCATGATGGCTGGGTTACATGCTCAGAATTTGTGTGTTGGAAATTTAATCCGCAGAGTCAATGCTGGTGTATCTGGAGGCGGGCCTTGGGGAGGCGATGCATCAAAGGAGGTCATGAGGGTGGGACCACCGTGTTCCTGGCTGTAGAGGAGGAGGAGGGGCCCCGGGCCAGCACACCGGCTCTGCCTTGGCACCCGGTGCCCCCCACCCCACCCCCCGCCCCAGCCACAAATGACGCAGCACAAAGGCCCCCACTGGTGCCGAGCTGGCGCTGCTGCTGCTGCTCTTGGGCTACGCGGCTTCTAGAAACGTGAGCCAAATGGACTTCCCTGAGCTCCCCAACCTCAAGTATTTTGTTAAAGCCACAGAGAAGAGACTGTGAGGTCTTTGACGCTCACTCGCATCCTTGTCTGTGAAGCAGGACAGTAGCAACAGTCTACTTCCTAAGATGTTTGAGTTCCTTCCGCCAGCAAATGTTTACTGAACACCTACTGGGGGCAGGCAGGACCCTAGGGGCCGCGAGCCAGGGTCCCTGTACTCACAGCACTGCAGTCAAGGCTATGGAGGGGCCTAGGGAGGAGACAGCAAACAAGTGAGCCAAGGGGAGTCACAGGTCTGGCAGGAGAGAGAGAGAGAGAGAGACTCTCACAGACTGGCAGGAGAAACTCAGAATGACGAGGTCAAGGGTAACTGGAGCTGGGCATCTGCAGCAGCCGTTAAGCACCGAGGTTAAGGCACCACTTTGGACACCTGCTTCCCGGATTGGAGTCCCTGGTTCAAGCCCCAGCTCCTCCACTTCTGATTCCAACTTCCTGCTAATGTGCACCCTGGGACCACCTGTCACCCAGTTCCTGCCCTCAGTCCACCCCCTGCAGCTGGCTCAGGAAACGGGAAGTGCTAAGCAGAATTCCCGGGCTGGCCCGGCTGCCTGAGACCACACGGGCCCTCCCACCTGTACCCAGCAAACACAGACACTTGGCCTGCCCAGGCATGCAGGAAGAGAACAGCTCAGCCCCGCTCCGGCCCAGAGACTTGGGGAAGGAGGACCTCTCAGCTGACCCACAGGGAAAGCTGCCTGGGTCCTGCACTTGCTTGCACAGCCTCCTTCTGCACACAGCCGGAGAGTGACCCCTAGTGAGCACGCCCTGCAGAGAGCTCATCCGCCCATGGCTGCCTGCGGGCCTCACCTCAGAATCCCAAAGCAGGAGAAGCAAGACAAGGAGGGGTGAGGCTGTGCGGGACTTGGGGGCCCCATAGAAGCAGCAGGGTAGGCTGTGGACCCCGAATCCGTGCTGCTCTTCCAGGGGTGGGGAACAGCCTGGAGGGCTGGCCCAGGACACCTGCTGGGGCCAGGCGTCCGGCTTGGCCTGACTGGCTGGGTGCCCAGGGTAGCTGAAGCTCTCTGGGCCTCAGTTTCCCTTTGTAGGCTTTTCCAAGTTCTGGCAGAACCCTGGAGGTGGGCATGGGGAGGTATTTAGGGTCACATGACGTTGGACAGGTGGGGTCCCCATGATGGGATCAGCGCCCTCCTAAGAAGAGAAGGCCTGAGCTGGCACTAGCCACCCCCTACCCCAACTCGCCTAAGCCATGGCACCGCAAGAAGCTACAACGCAGATGCCGGCACCCTCATATTGGACCCCGCCTCCTGAACACAGAAAGAAATCTCTGTAGATCACCCGTCTGTGGCATCCTCGTCTAGCACAGCCAGAGACTCGGGAAGTTCCCGTCTTGCGTGAGGCGTTCATGGGCCAGCATTGTGCTGGAGGGGTTGAAGGGCAGACTCCATGTCGTTCTGTGATTGGAGGACGGGCCGGGGGGAGGTCCCAGGGTCAGTGGGGGGTGCCCTTGAGAGCTGGTTACACACGCAGAGTTGGGCCTGGCCTCTCTCTCTCTCTCTCTCTCTCTCTCTCTCTCTCTCCTTCCTGGTTCCCCATACGTTCCACCTTCCCACCACCTGCTTCAGATGCAGGCTAATGGAGGTGCCGGATCCGGGATGAGAACCTCTAAAGTTGGGAGCCGAAATAAACCCTCTTCCTTCCCAAGGCTCCTCCCAGGTACTTGTTGCAGCAACGAAGAGTTGGCTTCTGGGGCGCCTAACTTTTCTGAGCCTCAGCTTGCTCCTCTGTGAAATGGGGACAGCTGCGGTGCCTGCTTCACGGGATGACAGGGAGGAGTCCAATCCCAGATGGAAACGCTTTGAAAACCACAAAGGCCTGGGAACATTCAAGACATCTGAGGGCCCCCGGTGGCTTCCGCTGTGTAGGAGCCTGGATTTGCTCCCCTCCGTCTTTTTCTGCTTTAACCATCTGTCTCTCCAATCTGAAATCTGTTCTACCTGACCCCTAGCTGACCACAGCATCCCCCCTCGCTCCATCCCGCCACAGCCTCCTCCTCGCAGCCCTGGCTGGGCACCAGGGGCCCGGCTGAGCATGCAAATGTCTCCCCAGCCAGCTGGTGCCCGCCTCCCAGAAACACATGTTCCAAAGCCCTCTGCCTGGCTGGGGACAAGGGCGCCAGAGCCTCTGGCCCTCCACGGCACTGAGAGGACGAATTACCGAGCAAGGAACAGCACAGCGAGCAGATGGGCCAGCGCTGCTGGACGTGGGGAGGCGGGTGGGGGAGGAGCAGGGGATGCGTGGTGGGCGTGGAAGAAGGGCGCCGCAGGTCCGGCACACTGACCACCGGGGCGCATGCTTCCCTGTTCATCCACCTTTGGGGCTTCTGGGGAGAATGTGAAGGGTCCCCAGATTCTACCGGGTTTGCAGATTTGCCCTTGCCTGTCTCACACACACAGACACACACAGAGACACATAATGAGATTCTTTAGTCCTACAGGAAGGCTTCGGGGATAAAGCAGACTGAAGCGAGCACACCCCCCAAGTCCGGGCTAATTCAGTGTCGGTCACCCCCATACACTCCCCCCAGGAGCGGTCCCTGAGCGGGGCACAGCGTGGCCGCACTGCTTTTCTCTGTAGAAATGGCCACCACCTTGTTCATCTTCTTTTGCAGCTTGCTCTTCTGGTGCCGCGACGTACTGATGGGATCCAAGGCCGGCCCCCAGCCCTCTCCCCTATTCCCCCCCCCAACCCAAGGCAGAGCACACTCAGCCCAGGACCTTGACCCTCAGCCAAGATGCAGACGTCAGGGAAAATTCAGCACCAACGTCAGGCTTAGAGCCGGGGCCTTTTCCTCTTGGCAGCAGGCGGTCCTATAAAGGCTGGGGGTGGGGGGGGATAGTGAGATTCCTGGGTAGGGGGAGGGTAGGAGGGTGGAGATGGCACAAGTAGAAATCTCTGCTTTTCCCAGCAGGCCTGGAACAACAAACCGGCTAGAACGGCAATCATGGGGCAGGAGTTTAACTGTAGCTAAGCTGCTGTGTGGGATGCCCACAGCCCATATCAGAGTGCCAGGGTTCATGCTCCGGCTCCACTCTCCATTCCAGCTCCCAGCTAATGCAGGCTTGGGAGGCAGCAGGTGATGGCTCAAGCACTTGGGCCTCTGCCACTCCTTTGGGAGACCCAGGCAGAGTCCTGGGCTTCTGGCGACAACCTGGCCTCACCCTGGCTGATGAGGGCATTTGGGCCAGGGGATGGCAGCTCGCTCTCTCGCTCTCTCGCTCTCGCTCTCTCTACCTTTCAAGTAAATGCAACAAATACAACTTTTTGTTAAATAATAAACATGACCACTGTCATCCTGACTCGGGGAGAACACGCTGTGCCAGTCCTTCTTCCAAGCCCCTTCATGTGTGTTATGTCACTGAAACCTCTCCCAATCCTGTGCTGCGGATGCCTTCATGGTCCCCATTGTCAGGGGAGCCGTGCAAGCCATCAGCGCTGCAGAGCCAGGACATGGCCCTGCTTGGGCACAGGTTCACCCTTCCTGCCGGCCTGGAGGCACTCCACGCGACTGGGCCCTGGTACCTGGGGCCTCCCCAGGTTGCAAGCTCCCCCCGGCTGAGGACGAGGCCACACAGGTACCAGAAGCGCCCATCAGAACCTCAGGCAAGACAATGGCAGATCCCTGGGGCAGGCTGTGGCGAGCCCGGCTTCCCAAGAGCGGTGCAGCTGAGGGAGGAGGCCGAGCAGCGCCCAAAATCCAGGGGAAGGCCGGCGCCGTGGCTCAATAGGCTAATCCTCCACCTTGCGGCGCCGGCACACCGGGTTCTAGTCCCGGTCGGGGCGCCGGATTCTGTCCCGGTTGCCCCTCTTCCAGGCCAGCTCTCTGCTGTGGCCAGGGAGTGCAGTGGAGGATGGCCCAGGTGCTTGGGCCCTGCACCCCATGGGAGACCAGGAAAAAGCACCTGGATCCTGGCTCCTGCCATCGGATCAGCGCGGTGCGCCGGCTGCAGCGGCGGCCATTGGAGGGTGAACCAACGGCAAAAGGAAGACCTTTCTCTCTGTCTCTCTCTCTCTCACTGTCCACTCTGCCTGTCAAAAAAAAAAAAAAAAAAAAAATCCAGGGGAAGGCTGGGGAAGCGGCTGAGAGATGCAAAGGGTCTCTCTCTGCTTCTCTGAAGGGTGAGTGGCCAGAGAGAAAGGGAGTCAAGATTCTGGGGCTGCACAGGCTCCAAGATTCCATCTGCTGAGTGTCACAACATGGGAGACAGAGCTTGGCAAACGCTCTCCCAAGGACCCAGGCAGCGCACACAGGTGACGCGTCGATTGACGACAGAGCGCATGGTGGCCCCAGGCGTGGATCACCCCGTGACGGTGCAGCCCAGTACCCTCTGTGATGTTCACACGACGACGGAATCGCCCAGCAACACCACGCATTTCTTGTCGTTGTGTGATGCCAGGGGCGCGTTGGGTGTGGAGGACCACAGTGTCTGACACCTGCGGCTGGACAGACAGTAGGTGAAAGTGTGGGTGTGGCCATGTGCCAGTAAAACTGCCTATGGACCCTGACACTTGAATCCCATACAATTCCCACGTCACGTGGAATCGTCCTCATGATTTCCCCTACCCCACCATGGGCATTAAGATAAAAGCCCTTCTGAGATCACAGCCCGCAGGAAAATGGGCAGGGGCCTCACGTGCCCTGTGGGGCTCTAGTTTGCCAACCTCTTCTTTGGAGAGAAATGCGTGGACTGGGAGTCCAGCCAGACTTGAGTCTGACCTGTTTTAGCTGTGCAACTGTGGGCAAGGACTTAACCTCTCTGAACCCCTGCGCCTGAGATGTTCACAGCCTTGTGATGCCTGACTTCCGGCTCTTTCCCCTACTCTTCAACCTCTTCCCCTCGGGTCACTGGTCAGAAAAAATGTTCCATGTGGGAGACAGGGCAGGGGTTCCAGTCTCTGCAGCAGCCGCAGTCCTACACAAAACGGCCACCTGGGAGCCACCCCATCAGCCATGTTTCTGAACAAAGAGCTGTGGAAGAGAGACCAAGTCCCCCACCCCAGGACAGAGGGACCAAGCTGGGAAGATTCCAGAGCGTGTCTGTCAGCTCTCAGTGGCAGAGAGAGTTCTCGGGGAATGCCAGCAGATCCATGCTTTTTCCTCGCTGAGCCCCTCCCAGCTGAAAAGATTGGGACATTGACCCTGTTCCTTAGCAGCCCTGGGGCCCCTCTGCCCCCACCCCCTCCCTGCACCTGCTCCTCGGAAGGTCGGGGCCCCCCGCCCGGTGGATCCACAGTCAGTGTGCCCTGCTGGCCTCCCTGGGGGTCCTGTGCCCACAGAGCTTGCTCTGAAACAGTGGGGCAAGAGCGGAACCCACGCCGCTCTCCACAGCCCGTGACGAACTCTGCATCCACAGCGCTTGGCTCGGCACCACTCCGGACCAGGTGGCTCCCCGTTTGGACCAGGACTGTGGCTTCTGCAAAGCCTGGGAGCCCTGCTGTGTCGCCAACACGGGACACTTTCTGTGATCAAGAGGGAAAGAGGCTTAGGAGGGCAGGGAAGAGCCGGAAGTTGGGCACCGCTGGACTGTGAGCGGTGCAGTTCCAGGGCCTTGCGGTCAGCTCCGGGCCTGGCAGGAGAATTAAAGTCCCTGCTGGCACCAGCTCCCTTCCTCAAGCCGCCTGCTGTGCCTGTGTGGCCGCCCCAAGGAAAGGAAGCAGCTGGAGACCCCTCTTGGGTGCTCTCCTGCCTGTGGGCCTGGACCAGAGAGACAAGGGCTGGGCAGGCAGGAGCTTCCCCGCTCAGTGTCGGTACAGTGAGCTAGGGCAGCCATGCCGAGCTCCCCATGTAGGGGGTCTCACACTATCCCTCATGCTTCTGTAGGGTAGGCGTCCAAGATCAAGGTGCTGACAGCTCGCAGATGGCTGCCCACTCTGCGTCCTCGCCTGTCCTGTGCACATGGTCCCTCCCCCATCCCCCCTTGTGTACCCTAATGTCCTCCTCTTATAGCGACATCTTGAGGACCCACCCCTAGGACCTCATTGAACTTCCTCACCTCTTAAAAGGTCCTGCTCTAAATGCAGCCACCTTCTGGGGCACCTGGAATTAGGGGTTCAGCGTAGGAATTGCGGGGAGACACAGTCAACCCATAAGGCTGTGGCCCTGCCCCCAAGCCTGAGCCCCTGGCAGCCTCTCCACCCTGCAGGGATGTGCCTGCCCTGGGGGCCGTGGGAGCTGGGTTCCACAGGGGAGGCCCTGCAGGGAAGGGGCCGCGCTTCTGGCAGGTGAGGGGTTGGGACTGAGCAGTGCCTGGGCTTGTGCCGTGTGAAAGGGGCACAGTCCTTGGTACCAGTGATGCTGAGGGCGAGAGCTGCCCGAGGATGCCTCTACAAAAAAGTGATTTTACTTATTTGAAAGGCAGGGTGATACAAAGACCTGGGGTGGAGTGGGGGAGCTGCTATTCACTGGTTCGCTCCCCAGCTGGCCACACCAATAGAGGCTGCACCAGGCCACAGCCAGGATCCTGGAACTCCATCTGGGTCTCCCATGTAGGTGGCAGGGGCCGAAGCCCTTGGGCCATCTTCTGCTGCTTTCTCAGGCACATTAGCGGGGAGCTGGACTAGCCGGGACTCAAAGCTGCATTCGGATAGGGGAGGCCAGCGTCACCTCCTGGGCCTGACACCTGCCCCACAGAGCCCCCACCTGCATCACCTTCGAAAGCCTGCAAACCCGCAGCCCTGGAACTGCAGCTGTACTCCGCTGCTTGGTCCCTTCTGCGCCAGCTCCACAGCTGGCCGTACCGAGCAGGGGCAGGGTCCCAAGCTTCGATCCAAGCAGAGTTTCACTGAAGCCTGTTCAAACGCTCCCCGGCCCTCTCCTGGGCTCCTGGGTGTGGCGTGGAGGGCAGTGGGGGCTCTCAGGACGCCCACGTGTCAGCCGACGACTCAGGCTCCCCGGAGCTGGGCCCCCATCCTTTTCCTGCCACGTGCAGAGAACTTTCTCCAACTTGTGGGAGTCCCTCCCGCTCCCCGCCTGCTGCCACCCCTCCCCCTCGGCCGCTCTCTCCCCGCTTCCCTGAGCAGATGCGACAAGGGCGCCGGCAGGCTGGGAGCCGACGCAGGAGCCGCCTGTCCCTTTGTGCGTACCTCCTGGTACGATTATTAAACGCAAATTACAAAAGACGTGACCTGAGCGATCTTTATTTCTTCTTTCAACAAGTGTTGCCTGCGGGGCCCTGGTTCCAAATTCCGTTTCAATTATCTCGGCCATTTTAGACACAAAGCAGCCGGTGTTTGTAATCACCGGCAAGGAAGGAGGCAGCGAGCGGCAAGTCCAGGGGCTCCAACTCGGATGTCCGCCCCTCTGGTTTGAACTCGCATCTGTGGCGATGAAAGACTCCTGGGGCGACGGACAAACCCACTCCAGCACACACCACGCCCACGTCACCACGGTACAGAGTCCCGGATTCCACATTCTGCACCGCCCCCACCCCCGCCCCACACAAACAGGGAGGCTCCCCTCTGCTACCAACAGAATGAACTGGGGCAGCCCCTGCCCCTCACCCCATGCCTCTCCAAGGCGGGGATGCTTTAGGATGGACCGAGAGCAGGTGCACAGGCTTCGGCCTTCTGATTGCTGGTTCTGGGGAGCAGGAGACACAGATGTCTGCCCGCCTTGGTCACTGGTTGTGGGGTTGTCCAGCAGGAGGAGCCTGGAGAAGGAAGCCAGGGATGGACATGGCTGTGATCTGGTCCCCACGGCATAAACCCATAAACACCACGGCATTTTGCTTCCCAAATGCTCAGCGTGGTGCGTCCCAACAGGATGTGGGATGGAAAGCCCAGGCTTTGGAGCGGGAGGTGCACCTGCTGGTGATGGCTTGCCACTCATTAGTCCCGTGACCTTGGGCAGGTTGTGTGACCTTGTGAAGCCTCTCACAGCGTTACTCTCTGTGAAACAGGGGCGGTCTGTGAGGGCTGCAGTGGGGATTTAAATGTGCCTGGCGCATAAGCGGTGACACGATGGCCCTGTCCACTCAGAGGGGTTTCTAGGGTGGGCGTTTGGCGCACTCCATCTCGGGGTGCCTGGTTCAGGTTTCGGCTCTGCTCCTGACTCCAGCTTCCCGCTCACTAATGCACACCCTGGGCCGCAGCAGGTGGTGACGTCAGTACTTGGGTCTCTGCCACCCACATGGGAGACCCAGACTGAATCTCTGGCCCTTGGCTTTGGCATGGCCCAGCTATGGATGTAGAGGACATTTGAAGAGTGAATCAATGCATAGAAGATTGATCTCCCCCCGCCCATTTCAAATAAACAAAATATGTCTTTAAACATTTTTAACAAGAAGAAAGAAACAGATGTGCTTTAGCCAGTGCCACAGGTGGAACCATAGCAGTAGAGCCTCACCTCCTGCCGGCTCTGTCCTGGACACGCATGACGCCTCCGGGGGGCAGGTGGGGACTGCCTAAACAGTAGGTGCGAGGCCCGCCCTCTGCTGGCCGCTGAGAACAGCCCCAGCCCGGCCCGGCCCACGGGAAGGCCAATTTACAGCGGCGCTTAGTGAGGGCTGGGCGAGTCATTTGTCACGCAGGGCCCGGGCACCTTGTTCTACCTGTGTTGAGTGTGTTTTATTGGTGTTGAGCAGAGCGAGGCCAGAGTGGAGCCGGGGATAGGAAACCCACTCAAGTGAAAAATGAGGAAAGCCAAATGGGATTGAGCAGAGGGAAGCGGGGAGAGGCGGCAGGGAAGGAGGTGAAGGGGTGGATTGTAAAACACAAGACAAATGGACGCCGCAGCCCTGGGGTGACCGGCCAGAGGCCCCACCCCCACCCCCGCTCCCACGATGCACCTTGTAGGGGCTGCAGTGACTGGGAGGTCAAAAGTTATCCCGGGTTGGCGCTGGCTCCAGAGCCGAGCAGTCGTGAGCCTATAGTGGTGGCGATCCAGAGGAAAAAGGTTTTCAAGAAAAAAACGAAACGCAGCCCACTCCCCCCCCCCCCCCCCCCGCCGACCCGCACAGCCAGCGCCAACCCCTCTGTCCCAGCCCACCCTGGAAAGCAGAGGTCAAGGCCCGGCTGATCCGTGCTGCCGACCCTCACCCTGTCACCCCTCCGCTCGGAAGTTTTCAAGTCCAAAATCTCACATGAGACTCTGGCGAGGCAGATAGAGAGATGTCCCTGTTAGGAACGGGAGAGAGCGAGAGAGCGAGAGAGAGGCAGATAGGGAGATAGACGCTCGGCTCGGCTTTGTGCCTGCAACAAGCCACTAAAGGTGCATTTTTAATTAAATTTATACAAAATGTGTCAGTTTTATCTCTCGGTTTCAAACCTGCCTCTTTTCTATCAAAGAGGAGTATTGATCTCCACTGCCCTGGAGCAACCTGACTGAATTAAGCAGAATAAATAGAAGGAGGAGGCCTGGAAGGCTGAGCCACGTGCACAGAGGCACAGTCTAATGGCTGCACAGTCATTTGCTGCAATTAAAAAACAAAACCATTTAGAGGGCCCGTTAACACCTTGAAGTCACGAAACTGTGGCTTCAAAAAAAAAAAAAAAAAAGGCTCCCAACAGCTCCCAGGCAAAACATTTTAATTGCTATAAATCCTTCCATCTTTGCACGGCACCTGGGTATCTGCGCAGCTTCCTGCATCACCCAGGCGCACCGGCGCGGTGCTCCTGTCCCGTGGGACCCACACTCCCCGGCGCCTCTGTACCCAGAGCTGGGGCCCGGGCAGCACCTCTCAGCTCCAGACACACGCTCGGGCCTCCCAGGCTGGTTCTCTCACTTGCTGGGTGAGTCTCTGGGGCTCCTTCTCTCTCCCCATCTGTCACAGGAATCAGTACACGCGCTCGTGAGGGCTGTTGGAGGACGGGGCGATGTGTTCAGGAGCCTCACGCGACGCCTGGGGCAGCGAACGCGTGGACAGGGGCGCTGGACACTGCTTCAAGCAGGCGGTGTCTGGGGTCCAGGCCCAGCCCCACTTCCAAGCCCACTTCCTGCCTCATGCACACACCCTGGGAGGCAGCCGGCAAGGGCTCCAGTCCTCGGGTCTCTGCTGCCCACGTGGGAGACGGGGGTGGAGTTCCTGGCTTCTGATTCAGCCCCAGCCCTGGGTGTTTTGAGCATCTGAGAAGTGAACCAACAGAAGCTCTCTCTCTCTCTCTCCCTCCTCCTCTCCTTCCTCTCTCCCTCCTCCTCTCCCTCTCTCTCCCTCCTCCTCTCCTTCCTCTCTCCCTCCCCTTCCCTCTCTCCTCCCTCCCCCTCTCTTCTCTCTCCCTGTCTCTCTCTCTCCTCTTTCTCTGCCTTTCACATAAATGCAAGTTAACCAAAGCACAGAAGTGTCTCCGCGCTTTCTCTCCCTGCCTGAGCGCCACCAGGAACCGTGTTCTCCTTTAGCTCCACGTCACCTCATGGCCCTTCCTTCCCGCCCCAGTCCTGAGCACCCCCAACTCAGCCGCTGGGGGTCGCAACAGTCTCCTGCTGCCGTCTCTTCTTCCTCTGTTCCCAGTTCCCAGCAAGGCCCACGCGGGCCTGGCCGGGGAGCTGAGGTCGGCAGCTAATGCAGGGCTCCTCGAGGTGTGGTCCTCACGCCCGCAGCAGTCGCACGTGGCAGCTGCGAGAGTTCTGGCCTCGCCCCGGACACACGGACTGGGTCAGAATCCATGGGGGGCGGGCTCAGGAAACTGGATTGCATTTGGCCCCCTGGGAGATTCTGAAGGTCACTAACATCTGAGCAGCTTTTCAATGGCTGTGTTTGTCGACCACCCTGCTCCCCAACCCTCCAGGCCCACTGAGTCCATCCCAGGACTCACCCCTACCCTTGTGCTCCTGCAGTGGGGGAGGGGGCACGTCCAGGCCTCAGGGCCATCACTCCTCTGCCTATCAGGCGAGCTGATCATTCCCGTGGCCACAGGGGCAGTGGTGGGCTGACCAGTATGGCTTAATTAAGGTGGGGGTGGGGGGGAGATGGGTCAGTGCCAGACAAGCAGGCAGGATTAGAACAGACAGAAAGAATGGACAAGGGGCCAGCTGTCAGCACCCTGGCCTGTCTAGAGTGATTATTAATAACGATAAGCAGGAGAATGGGAATAATAAAGGAATAATGAACTGGGTCTGAAAGTGATGGGAGATGGGACGTGATAGAGGGCTCAGTCCTGGTGCCTGCTGCCCTGGGGGGTGTGGGGGACAGGCCAGAGCTGGCAGCAGGCTTTGCTCATAGTGGAGGCTCTGGCTGGGCCCTGGAATGCGCCCTCCTCCTCCAGGGAGGCCACAAAGCCAGGAGGTGATGTGACCAGGAAGCCGACCGAGCAACGTTCACTCCCTTTCTTCCACAGTCCAGGAGCCTCAGCGCCCGGATGTACGTGCAAGTCCCCAGGGGCACTGTGTTGAGGATGCACACAGCCAGGCTCTGCCAGAGAGGTCCCGGTTCCCCAGGTGGAGGCGGGGAGCCGGGCCTCTGCGCTTTGAACGCCTCCCCTGGCCGAGCCGGCGCCGGGGGCCGTGCTCCGAGGCCAGGGAGGGTCTTCCACCTGGGACAGGTGCACAGGAGCTTGCCCAAAATCCTCCCGCAGCAGCTGCCAGAGGACACACGGGAGCAGGGTAGGAAGTGGGGGAACCTTGACAAAGCAAGACAGAGATGCCGCCAGCAGGCAGGGAGGAAGCGCGCCCAGCTCCCCTGGCCTTGGTGCAGATAGGCAGTAGCGTTGCCGTCCCGGGGACCACAGTCACAAACTCAGAAATGTCCACAGAAGTCAGAAGGAAGAGGCCCCGCAGCTGCCAGGGCCCAGCTCCTCCAGGCGGCGCTGTGAGGGCGGGGAGCCCAGCACGGCCGGCGCCCTCAGAAGGCGCGGCTGCTATTTGTTTTTTCTAAGATTATGTATTTATTTATTTGGAAGGCACAGTTACAGAGAGAAGGAGAGTAAGAGAGAGAGAGAGAGAGAGAGAGAGAGAGAGAGAGAGATCCTCCACCTGTTGGTTCACTCCCCAAATGGCAGCAAGGTTTGGGGCTGGGCCAGGCTGAAGCCAGGAGCCTGAGACTCCATCTGGGTCACCCGAGTGAGTGGCAGGGGCCCAGGAATTTGGGCTGACTTTTGCTGCTTTCCCAGGTGCACGAGCAGGAAGCTGACTCAGAAGCAGAGCAGCCAGGACTTGAACTGGCGCCCGTATGGGAAGCTGGGGATGCAAACCGAGGCTTACCCCTCTGTGCCACAACGCCAGTGCCAGGCTACTGATCTTTACCGTGAACAAGCATTCACAAACCTCTGCCTTAAGTAGAGGTTCTCCAACGGGGGAGGGTGTTGGGAAGGTGTTTGGTTAAAAAACTCCTCAGAGCAGGGGCTGTGGTGCAGCAGAGGAACTGCCCACGTCCTGCACCAGACGGCCTGATTCCAGTCCTGGCTCCGTCACGTCCAATTCAGCATTCCTCTTTTTTTTTTTTTTTTTTTTTTGACAGGCAGAGTGGACAGTGAGAGAGAGAGACAGAGAGAAAGGTCTTCCTTTGCCGTTGGTTCACCCTCCAATGGCAGCCGTGGCCGGCGCGCTGATCCGATGGCAGGAGCCAGGATCCAGGTGCTTTTCCTGGTCTCCCATGGGGTGCAGGGCCCAAGCACCTGGGCCATCCTCCACTGCACTCCCTGGCCACAGCAGAGAGCTGGCCTGGAAGAGGGGCAACCGGGACAGAATCCGGCGCCCCGACCGGGACTAGAACCCGGTGTGCTGGCGCCGCAAGGTGGAGGATTAGCCTAGTGAGCAGCGGCGCTGGCCCAATTCAGCATTCCTCTTAATGTGCAACAGGCGATGACCCAAGCACTGGAGTCCCTGTGCCCACACAGACGACTCGGGAGGGGTCCTGGTTCCTGGCTGTGACCAGGTCCAGCCCTGGCTGCTGCGGGCATCTGGGGAGTGAACCAGAGGGTGGACAATTGATCTCTCTCTCTCTCCCCCTCCCCTTCCCTCCCTCTCTTTCTCATCCCAATGTATGTCACACTGCCTTTCAAATAAATAAATATTGTAAAAACATAAAATGCACATTCTCAGTTTTGTAAATACAGCAGGCAGACACGGAACCACCACTGAAATCAAGACAAGGGCCTTTTCCAACACCCTGTCCCTTTGAGCCAACACTTGCTCTGCCCCCACCCCACGAGACTTCTCTGTTCCCTGGCTAGGCAGCCACCCTGTTGGGGCTTCTCCTTGCCTCGCCCCCTCCCCGCCCAGCTCTGCACCCAGGAGGCAGCGTTCTCACTCAGCTTTGGCTCCGTGCTCTTTGTCCAGGACGCGGCGCCTTGGTGGCGGTGGAGAGTGGTCCCCGGCTCCATCAGAATGAGCCTGGCCCTTCCAAGACCTGCAGGAGCCGCTCCGTCTCCAGCAGAGGGCACATGCCCCAGGCCTGCTGGACTGCACGTCACTTGGCTGCCTGGCCTCTGTGAGATCCGGGGTGCAGTTGCCCAAATGTCACCTTTTCTCTCTCTTCCAGGGCTGACGCCCGCAGACCAGGGTGGGCAACACGGGTCACTGGCCAGCCTTGAGACCGCCCACAGAGCCACGAACAGCCCTCCATGCCTCACCTCTGCACAAGAGCTGGAGCTTTCTCCTGCTGCTGAGAGACCACCTCCTCTGCCAGGGCGGGCATTTGGCCTAGTGGTTAAAACACCACATCTCATATTGGACTGCTTTGGGTTCGAATCCCAGCTCCAGCTTCTAACTCCAGCTTCCTACCCTGGAAGGCAGCAGGTGAGGGCTCAGTCGTGTTCCAGCCACCCATGTGGGAGACCTGGAATGAGTTCTGGGCTCTTTTGGCTTCAGCCCAGCCCAGCCACTGTGGACATTGGGGAGTAAGCCAGCAGGTGGGAGAGAGCTCTCTCTGTGTCTCTCTGCCTCTCACATAAGTAAGAAAAGTTTTTTAGATCTTTGGCCAAATGTCTGCTGTGAGATTTCTGGTTCCTCCTCCTTCTCGGGTCCACTCGTTGGACTCGGCTCCAATGTGACAGCTGCACGAGAGAGAGGCTGCACTCGCTGCCTCTCCAGGAGCCCCAGCCTGAATCGCACTTGAACTCTAGCCAGGCCACTGGAGCTGGCTCTGAAGTCGGGGCTGCTGCCCAGAGCCTTACGCAGCCGTGCCCTCTCAGCCTCAAGTCCCTCTGCCCCTCTGAGTGTCCTTGGCTCACTGTTTAGGCCCCCTCCCTACCGGAAGCAGACATCAAGACAGTTACAAGTGCAAGAGCCATTGTGGGTGGCACCCGTGCAAGGTCCAGGGGCGAGGAAGCGTGAGCAGAGGGGGAAGCCCTTGCTCAGGTGGGGATGCAGGCGTGACCTTGGAGAAGGGAGAGCAGGAAGAAAGGGGGCACAGTGAGGGTCCCGGACAGGGGCACAGCTCAAGGCAAGTCCTGACGGCCCCTTAGGGTGCTGCGGGGCCAAGGCTGCCTGGTATCACTGCCACATTCAGTAACTGGCCAGGTACAGCCTGGATGCTGAGACAGACCCCAAAGACACCAGTGTTGGGGGGCCAGCAGTTTACCACGCCCCTTGTCCAAGTTCCCTCTGGAAGGGTGGTCCTAGGGGCTGCCCTCCTCCTGAGCACCCATGGAGGCTCAGCCGGCCAGGACATCGGGCAGCCTCAGCTACCTCCATCCTCACCAAGCCTTGCTAGTGTGACCGGCTCCAGTGGCTGCTCCAGAGGGAAGAAGGCAACCCTCCTACCTTCTCTGGGACTGCCAAGCCAGAGGCCCCCTGAGCAGGTGCCATGGGCTCCCGGGCAGCGTTCACTGACACAGTACCGCAGAGGCCTCCCGCCCGGACCCAGGGCTAAGCTTCCTGATTCGGGGAGGGGAACTCGTGGGAGGTAAACTGGGCCTTCTAGGAGCTGACATGACTCCAGGTCGTGCATCAGGCCAGGGTCCAGGTCACTCACAAAGGACACTGGCCTGCAAGTCAGGACTTGAGTTCTAGGCTCAGGAACATGACCTGGGGCAGTGCCCGGGGGGACAGGGGCCTCTTGGCTGAATGCAGAGGCTGGGCAGGGACCTCAACATCAGAGACCTGCAGTATCCGTGTGGCAGGGGGTGGGCGCTGCCCGTCGCTGTGTACAGGAGCTGTCGCGCCACAGCCCAAGCCCAGCGCTGCCGTGGGGCCTGCAGCCCTGGAGTGTGGGGAGCAACTCGGACTAGACTAAGTTACTGGAATTAAGACTTATTCTATGCATCTGCTCTCCCACAATATGGCGCTGAGAAGGGAGAAACAGCTTCTACACAGCTGCCTCCAGTTCAACCAATAAGCAGCAGGACCTGCTCCTGATTGGAGGAGAGCAGCGTACTCGGCGTGTGGGTAGCAGTTGGGATTGGCGGAAGAGGACTATAAAGGAGGAGAGAGACAACATGCACCAGGAACATCTAAGGGGAACATCTATCTGAAGGAACACCTGTGCAGCCCCCGAGAGAGCCGGCCGGCGGTGTGCCACTCCCCCGCGGAAGTGGGGGAAGTGGCTGGGGGAACCGCCCTTCCACGGAGGTGGAAGGGTCGGTAGCCAACCCGGGAAGAACCAGCAGCAAACCCGGGGAGGGCCAAGCAGACAAAAGAACAGCGCAGGGTCCTGTGTCGTTCCTCCACGAAGACGGGGAGCGACACTGGAGCAAATGCAGCTCTCAATTTGCTAAGAGAAGGTGGAATTCTACGCTTCAATGTGAAATTTTCCCATATTGTTCATCTCTCATTATTTTTTAAAAGATTATTTATTTGAAAGTGTTAGAGAGAGATCTTCCATCCGCTGGTTCACTCTCCAGATGGCCACAATGATGGGGGGCTGGGCTGATTTGAAACTAGGAGCCAGGAGCTTCTTCCGGGTCTCCTACGTGGGTGGCAGGAGCCCACTCACTTGAGCCATCATCTGGGGTCTCACAGGGTGTGCATTAGCAGGAAGTCGGATTGGAGAGTGGAGCTGGGACTCAAACCCAGGTCCTTCCATAGGAGTCGTGCTGCCTTAACCTGGTGTCTTAACTGCTGGTCAAACACCCTCCCTGTTTCGGTTTTAAATGCTGGTAATTAACTGAACAGTTGTTAAAAGTCTGGAAGGCAGATCAAAGCTGACCTGAGGGTCAACTGAGCCTGAGGGCCTCCAGTCTGTGGTCTGGGGGTGCTGAGTGCCCCAGACTCCTGCGGGCCTCCAGTCTGTGGTCTGGGGGTGCTGAGTGCCCAGACTCCTGGGGGCCCGCCCTGTCTTCAGTGCGCTCAGAGCTGATCTTCACTGGATGCTGGCTTTGTGTGTGTCAGGTGCCAAAACAGACCTAGGAGACAGGCATTCTTTTTTTTTTTTTCTTTTTGAGATTTATTTTAAAGGCTGAGTTACAGAGAAAGAGAGAGACACAGAGATCGTCCATCTGCTGGTTCACTCCCCTAATGGCTGCAATGGCTGGGGCTGGGCCAGGCCGAAGCCAGGAGCCAGGAGTTTCTTCCAGGTCTCACTGCTTTCCCAAGTAATTAGCAGAGAGCTGGGTCAGAAGTGGAGCAGCCAGGACTAGAACTGGCGCCCACAGGGGATGTTGGTGCTGCAGGCGGTGGCTTTGCCCACTGTGCCACAGCGCCAGCTCTTACAGCTCCTCCCTGTAGATGAGGAGACTGAGGTGTGTGGAAGTATGAGAATGTGTCCAAAGTCGCACACCCGAGACGGAGGAGCCCGATCGTGAACCTGGCATTCACCCTGCTCCAGGCCCTTTGCCTCCTGCTTTGCTTCCTCCAGGTACCAGCTCCCAAAGCACACTCCAGCACCAAACAGCCCAGAGCACCCAGCGGCGTTCTGGGACTGTGCACTTCCATCCAGGCCTGGGGTGCCCCCGCCCCCAGCAGCACACGTGGCTGCCGGGTTGAATCCCCTGCAGCTTGCGCTCTGGAAGAGACAGAGCTCGCGGGACCTGCAGAGCTGGTGTTTCCCTGCGGGGAGCACAGCTGGGCGGCGTGCCGCAGCCGCAGATGCTCCCGAGCAGGCCAGCCAGCCAGGCTCCAAGTGCCCCCGCAGCCAGGGAATTCTGGGCTAATGCTCAGTCCTGGCATGGGCCCCTCTCCCACTGACCCCTCCCGTCCAGGTCACCGTGACAGATGCTGGGAACATATGCAGTGAATTAATTCACTGCGGCGCAGCCACAGAGCATCGGCAGCCTCCTCTGTCTGCTCCCGCCACCCTTGCCTTCTGATTTCGACCTCGCCACCCCCCCTCAAAACACCCCCTTGGCTCTCCCTCCCTTGTCCCTGACACCCTTGCAGTGGGCTTTCTCGTCGGATCTGGAGCCCACCGCCAAAGGCACTTGGGACTCCCCGACCCCTATCCCAGATAGGATAAAGGGGCTGAGAAGCTTCCCTTCCCCATCTGTGTTTCCAAACAGATGCCGTCCCCATCACCTAGAAATGAGGAGCGCCGATGTCCCTCCCCAGTAGGGGCCAGCCAGAACGGCCCCGCCCTCCCAGCCTTCCCTCCCATCGCTCCTGCCGCAATGGGTTTCGGGGTGGAAACAGCAGGTGCCTCTGGGAGCCTATGAGAAGTGTGATTCCTTCCTCACCTTCATTCTGTCCTCTAAGGAGGGACTGGCAAATTTGGCGGAGGGCTGGGAGGGTATAGAAAGGTCCCATTTTATTAAAAAGAGTCTCACAAAGATGAAGATAGAATCTCACAAAGGAAGCAGGACAGCCTGCCAACCTCCAGCGGCAGAACTGGGGAAAGGCCGGGGGCAGGCAGCATGAGTCTCTGGGCTCACCTGAGGCTGGGGGGGGGGGTGGGGTACGACAGCAGACCCAACCTACAACTGGCTACTGTTACCTCAGGAGCCAGAGACGAACAGGAAGTCCCTGAGGACCCAGAATGTTCCACAGGGGGCACCTTTCCGTATCCGCTAAGCAGACACCCGGGCACTGCAGGATGTGGTCTCGTGGCTACAGAAAGGCGTCCCTTCTACCCACACCTGGTACCCTTCCTGGTTTAAAATCAAGGACCCGGGAGGGACAGCTGGAAGGCACAGTGTTTACCCAGCTCGGCTATCCTGGCCTCGGGGGTATTTCTATGTTATGTATTTCCATGTAAGAGATAGGAAATCTAGAATCTGAGGGGCTGAGGAGGGACGTGGGAAAGCTGGCCAGGTCTGCTCGGGCCGACGCGGCCTCTCTGACCCCTCTGCTGGCTCCTCCTCCTCGGTTTTCTCCTCTCCTGGGACTTCCGTCTTCTCCTCGCCATCTTTCTCCTTTTCAGTTTCGGTCTCGACTCTCTAGGCTTTCTTGAGGTTGGAAGAGCTTGTGAGCCCGCCCCCTCCCTCATCATCGGAGGGGTTAAACTCCTCCTCACAGGCCTCTCGTCTGTCCGAGGAGCAGACAGAGTGGCGGAGAGCGCTTGTCAGGGTCCCCTTGGTCCTCATCACCGCTTTCCCCAGGAATGGCCGCGCTGGGAGCCCAGGCGCGTGGGGCAGTGTTCTCAGGATCTCCGACAGCCGCTGCTGGATCCTTCCCAGGTACTCGTTAGTCTCGGCGGAAGGACTGGCGTGAAGCTGGAAATCTGGCCCAAGTATTCGACGCAGTCCCCATCTGCAAGTTCACTAGGGACCTCTGCGTCCAGGGCCAACGCCATTTCGTACGTCCAGCACCGGGCCACACGTCAGATGGAGTGACCGCCTCCTCTAGCATCGGCACAGGCAGGCTGAAGGCCGTGACAAAGTCCACACTCTTGGCCGGCCCTCTGATGGTCAGGTCGGAGCAACCCAGCCGATCCGCAGACAGGCGCCTGAGCCACACTGCACCACCACCGCGCGAGGCTGGAGCAGCTCCGCTACTCTGCACGAGACCGGCTTGAAAACGGCCTCATGGGACTCGCGGTCAGTGCCATCTCGGAGCGGACAGTTATCAGAGTAATACCTGCCCTTGCCAGCCCCAGTATCCCGTAGGTGCCCAGTTCCTGGGGTGTGCTCTCCGTCCTCACGGCCCCATCTGTGGTATACTGGGCCGCGTCCATGCCGGCGCCGTGATGAGCATTGACGTCAAAACGCAGCACTTTCTGGCGACACTTCAGCAGGATAATCAAGACAATTTCACCGTCGGCACAGAAGCCGCGTGCCTCGGACTTCTCTGCAGGGTGCAGATGCCCCGCCCAATTCACAGCCCATCCGTCCATCAGTCTGCTGCTTATTAAGTCTCACAGCACTTGCTCCAGCGCCACCGGCCGTCAGACACTGCACGGTCCTCACCAAGGCTGGCTCGCTGCATCTGCTGGCCGCACCCGGACACGTTACCTGGACAAAAGGAGCGCAGGAACTTCCTCGGACGTCACGGCGGTGCTCGCTCAGCTCCTCAGCAGTGGCTCTGCGAGGGCGGCACATGTCCATCCCCCGGTAGAGACCGCAGGGGAGCAGCAAGTGCGGATGCGCTGAGGCGTCCTCGGATGGCCTTGTCCGTAGCAGTGACTTCCAACGTCCCCGTCGTAGTCATAACAGACGTTCCTCCCCGTGCCCTCAGTCTGCGCCAGCTCACTTGCCTTCTATCCCTCCTGTCGGTCAGTCGGTCCACTCTCCCACCCACAGCTCCACACAGCGAAAAATGTTTTTTAAAAGATTACTTATCTGACCGGCAGAGTGAGGGAGAGAGAGGGAGAGGTCTTCCATCCCCTGGTTCACTCCCCAAATGGCCACAATGGCTAGAGCTGGGCTACGCCAAAGCCAGGAGCCAGGAACTCCATCCAGGTCTCCCACATGGGTGGCAGGGACCCAACTGGGTCATCTCTACTGCTTTCCCAGAAGCACCAGCAGGGAGCTGGATCAGAAGTAGAGCAGATGGGACTCGAACCAGTGCTCTGATATGGGATGCTGGTGTCGCAGGTGGTGGCTTAGCCTGCTGTGCCACAACACTGGCCCCAGCCAACTTCTGTATGGGGGCAGATGGTGAATACCTTAGGCTTTGCTGGCCAGACGGTCTCTGTGGTGACTAAGTTCTGCCACTGCAGTGCACAGGCAGCCACAGACACAGTCATCCAACGGACAAGGCTGTGCTCCAGCAAAACCGTGGAAACAAACGGTGGCTGAACTGGGCCCACGGCTGTCGTTTGCCAAACCCTGCTCTAAGCACACCCAGCGCCCCTGCTGTCCCCTGGTGGACGTAGACAGCCCCCCGGCCACTCCACCGCCCTCTCAGCTGCACTTGGCCACGGATCACACGGTCTCCTCTCACGCCTCTGCTAGCTTGTGAGCTTCTTGGGGTCAAGGTCACGCCCTGTTTGACCTTAAACTCTTGGACTCTGCATGGAACCTCATGGAAATGCAAATACCCAGCCTGACCCCAAAGGGGCTTCCAGGTTAGTGGGGCACACAGACAGCCAAATAAGGTTCGCAAACCAGAGGTAAAACAACAGGAAGAAGGAAGGCAGCGAGAAAGTGGGAGGATGTGCCTCCTGCAAAGTCAGTAGCAACCTCTGGAAAAAGCAAAGGGGACGACAAAAATCGAGTAATTCATTAAGCTACCCTACAGCACTGGAAAACAACAAACAAAACCAATGCTCTGCGGAGTCTGGCGGCTCCTTAAAAGTTAAGCATAAACACACAGTAAGACTCTGCCAGTCTCAGGAAATTGACCTAGGAGAGGTGAACGCATCTGTCCAAACGGACAGCACAGAAGTCTGCAGCAGCCCCGAACTGGAAACAGCCCAGAGGTCCACCCGCCAGCTGGGGAAGAGGTAAGCAAGACATGGTGGCCACAGAGCCAGACAGTGCAGTGCCTGGCGGTAGGAAGACTGACTGGAAAATGGTAATAACACGCGGGGGCTGGGGCAGGGCTGGGGCTGGGGCGGGGCTGGGGCAGGGCTGGGGCTGGGGCAGGGCTGGGTGCAGCAGGTTCCGCTGCAGCTCTCCATGTTGGAATGCTGGTTCCGGTCCCAGCTCTGCCTCCCATCCAGCTCTCTGCTAATGTCCCTGGGAAGGCAGCGAGTGGTGGCTCAAGTACTTCAGCTCCTGCCACCCTTGTGGGAGGCCAGGACGGAGTTTCAGGCCCCTTGGCTTTGGCCTGACCCATTTGGGGAGTAAGCCAGCAGACGAAGATTCTCTCTCTCTCTGTTTTTCAAATAAACAACCCCAAAATAATCTTTACAAAAGAATGGTATAACGTGGATAAACCCTGAAAACACAGGAGTGCTTACGGCCAGACTGAAAAACCTTAACAAACGAGTTCATTTCCATAAAATGTGCAGAAACTGCAAACACATGCGGGCAGGAACCAGAGCAGTGGTCGCGGGGCAGGCAGCAGGGATCCCCCGCAGGGACCGTATTGGGCCGCTGCGCACTGCTCCCTAGGGTCTCTAACATCAGGGAATGCACACTTGAGTTCCACGGTCTGCAGATTCTGCCCCAATAAAATGTCCCACGTGAAACAAAACCTAGTGTCCAATCTTCTGGTTCACTCCCCAAATATCTACAACAGCCAGGCCAAAGCCGGAGCCCAGAGCTCCATCCAGGTCTCCATGTGGACGGCAGGGACCCAAGGATGTGGGCCATCATCTGCTGCCTTCCAGAACGTGCACTGGTAGGAAGCTGGATCCGAAGCAGAGGAGCCAGGATTAGAACTAGGCTCTCTGACACAGGAACAGCTGGTGCTGCCGGGGTGGTGGCTTGACCCCAGTGCCAACGCCTGTGGGGAAATTAGGCACACGAGGTAATTCAAAGATGGCGCTAAAAGGAAGTAAGGTGGCGGGATCCAATGTTGTTTACCACTGAAGCTAACTGGCCACGCAACATCAGGGGAAGTGACGACAACTGATGAAGAGTGTATAGACACATGGCTGGTCCTGTAAAAAATCGCCTGGTAAAATGACCTTTTAAGTGATTGGTTGGTCCTTATGCCCTGTCCCAATGACTCCGCAGTTTTGTGCTTTAAAAGGCTCTGTTACGCGCGAAATAAACGGCTCCCCGCTGTGTCTGATTGTCTCCGGGTTCCCGAGGCTGGGAAACGGGCGAGCGGCCCACTTACCTTTCCTTGGGCCCAGTCCATCTTCATACGGGTGGACTAAGACCCCACAAATGCCCAGCCCTGGCCCAGGCAGTTCTGCTTTGTCCATCTGCCCCTCCAGCTCTGCAGGGCCAAGAACAGAGCCCGGCACGTGGCAGGTGCAGGGACATTCCACAGAGGAATGAAGTACCCATCGGAGCCCAGCCTGTGAACAGCCATCTCTGCCGCCACCACCCAATGCCAGAGACCAGCCGGGACCGCCCAAGCCTGCAGAGCTGTGAGGCAACCTAGGAGGAACTGGTGAGGAACCGGTCAAGGACCACAGGAAGGAGGCAGTGGCACCGAGATTTCGCAGAAAAGCACACGGCTGGTGCCTGTGGCTGCCCATCTCGGTCCTGACCTCTTGGGCCATCTTAGGAGGCTCTGACTTCTGGGTGATGTCACTTGGGAAGGTTTCCTAGAGCCAGGTGAGAAGTAGGTAGACAAAGATTCTGGAACAATGTCTTATTCCCCAGGCACTCAAAGCTTGACAGGGCACAATCAGGGCGCAGGACAGGTGACAGGAGACTGGCACACGTGGTCCGAGCCTGACGGGTCCAGGCCTCGCTGGCTCAGCTTCAGGTCCACGGGGCCTCTCGTGCTCGGCCTTGGTCACAGACACCCTCTGCTCTGCCGTTACCCTGGAGTCAGGGGCGGACGCCTGGTCTAGGGTTGGGGGTGGGGCAGTTATGTCAGGAACTTCCCCAAGCCGAAGGCGGCAGAGGTGCAGACGAAAGCCCAGGTGGAGTCGGGAAAGCTGGTTCTGAACCCTGGCTCTGCTGCTCGGTAGCTGGATAATCATGGCCAACCTCTTAACTCCTCCAAGCCTCAGTTTACTCGTCTATAGAATGGGGGTGACCACAGCGTCTTCTTCCCTGGGTGGCTGCGAGCTAGACCATTCCTGCGTGCTGAGCTCAGTACTGTCTTCCAGAGAGAGCTCGGCAGGTGTCAGACCACGGTGCCGTTGTTGTTGTAAAATACAGAGCGGAAGGCAGGCACCCCCTAGCCACCTGCTCAGGCTGGCTGGAGACCTCCAAGGTTATCAGAATCCTGAGGCAGTTGAATTTGCCAGTAATTAAGGGGCTAGAAATACAGTCTTTCTCCTCTGGGTTTCAGGAGGATGGGGGCTCAAGGAAAACCAGCCCAAATGAGACTTCTCTGTGGCCACAGGAATTACTCTACAGAGGGGCTATCTGGGCTGCACGTGTGACTCTGGGAGAGGAGGGAACGGGACCCCAAAGCCGTGAAATCCCCCAGTTTATAATTAACAGACACGCACTCGCTCTGCCTGCCGCCTGGCTCACCGGGGAGGGGCACCGCAGTCACAGAAAAATAACCCCCCAGTGGGTTTTTGATGTGCGGAGACTCTTTGTTTTTCTGAATTTTAATGAAGTGCTTTCCAGTCAGGAGGAGAGAAGCACTCTGCGCTCCCCGTGGCCGTCCGTGGCCGAGGAGTGGCCTCCTTGAGCGGCCACAGGCCTGATGCAAAGGGAAAGGTCCCTGGCCTCGGACGAGCCGACTCAGGGAGAAAGAGAGAAAAACAAAAACAGAAGCCGTCTCTGCATGGGGAGAGGCGTGGGCTCCGCTCCTGCTCTCGGTGCAATCTGGGGGCCGGTGGTGATGGTGCCTGGGGGAGCAGTGGCAGCTGCATGGCTGCAAGGCTGAGCTCCTGAGAACCCGTGAGGACAGGAGGCCACACCCCCCGAGGGAAGGCCTCTGGGGAAGTCTCTGCAGCTGCCCCGCTTCCCACAGAGCCAGCAACAAGGCCCTGGACGCTGCGGCAGGAGGGCGCCAGGGCATGGGTGCAGGCAGAGGTGGGGAAGGGCCGGCTCTGATGAGGCTTCACGGCACACACTTCTTGAAACGGGAAGAAGGCGGCAGCACGGCGAGGGTCATGGTCAGAAAGGCAACTTCCAGGCCCTCCCAGGACCCCCGCAGGCAGCTGTGGGCAGCTGCAGCCTCTCTCCGCCCTCCTCCAGGTGCTGGGGCCTCCTGAGCCATGCACACTGCCAGCAGGTGCACCTGTTCTCCCCTCCTGGATCTACTTTCCCCCGATGCTGGGGCAGCAACATGTCGTGCTCAGAGCTGCCATCAAACTGCTCCCAAGTCGCACCCTCCCAAGAGGATGCTGCAAAGGATCAGAGGATGCTGCCACAGAACAGCCATTTATTGCAACTGAGAGATCCAGTGGGGTCTACTGAAAATAAATATTTTTGTTACAAAATATTCCATATAAAAACCCTAAGCTGCTTGCAAGCTCCTTTAGTTTTTCAGCGTACTGCATTTTGGTTATTTTGTTTCAAATCCAAAGCAGAGGCCTGGGTCAGGTGAGCCTGGCCCCGCCCGCAGGCTCCTCCTTCTCCACCTGCAGCAGCTCCCACTCGGTAAGGAGCTCCGAGGACACCTCGGTGTACAGGTGGTCCCAGTCCCAGCCGACGTCATCCTGCCAACAGGGTGTCCCCGAGTAAGGCCAGGCCAACCTTTTCCCCACGCTGTGGCCAGCGTCCACCCTGATCCGCGCGCGTGGGCAGGCCCGGGGCAGCCTGGGAGGCAGCGGCTCTGGGCTGGGAGGGAAGGAGCCGCGGCGGCTACCGTACCTCGCGGACCTCGTGCTCGGGCGAGAGCACTTTGCTGAGGAGCTTCAGGTCGATCTCGCCGTCCTGCGAACGTGAGGGCAGTGAGGAGCCGGGCTGGGCCGCGGGGGCTGGGCCAGCCAGGCAGAGCCAGCTTGTGTGGCAGCCCCTTCCCCGCCCCTAACACACGGAGAGCGGCAGGAATGCCTTCCTAACAGAGTCAGAACCCCAGGGGGCCACGCGGCCGCTGGGGAATGGGCGGGGCTGTGCCATCAGCTGCCACGTGGCTGGCCACGGTCTCAGCCACGGCAGCAACTCAGATGCAGATGGTCAGGGATGCTGGGTGACACCCGTGGACGGGGCCTCCTGCACGGGTTCTGCTGCCAGGCAGCCCCTGGGGTCCCTGGTGGGTGCTGCTGGGACCCCACCCCTCCAGGTGAGCCCACTCACCAAGTTCTGGAAGGCCGAGTACTTCATGAGGTCATTGTCCAGGTCGCGGTAGGTCATCACCCGGTTTACCTGGATGCTGAAGGAAAGACAGAGTGTGAGGAGGCCCTGGAGGCCAGACCGGCTCGGACTGGACCGGTCCCAGGGCCTGGTAGGCAGCCAGAGACGACCAGAGCAGGAACAAAACACTGGGACACGGCAGGAGCCCTGGCATGGCCGATGCCCATCACAGGGCGGCGGGGGCAGGGGCAGCCCAGGGAGGGGACTGAGTCACACATTTCCCATTTCTTGTCAACTTCGTACCCGCTCTGACGTACCTGGGAGGAGCTGCCACCTGCAGAACAAAGTCTTCTTCCTGGACTTCTTCCAGATCTGGGATAACCGGGGTGTCTGCAATGAGAGTGGTGTTGATGCGTGTGCGGCGTGCATGGGGCTCGGGCCGCCTCTTCCTTCTGCTACGCCCACCAACATCTGGCCCAGTCGGCTGGAGGCGGGGGTGCACTGGGCCCTGGGACACAGTCTCAGGCCTCCAGGGGTTCTCAGCCCAGGGCTGTGGTTCTGAACCGGGGTGTGCAGAACTGAGGGTGGGACTTCCATGACTGCTGGAGCCCAGGCCTGACCCCAGGGTGGGGCTCAGCGATCTGCATCTGTATTTCTCCCTAAGATCTTATTTTTATTTTTACTTTTCATTTTATCTGAAAGGCAGATAGGGCCAGCACTGTGGCGTATTAGGCTAAGCCTCTGCCTGCAGAGCTGGCATCCCATGTGGGTGCCAGTTCCTGTCCCAACTGCTCTTTTCCCAATCCAACTCCCTGCTAATGGCCTGGGAAAGCAGCAGAAAATGGGCAAGTCCTTGGGCCCCTGCACCCACATGGGAGACCTGAAAGAAGCTCCTGGCTCCTGGCTTCCGATCAGCTCAGCTCTAGCCATTGTGGCCATTTGGGGAATGAACCAGCGGATGAAAGATCTCTCTCTCTCTCTGTCTCTCCTTCTCTCTGTTTGTAACTCTGCCTCTCAAATAAATAAATCTTTAAAAAAAAATGACAGGCAGAGAGAGAGAGAGAGAGAGACAGAGAAATCTTCCATCTTCTGGTTCATGTCCCAAATGCCTGTAACAGCCAGGACTGGGCCAGGTCAAAGTCAGGAGGACAAAACCCACGTCTCCTATGTGGGTGGCAGGGACCCAAGTACTTAAGCCATCACCACTGCCTCCCAGGGTGCACACTGACAGGAAGCTGGAATCAAGAGCAGGGCTGGGACTTGAACCAGGTGCTCCAACATGGGACGTGGGCTTCCTAAGCAGAGTGTCCTAACCAATATGCCAAACACCTGTCCCAATTTCCCTAAGACTTCTTGGGTGATGCGTCAAGTTAGGAGCTCTTGGAGTGGATCAATGTAAAGAAACGAGAAGAGAGCCCAGGCAGCACTTGGGGAGGGGCTTGTGATGCTCAAGCCAGAGCCAGGGGGTCCGAGGACGCCCAGTGTCACCGAGTGAGCGTCGCCACGAGTGCCACTTGCTCACGGAGCGGAGCTACGGCTGCCAGTGCCCTCTGCTAGCACGTCTAGGTCATTCTCCACCTGACACCATAACCTGGCTCCCCGGCCTCGCAGCGCGGCCAGGGTCCGCACTTGCCAGGCCTAATAAGGGGCGTAAGTAACGCCAGTGCCGAAGACGCCCCTCCTCCTGCCGGCTCTCTGAGGCTCTCCTTCCCTGCGCTCCTCAGACAGGGTTACAGACACCGGAGAAGGCAGCGGGCCGTTTCTTTCATCAGCCTGACAAAACCAGGAAATCTCACACCACCGAGCTGTGGCTCCCGGCTGAAGGTCCCCAAATTGTGCCTCTCCTCGTGGGGACAATCTAACACCTGGAGAAACACTTTGTTCTCCAAACTGGTATCACTGGCGGGGGGGGGGGGGTTGTTTTAAGCCAAAGTTTAAAGAAAAAAGAGCGAGTGAGTGAGAGAGAGAGAGAGAGGGAGGGAGGGAGGGAGGGAGAGCGAGAGAGATGGGGCAGGGGAAGAGGCCAAGTGGGGCCAGGCCATCCTGGAATCCCCAAGTCAGCTGCACTCACAGAAAGAAGGGAAAATCCGGGAGGAAACCCCCTCCCCCCCCCCCCCCCGCTTCCACTGAACTCAGTTCCGCTTCTAGAAGAAGCACCGAGCGGCTCCCAGAACGGCCAGGCAGCCCCTCGCCGCTCCCAGGCCGCGCACTGCTCTCGCCCAGCCAGGCTGGCACTCATCACGGTCAGCCCCACGCTGGGAGCTGCAGATCTCTGCGACCACTGCCGACCACAGAGCCGCAGATGCACCTGGAAAACGAGACACAGAGACAGCAGAAAACAGAGAGAGAGGGAAGAAGAACGTGGCCGAGAGGGGACATACAGAGAGACACCCCCAGCACCCCGGAACGCTGAGCCCACCTGACAGGTTCCCGCCTCTATGAAGGCACTGCCTGCGAGGGGCTCAGACTACATTCCTCCACCCCTGCTGCAGAGCTGGAGGTGGGATTTGCAAAGATTCTGTCTCCCACGTAACACAAAGTTAGCTGGCTTTGTCACTCCTGCTCGACTGGCTGATAGAGTCCTTTGTGCGGGCTGCTGACAACACCGTGCCCTGAGCCCAGGGCCAGCCAGGCTCCCAGGCCCTGCAGAGGGACGGGGGTGGGGGTGGGGGGCTGGCTGTGCCACACGCCATCGGCACGGTGACAGTTGCGGAGCCAGCCAGTGAGCTGCTCCCGGCTTTTCTCAGTGTGGAGTGCAGCCTGAGATGAATATTCAGAAGTTGCTAAGGAAATGCCCCATGCTGAGTTCCGGGCTCAGGACGGGGGTCCTTGCAAACTCCCCTTTCCCTCCACAACTTTAGCATTTGGGTCCTGTCAACCCTGCCCAGCCTCTCCCTGCACTTCTGCCCGACGGCCCCTCTCGCCCCCACGGGCTTCCTTCTCGGTCCCTGTGCCCCTCCTCCAAATGTGCACAAAAGAGTGCGGGGCAGGCCCATCTGTGACAGATCAGAGGTCAGCTCGGGCCCTGGCAAAGGGGCTGCTCAGAGCGGCACTGGTGGGGCTGGCCACACAGTGGGACTTCTCTCTAATTGGAAGCCTGGTGGCCGGCAGGACCCGGTGAACCGCCTGAGTGGGACGGCGCCAGCGATGACAGCCAGGCCAAGGCAAGCTGGAACGTGGCGGTGCGGTGACAGCTTGCGCCATCGCAGCAGAGGCAGCCCGTCCAACTCCCGGCTCGCACTGGAACAGGTGGCCGGGGAGCCGGATTGGGGCAAACTTCAAAGAACTTCACGATTCCAGTTTCTGACGCACAGTCACAGACAAGGGCTTGCTTGTGTGGACAGAGTAGGTTTTGGGGAATTTTTTCTGCTTTTCTTTTTCTCCTGGCCTCCTCCCCATCCTCTCCCTTTCACATATACCACAGGAGTAAGGCTAGGAAAAAGAAAACGGGCCTGAGAAAGCCGCCTCCTCCCCCGGGACCTACAGGCAGCCCCGCGGTGTGTGATGCGGACTGGGGGCCGGTCTGATGGCTACCGCGCAAGGCTCAGGACAGGGAAGAGGGATCCGGGGTCAGCTCCGGTCCGGCTGGAAAGCTTCCACCATCTTCGAAAATCCGACCGCGAGGTTCGCTTGCCTCCCCTCGCCCTCCTCTGCGATCACTCAGAAAATCGCTAAGGACAGCAGGGTGAGGCAGCTCAGCCGGCGTCGCGCCCAGGCTCTGCCATACCCCCCGTGTGACTGATCCTCTCCGTGCCTCGGCCTCTCCATCTGTGAGATGGGGCACGTGATCACGGCTGCTTGAAGCACACAATGCAATCATCCACACGAAACAAAGCGCGAGCCCTGTGCCCCGGTGCACAGAAAATACTCGTGAACTCTTCTCATTTGCTTCACCGAGACTGCAATACGAGCAGAGAGAGGAATGGCGGGGCTCTCACCTTCACTCTCCCATTCGGTCCTGCCCAGGGATCAGCATTGCTCAGAGGCAACATGGGAGCTAAGCGAGGGCAAGCAGGTGTTGCCAGGTGAAACCCATCGAAGATGGCCAGAGCTCGGCCTCCAACTCCACCCAGCGTGGCTGCAGCCCTGTGCCCCTCCCCCCTCCCCCCACGCTGCCTTCCCAACGTGACCGCCTTTAAGGATGATCCTCGACATAACCGCCTCCCTGTGGGACACCTGCTACTCTGTCTGTGACTGTGTTCTCTGGGGCCCGTCCCCCACCGTTTGTTCCCTGCCTTCCTAAAGGGCACAGTGCAGGCCCATCCAAGCACCCCAGAAACGCTATCCCACCCCAAGGAGAAGGAGGTGGCTGGGCCCCCTGGATAGCCCCGTAAGAGGGGAAGGTGCAGGCAGCACAGCAGTGAGCTGCCAGTGTCCTGGGCACCGGTGTCCTCACTTCTGCCCCCCCCCATCCTCCGTGCCAACTGTCTCGCAGGCTCCGCAAGCTGGGCCCTGGCAGCCACGCCTGGAGGGTGAAGGGGGCTCCACGTGTCTGCTAGTTCGCTCATTCCTTCACTCACCCATCCAAGGACGCCTGACTGAGCTCCTTCTGAGACAAAGACGCCGTGGCAGGTGATGCAAACCCCAGCGACAAACCAAACACACGTGGCCCAAATCGCCACGGTGCATCAGGCTGCTGGGGACTTGCACGCAAATCACCAGGCTGCTTCCCAGTGAGAGCATGCACCGGAAAGCAGATGAACCCGACTCCGTGGCGGAACACAACAGGGAGACCCGACTGCTTCACCCTCCGGGAGCAAAAGGGACAGCAAGTGTGGGAACAAATGCATATGCTACAGAGGACGGTAAAATGAGAGCCAGGCCTACCATGTGTGAGACCTAGTCGTCTCCCTAGAGGTGATCATGGCTGGCGATGTCTTATGGATGGAGTGGAAAGAACTGACCTGGAGTGTGCATGGCACACGTGGTGTGGGAAGACACCTGCACACGGCATCGCTCTCAGGTGCACCTTGGTCCACAGCTCATTCTAAGTCAGCACCCAGTGCTCTAAGGCACGGGTGTCCCACCAAGCACTTAATCCAGCCCAGAGAGGACCCCACTCAGAGTGTAGGGCACAGGGTAAGGCACTGGGGCGGGGCACAGAACAGCTGCGAGGCGCAGACGGGGCAGGATTTGGCCAGGTGGGCGACAGCAAAGACACCTGGAGGTGAGAAGTCACTTGCCATGCCACAGCAGGCCAGTGTGCCTGGGGTGCAGAGCCCAGGGAGTGCCCAGTGCTGGGCGAGGACGGGCCTGCATGAATCAGCCGTCTGCTCTACGCCAGGCCCCTTCAGGGGAAATCCAAGACAGACGGAGCAAGGCACCATGGCAGAGGGAAACTCCGGACACAGGAAGTAGCAATAAATCAGGAGGCGATGGCCCACGCACGCCCTTGTTGGTGAATCACCTCTGGATGGGACTGGCAGGGCTGAGAGCTTCCCACAGCCCCCGGGTGCACGGCGCCACCTTGTGGCAGCACGTGAAATCTGCCCCGAGACGGTGGCCAGCTGAAGCAGAGACGCAGCCGCCACCCAGGGACTGGCCACGGAAAGGCTGGCCGGAGAGGAACCAAATCTGGATACCGTGCAAACCCGAAGGGCACACGCCGAAGAGCCACGCTGGTTTCCGCCTTGTTCCTCAAGCTGCCAGGTGGGAGGTGTTCCCAAGAACCACCGAGTGAGACCTTTGGACACGTCCTGGATCTGATGACGTCACACACAGCCAAGGCCTCGCCTCGCTGAGAGCGATGGACCTGAGCCATGGGAACAAAGTTACGGAGGAGGAGTGCTTCACCCTGGCCTCTTCGCCCGTCTGCCTCCCATTCCGGAAGCACCCGATAGAGGCTCGTCCGTGCACAGCAACAGCAGGAAGCACTCGTGGCCAAAAGAGAGATCACCAAATGGGAAACTCATTTTGACATGAGCACTCCCAGTAGCCGCCACCCAAGATCGGTCCAACAAACCAAATGCCAGGTGAGGCCATGGATGTAAATACATGGCGCCTACGGAAGCACTGGAAACCTGCAGCTACACCAAGCCATCAGTGACGACCCATTTCACAGACGCCCTGAGATGCTGCATCGCACGCACACGAGCCCGGGAACCACCTGGCAAAGCCCCAGAGGGCCGCCGTTCGGCCCCGCTGCCTGGCAGTGAAATGCCTGTCTGCCTCCTTCCAGTGCAGCTGGCCCCAAGCCTCTGGGATGCATCTGTGACAGCCTGCACCCAGACCCAGTGTTCCTGGCTTCTTGGGGGACCGCCAGAACAGGAAGTGCTCTCTTAGACTGGACAGGGCGATGAGGACACACTGAACCCCACCAGACCCTTCACCTGCATCACAACAAACCCAGGTGCTGCCAGGAGACATCAAAGGTGGTACCCCAGACTGGCCCTGGGTCCCCTCCAAGCAGGGACTCCAACCCCCACCGCCAGTCCCTTTAGCTCTGTGCTGATTTTCTTGGTCGGTTTCTATGGAGTCGTAAGCACCCCAGCAGCTTCTCACTTTGATAAATGACACAAAGAGTTGGCTCCCCTTCCCGGGTTCCCCAGGGAGTTTGCTGATGACACCCCCACTCCCCAGCTTCTGACCTCCTGGAAGCAAATGCCTGCTTCTTTCCCACCAGTCCTCTGGCTACTGAGCTGGTAGGTACCCATATCCACGATTCACAGCCAAGTTTAACAAACCCTCCACACGGAAGGGATCTGGACACGCCACTGCAGGAGCCCCAGCCCCACCCCCACCCCCGCCGCAGGAGCCGTCTAGACAAACCCCGAATTCTGTGCCCCAAGACCACAGAGCTCGTAAGCGGGAGACACAACCACAGCCGTGTTTTCGGGAGCTGGCAACTTTAAACCACAGAGCATTATCATTTTTTTTTTTCTCTGCAGCTGCAAAACTTTGTTTTACTGAATGCTGTTACCTTCTGCATCACGTATGGGGAATTTTAAACAGGCAAATGGAAGAAGGTCTGATTGAAGATGAAGTTAAGTGAAAGAAATTGGTCTCATTTAGCACATGACAGGATTCATCTGTGTTCCCAAGTCCACTGAGGTGGCATCATGGGCGTTTCATATTCATGAGCTGCTGCGACACTGTGTCCCCTCATTTACAAAGAGCCGTGTTCAGCAAATTCTGTCCCCGTGGACACCCCGTGCATTTCATGGTCTTGTCAGAGAGACATCAAACGCTCTGGTAACCAAATACCAGAAAATGGCTTTAATTAGTGGATCTCAATCGTATAAATAATTTTTTTTCCAAGTGAAAAAAAAATGGAGAATTAAAAAAAAAAGGAAAAGAAAAGGGGAAAGCAGTAGGCAACAGGCTTCAAACACCCGGAGGAACAAGGGGAAGAGGTGGCCTCAGAGGGGCTCCCGGGCGGCCCCCTGCATTCCCCCCATCAGGGGCCGCGGGGCACAGACCCGTCTCGGGGGCCCTGGCAGGTCCGCTCTATGAAGACTTCTGACCCTGGTGACTTCAGCTGATTAAAGCTGGGTCCATCCTTGGCTCGTTATGGACAGGTGAGGAGAGACTGAGGGTGGCCAGAAAGCCACACTGCAGAAGCCAAGAGACGTGGCTGACCGCACGTGAAAGGCGGGGCCCAGAGAGTGGGTCTCTGAGGAAGGGGCTGCCTGGGGGGTGGGGGGGTGGCGCAGGCCGAGGGCGGTGAGCCCTGGCCCTTTTGTTGAATGCCTCCCTGCGTCCGCCCGGAGCTGAACCTCAGCCAGCGCTGCCGGGGACAAAGCCCACAGACCTTCCGAGAGGAAGAAGACGGGACAGTGGTTCGCCCTGGGCCCTCGAGATGCGACAACGCTCTCGGCTGGCCATGGTCGGAGAGGAAGGTGCAAGCCAGCTTTGGTTCAGGCCCCAGCCCGGACGTGCCGTGGACAGAGGGTACTCGGCTCCTGATCCACTGACCTCACTGCCATGCCCACAGGGGGGAGGTGAGCATATTTCCGCAGCAGCCACACATGCAGCCCACCACCCCCACCCCAAGTCCCCAGAGGACCCCCCAGCAATCGGCCTCAGCTGTGCCGCACTGAGCCTGGCCAGCGACGCCACGTGGCTCCTGGGAGACAAGCAGGCCCAGCAAGGGTTCTCTAGGGGTAAAGACCCCCTCGGCCTCGGAGCCTCCAGCGAGCAGATCCTGAAATGAGCCCAGTGTCGCCTGCCGTGGCGACCTCTAGGGAGCACCAAACCGTTCGCTGGCCACTGGCTGCTGGAGACCCTGACAAGGAACCCCCTGGAGTTTCTGCCATGCTGTAGCCCCGGAGTTGTGCTCAGGACAAGGAGAGGCACGGGGCTTCAGCCGTGACGAGGACGGAAGGAAGTGGCTCGAAGGGACAGCAACCAAGGCACTGGCTGCCTTCCTCAGTGGGGCGAGACGCGGGCCACGGCGTGCGTGCGGCGGGGTGGGCGCCCGCTCGGCGCTGCCAGAAGTATGTCAGAAACCAGGCGTGTCTGGTTTTATTTCATCCTCTTCGTGTTACACTGGAAACAACAAGACAAACTACACTGCTTTCATTCCGAATCCTTGGGTTTTGTATTTTTTCCTTATATATATTTATTAAAAAAAAAAGGCTCCTTTGATGGGTGCCACCCGTGACACCCCCACATACGCGACGCTTCTGAGCGGCTCCCTCCGCGCGAGGCCACTGCGGGTGACAGCCAGCAGGTTTTGATCACAGCCACTCCGAATCGGATTTTCATAAGATAGATGGGGAGTCTTACGGCTGCTCGCTGTCTTATCAGATGAGAACGGAGGGGGAGGGGGCGACGGGTCCTGGGGGAGCCGCGCAACAATCAAGGGCTGCGTGGCTCTCTCTCTGTCCCTCCGCTGCCGTGATTTTCAAAGGAGCCTGCCTCGGGCACTTTTAAATGATGGTGTCTCAATTCTGTAATCATCTTTCAAGAGCTTTCTCTTAAAGGGTCTTTTAGGTAAACCCAGTCCGTCAACTGCACTTATGGACTCAGGAATCACATTCCCAGTGTGCGTCCTGCTGTGCGTGTGTAGACACAGCCGAGGAGGCACACGCACACGCTGACCACCTGTGTACTGCCGCGGGAGGACCTACGGCCAGAGAGGAGGACCACCCGCTCGGCAGTGGCGTGGGCGGGAGTGTCCCCCTTCCCTCTGCCACCCCTAGGGCGTGCTGCCTTGGGTTCTTCGGAAACTCACCTCCACGTGAGAGTGTCAGAAGGAGGAGACCTCGTCAAACCCATCCCCCGACACACACACGGGCCCGTCCCTTCCCGTCTCTGAGCGACAGCCGGCTGTCAGCTGTCCACCTGGGGGACAGGAAGCATCACGGGCCACCCCCGGCCACATCTGGCTGAGGTTCTGAGTGTGGGAACTGTCAGGCCTTTTCTCTGTGGTCCCCGTCTCTCGACATCGACATCCTGGAACACAGAGCCCTGACGTCCCTCTGCTCGAAGGAAGAGGCAGGGGCCCCAGGAGCCCTGGGGGCTGCGGCCTCCCCACCTGGGCCTGTCTCAGCCACTCTCAACCCTCCCCACTCGCCCACTCCCTTCACAGCTGTGTGGGGACGCACCTGTGCCAGCCCCGAAAGCCGCACCGCCACACCGCCTGTGGTCTCTACTGGGACGGTCTCACAAAACCAGGTGAGACCTGCTTGGCCCTATCCCATCCTGACTTACATTCAGCCAGGACAGAGACCAGAAAGTTCTAGAATAAACACCCTCAACTGTCACCGCGATGTCAGGGTTAAGTAACTCTTTTACTTCTGTCGCTGCTTGATGCTGGATGATCTGCTACTAGTCACAGCCCTCCCAACAGATGCTGGCACGACAGCCCGCGGACGGAGCCTTGCCCTCTGCAATCCCGGGGACGAGTGACCATGGCCTGCTTCGCTCCAAGCACACGTGCGCGTGAGGCACAAGGCCCTCGTGTTCCTTCTTCGCGTTACATCGCACAGGGAAGCTGCCCACATGACCAAAGGGATGGGACTGCAGGGAGCCGACTGCCAGCTGTGTTTCGGGCACACGTGGTCGTGACGGGACCTGCAGGAAGTCTGGCGTGACCTGCAGACTTCAGGGCACAACTCGGGGAATAAAGCACTCTGTCCTAGCTCTGCCAGCACAGCGGGAGGCCTGGTCCGCACTCTGGGTGACTCTTTCTGAAAGAGTTTAACTTGTCTGGAAAGCAGAGAGAGAGAGAGAGAGAGAGAACTCCCATCTGCTGGTTCACTCCCCAAATGCCTGCAACAGCTTCAGGTCAAAGGCGGAAGCCTGGAACCCAATCCAGGCCCCCCACACGGGTAGCAGGGATCCAGGTACCTGAGCCCTCACATTGACGCCTGGGGTGCACATGAGCAGGAAGCTGGGATTGGAAGCAGAAACGGGATTTGAACCCAGGCACTCCCATATGCAATGCGGTGTCCCAAGTGGTATCATAATTGCTGCACCAAAAACCTGCTCCAAAACATTGATTTTTTTCCCTATATTTATTTAATTTATTTGAAATGCAGAATGACAGAGACAGAGAGAGGGGATATATCTTCCATCTACTGGTTCGAGCCTATGACAGCCAGGGCTGTGCAGGTCAAAGCAGGAACTCCATCTGGACCTCCCGTGTGGATGGCAGGAACCCAAGTACCTGGGCCATCATCTGCTGCCTCCCAGGCACGTTAGCAGGGAGCTGGAGAGGAAGCAGAGCAGCCGGGATTTGCACCAGCTATGCTACTGCATTCCTTCCTCCAGGGAATGCAAGTGCACACAACGCCTACCCTCCAACAAATGGATTTTAAGGAGCTTTAGTAACAACGATAATGAAAAGAATCAGCAGCAGTTGTTGATAAGTTTTTAAAAATTAGGGAGGCAGAAGAAGCAGATTTAGGAACCACTTAGTCCTACATGCTGCATTCAGCTTAAGGAGGACATAACGGAACGTCCCTCCCAAGTGAGGGTGGAGCTGAGACAGAGTTCCAGTCCATCTGTCCTTAAAGAATCCATTCACCTTTTCTGTCTCTGCATTTAAAGCTGCGTAGGCCCCGGGCAGCTCTGCTGTGTGCAGGAGCGGGGAGGAAGCATTCGGTAGGAGGTTAAGCAAGGAAGCCGGGAGATGGAGGTGAACGGAGACGGACAGAGGGTGACGGGAGGGTGGTCCGGACAGACCACACTGCTCTCACTCTGCGGTCGGCCCCATAGCGCACAGCTCTTTCAGCTGCACTGCTGGGCTCTGTTCAGCCACTTTTACCTATTTTCCCTGTTGACATGGATAGAAAATTGAGCAATTACCCTTAAACTTGGAGCTCTCAGATCATCCAGATTGCTACACGTGCAGAATTAAGTCCCCGATTGCCCCTGGCTAGAAGTGGCTCAACTCGGCTTGTCCTTTAGGAATTAAACACTTTTTTGGTGGGCCAGAGGGATTTATTATTCCTAAGGTTTTGAGATGCTCAAACCTGTCAGAACCACGCTTTGGGATGGGAAGGTGCACGGCTCTGTCCAGTGGGGGTGTCACGTGCCCAGGAGCCGGCGTGCCAAAAGAGGGAGTGAGGACCCCACTCTCAGTGCTGGGCTAGGCTACCATGCGATGGCTAAACACGGGGAAGGGCTCTTTTTTTTTTTTTTTTAAAAGCTCCTGTTTGCAGAGACTTTCTGCTTCTTTTAAAGACATATTCCTGGGTCTCAGAAATCTTTTTCTAACTTGAATTTAGCTCGGAGGAGCAACATTCCGTCCCGGTGACTTGAGGTCTGCACGAGACGAATCCACATCCAGTCTTGAGTTCAGAGACGATTTCAGCCTGAACGGGCTTCAGCTCTTTCCTGAGCTGACAACCCTTTCTCCCACTTGGATGGGACTTGGTGCTCACCATTATACTCCGTCCAGGGCTTCCTTGCCCAGAGCTGGATCCTAGAGCTGCCGGACTCGGAGCCCAGGAGGCGACACAGCTTGGCACTTGCTGTCCGCTCTGCCCTCCAACTCCCACCCCCCCTTCCTGGGCAACTTTGAGTTCTGCTTCAAGTGGAAGGTTAAAACTGCTTCTTGAGGGGGGTCTCCCTCTCCACCTAGTGCACACCAGGCCTCCAACGTCTCTCTCTGTCTCTCTCAGCACCCCATGCTCACTAATGGGCTGTGCAACTCTGCTTTACCCTGCACGTCCCCAACTAGGCTGTAAGCCCCGTGACAGTGAGGACGGCTGGTGTTCTGCACCAAAGCCCCGGTGCCCAGCTCTGCGCGCACACACAGGACTGTTCAACAGTCACTGTGGAATGCAAGCACGGCTTCCGCACAGTCACCTGCGGTGCGTTAATGCAACCCTGTTTCAGATTCTTCCTTCCAGGACACAGGCCAAAGGCCGAGGCCGACCGGAAGCCAGGTTCTGAGAGCAGGGCTGGTGATTCTGCCATGGAGGGACAGTCACCGACACGGGGGGAGGGCAGTTCTGCCATCCGACAATTTGGGGATCCTGAGGTCACCCTGGGGTCCCTGCTATCCCTCACTCTTCAGCAACTGCCCACAGTCATGTATCCCCCCTTCCAGGAAGCATGGTACTGGCTGGAAAGGGAATCAGCAAATCGGATGGCTGACAGAGTTCACGGAAGGTAGCTGGTGCAGCGACATGGCCCAGAACCAGGGCTGAGCCCTGCAGAACCGGCTTCTGCTCTGGTCGCACAAGTCCTTTCCTCGCTCTCCGTGCGCAGTCTCTCCTGACGCCAGACAGCTCACCTGGGAAAGCGTCACATCCTTGCCCAGCTACGCAACTCCGTCCACCCTTCCGGACTCTGCAAGGCGTCTTCCTGCCTCCCGCCTGCTCTTGGCCCATGGGAGTTGCTGCTGCTTCTGAACGCATGGTCACTAATTAGGTAAACAACTTGTACCGCAAGAACCATCTGCTGTCTTTGCCATGTGTTCTACCAGTTAGCTTTTTAAAAACTATTTGCAACATTCAGGAGTTGGGAACACCACCCTGGTCTACCACACGGTGGCAGGAACTCAATTACTAGAGCCATCACCATCACCGCTGCTTTCCCAGGCCTGCATTAGCAGGAAGCCGGAGTCAGCAGCTGGAGCCGGGTGGCAGAGCCAGGCATCCTAACTGCTGAGCCAGTGCCCACAGCAGCTGCTTAACCCTTGCACTGCTTTTTCTCTTTTGTTTGTCTCCCAAAGTTCGTGCCTTTACAGCAGAGGCCCACGTGGTCTTGTGGAGGGTTTTAAACCAGTTCCCGAAGGCTATGAAGAATTTTTTCAAGATCCTAAGTTTTTTAAAAAAAACAAGAATTTGGCAACTTTGAGGCTGTGCCACTTCCTCTCTGGCTCACCACAGCCCTCACTGTTCTTTTTATTGTCTTACCCTTTGCTGTCCCACGTGGTTATCTATCTGCCTGCCCCCAGAGCCAAGGTCTTACAAACAGTCCTCACGCAGTACCAGCAGGTTTGCCCAAACCACCTGAACCATCGCTCGGTCTCCATTCCTCATTCTGCAAACACAGCTCATCTCCAAAGCTCCGTTCTTCTACAGAGGGAAAAGGAAGGAGTCTTGCAGCCTCAGGTGTGCGGAGGGGAGAAGCGCTCCCCTCTCTCCCTGGGGATCTGTGGCCCAGAAGGAACGCATCTTCTGCAGGAGACAACGAGCGCCACGCAGTGAGCGAATGCTGGGACGCCGACGGGGCTCCCAGGAGCATCGTAGAGAGGGCAGGAGGGAAAGGCCAGAAGCTCCTGCGGGGCCAGGACCACCTCATCCATTACAACAGGCAGCACCTGGTGCCACACAGGCCACAGGCACTGCACGAAAGCCTGCCGGCTTCCGCAAGAACCACTAACGTCCGAGGCTCATGGGGGCCCTGACTGCAGAGCCTCGTTTCTTTATTTTTAAAAATTTTATTTATGGATTATACCTACTTGAAAGGCAGACAGATAAACAGATATAGGGATAAATAGATAGAAAGGTGGGCAGGTGGGCACCACCCTCCTACCCACTGGTTCACTCCCCAAATGCCCACGATAGGCAGGGTTTGGCCAGGCCGAAGCCAGGAACTCAGAACCCAGCCCAGGTCTCTCACGTGGACGGCAGGGACTCAGCCACCTGAGTCATCACCTGCTGCCTCCCAGGGTGCACGTTAGCAGGAAGCTGGAGCAGGGCAGAGGCAGAACTGGAACCCATGCACTCTGATGTGGGATGCGGGCATCCCAATTTGGCGGCTTAACCACTGTGCCAAAGGCCTGTCCCTCCTTATTTCCTGAGATTTATCCGCTCTTTTGCAATTGCTCACCAAGCCCCCATCCCTGCTAGGAGTAAGAAAACGATCAATCCCTTGCCAGGTGGTTAACGCCCCCGCCCCGGTCATCTCAGAGAACCCGGATGTGGTTGTATCACGGGGAACAGCAGGTTTCCTTACAGGTGCCCACAATCTGTTGAACACCCCTGCTGAGTGAGGGCCCAGGGATGATTCAGGGCCATCGCTGACAGCGTCTCCCCACCCACCTGATGTCTAAGCTCCAAGGAGCAGCCTTTACCAGCCAACCAAGTAATTCTCTGAGCAAAGACAATTCCAGAAACTAGTTAGAGGTAACATATGATTCTTCCTGCATAATGGATTCTAAACATTCACACACAGTGAAATGGACTAAGCCAAGTGTGAAGTGTAACATATGAACTGGTTTTCCATTAAAAGACTCCAGCGTAACGGCATGGAAAACAGATTTATGCTGGAGGAGAGGCATCCTTCCTAGGAGGCATGAGCGAGTGCACTCTGACAAGAGAGGGTTTTATGTTCTACACGTCCACGGCAAAAAACAAAGGCCAAACCACACATTTCACATGCCAGTAAGTGGAGGGGAGACAAACGCCAGCGGGGTTCTCTGAAAACACGTACCCTCTGCTTTCCTGCCTTAGCGCGCTTTCACCCTGCATCCGTCCATCCTTCTGGGCACTCGCTGTTACACATCTACGAGCTGGCACTAAAGCATTCTACCCGTGGAGGGGGCCACCAGGAAGCATGAGGGTCCTCCCAGCCACTACAGCCCAGAGACTCACCAGGGTGCTGGGGTCAACATCTGTGTTTAAATCCAGCCACTTGGCCGGCGCTGCGGCTCACTAGGCTAATCCTCTGCCTGCGGCACCGGCACCCCGGGTTCTAGTGCCAGTTGGGGTGCCGGATTCTGTCCCGGTTGCTCCTCTTCCAGGCCAGCTCTCTGCTGTGGCCAGGGAGTGCAGTGGAGGATGGCCCAAATGCTTGGGCCCTGCACCCGTGTGGGAGACCAGGAAGAAGCACCTGGCTCCTGGCTTCGGATCGGCGCAGTGTGCCGGCTGTGGCGGCCATTTTGGGGGGTGACCCAACGGAAAAGGAAAACCTTTCTCTCTGTCTCTCTCTCTCTCACTGTCTAACTCTATCTGTCAAAAAAAAAAAAAAAAAAATCCAGCCACTTACTAGTTGTGTCACCTTGGGCACAGTTATCTTTGCCCACGTCTGCTCCAAGACGGTGACAGTGAACTGTCCAAATGTCTATCGACAGGTGAACATACTATGGTGCATCCATACAATGGACTCCTACGCAGCCCCAAACATGAATGGGTTAATTAATGATTTATACAGCAATCGGGTGAACCTCAAAACCCTCCCGCTGGGTGAAGAGAATCAAGTTCTCAAAGAGTACACATGTAGGCCTCCATTTATCTATGACTAGAAATTGCCAGCTACACCATAGTCTCACACACACACACACACACACACACACACAGTTGCCCAGGGCCAGGGCAGGGGAGGGATGGGCTTGCAAGGGGCAAGGAGGAACTTCAGGGGTGGTGGTTTCACAGGTATAAGCACTACCAAAACTCGGACTGTGTGCTTTAAATAAACATGGCTCACTGTGTATCACTCAGACCTCAATAAAGCTGGTGAAGTAAGACTTTCCCGTAGATCTGTTGGAGAATTAAACGAGCACCAGGGCTTGGTAGTGGCACATGGTGAATGTTTGGTAATAAATCACAATGATGGTGGGTACTGCGGCACAAGAGCGAGTGTTCTCCTGGGAGGCAGAAGCCCAGGGTTTCTCTTTGAGTCCTGCTGTTTTGTGTAATGATCTCTAAGCCTCAATTTCTTAACACGTCCAGTGACAGATGTGGACAGGGTGGCCTGCAGAGTCCCCTAGAGCCGCCACGGTCTGACTCTAACATGGCATGGTCCCAACGGCGGCCAGTGCAACCTTCTAGCAACTGGCCTTTCAGTCTGTGCCAACTCCAGCGTTCAGAAGGCTTTGCCGCAACGTTTACCTTGAACACGTGACTCCCTGACGTGCAGCATTCGCCACAGTGAAGAGAGTGGGGAACGCGCGATTTCGGAAATCCTTCGAGGGAGCTGGCAAGAGGCTAAGGCGGGACGGGGAAGGCCTGGAGCAGACACAGCGAGCAAACCAGCTTCAGATTACGAACTCAACTGTTCGCTCTGTGTTTCCACATTCCTGCCAAAACACTAGAAAATCCCTTTTCCCTTGAATTTAATGTTTTCTAACTTACAAAGCGAGTCTCTTGGTGCTCTGAACACACATATGGGCACCTGGGGGCTGAAGGCCCACCCCATACCCACCCCGAGCGTCAGCCGAGACGGGAGCTCCTCACACTACCAATCACCTGCCTTCGCAAGCACTCAGCCACACCTGCCTGCTGCAAATCTAGGGCTCCAACACGGCTGCTCGAGCGATCTCAACAGACACTGCTGCTACCCACCTGACAGCCTTGTCCATGTCTGCTGGAGACGCTGCCTCCTTGAACCCTCTGACACTTCCCCCTCAGTGGTCACCTTGCTGTCCCATGCAATCAATGGCTGGAGCCGCAGCAGATCCGCGAGGACAGGCAGATCAAAGGCGCGGCCCGCAGCCCCTGATCACTGAGCTGCCACTTTAGTGTTGGCAGATGACACGCTACGCACGTGTCTGGGAAAACAGGACTTGGGACCAGATACAGAAGACACCTTATTCAATACTCACTGGGAATTATTAGTGAGTGGGAAGTCTGGCAGCCATGAGGCCTTTGGTGGGTAGAGCTAAGGAGGAAGATCTGGAAATAACTGACCTGTGGGGCCGGTGCTGTGGCACAGTGGTTAAAGACACGGCCTGTAATGCCAGCGTACCATGTGAGCACTGGTTTGAGTCCTGGCTGCTCCACTTCCAATCCAGCTCCCTGCTAATGCACCTGGGAAAGCAGCAGAGGATGGCCCAGGTCCTTGGGCCCCTGCACTCAGGAGACCTGGAAAAGGCTCCTGGCTCCTGGCTTTAGCCTGGCCCAGCCCTGGCCATGGTGGTATCTGGGGAGTGAACCCACAGATGGAAGATATCTCTCTCTCTCTCTCTCTCTCTCTCTCTCTCTCTATATATATATATATATATATATATATATATATAACTGTGCCTTTCAAATAAATAAAAGATAAAAATGAGGGGCCAGTGCTGTGGCATAGCAGGTAAAGCCTCTGCCTGCAGTGCTGGCATCCCCTACAAGTGCTAGTTCGAGTCCCGACTGCTCCACTTCCAATCCAGCTCCCCGCTAATGCTCCTGGGAAAGCAGTAGAAGATGGCCCAAGTGCTTGGGCCCCTGCACCCACATGGGAGACCCAGAAAAAGCTCCTGGCTCCTGGCTTTGGATCGGCCCAATTCTGGCCCATGCGGCTATTTGGGGAGTGAACCAGCGGACGGAAGACATCTCTCTCTCTACTTCTCTCTGTGACTCTGTCTCTCAAATAAATAAGTGAAAATGAAGAAATGAGCCTGTCCATAAGAGATGCTGGGAAGCAGAGCAAAGTGCTGACGAATGATGTAAGAGTGTGCTCTCAGCTCCTAAAAGTCTTTGAAATTTATTTTCACTTTTATTTGAAAGACAAAGACACATACAAGAGATCTTCTATCCCCTGGTTCACTCCCCAAATACCCACTTCAGCCAGGGCTGGGCTAGGCCAAAGCCAGGAGCCCGGAACGTCACCCAACTCTCCCATGTGGGTAGCAAGAACCCAAGTCCTTGAGCCACCACCTGCTTCCTCCCAGGGTGTGCATCAGCAGAAAGCTGGACTGGAAGCTGAGCGGCCAGGACTTGAACCAGGACCAGGCACTCTGATATGGGATGCAGACACCCCAAGTGGTAACTTGACCACTGTGCCAAACGCCCAGCCTGCTCATCCGCTTTTTTTGTGTTTGTCTTTTATTTATTTTATTTTTTTTAGATTTATTTATTTTATTTGAGAGGCAGAGTTACAGGCAAGAGGGAGGGAGAGACATAGAGAGAGATCTTCCATCTGCTGGTTCGCTCCCCAGATGGCCACAATAGCTGAACTGGGCTGATCTGAAGCCAGGAGATGGGAGCTTCTTCCAGGTCTCCCATGTGGGTGCAGGGGGCCCAAGCACTTGAGCCATCTTCCTGCCTTCCCAGGCGCATTAGCATGGAGCTGGACTGGAAATAGGGCAGCCGGGACTCGAACCGGCGCCCACATGGGATGCTGAAGCCACAGGCAGAGGCTTAACCTACTAGGCCACAGCACTGGCCCTGCCCGTAAACTCTTAATGCATCCTATGGTGTGGCCTGGTTCTCTGACTTCTCGTGACTGTTCTTCTACCTTAGGACCCCTCAGAAGTAAGACGGGGCAGAGGGGCGTTTTCACACAGCTCCTGTCCTCTCCAGTCCCAGCCCCGGCCTCACTGGGCCACACACTCACCGCGGAGCTCATTTAAGTTAACACCGGTCTCTGGGCCCCAGACCCAGCAGCTGCCACATGTGCAGTAAACCCCGCTGTGATCCTGGCCTTCTGCCTAGAGGAGCCTTCCCGGGACGGCGGCACGGCGAGGGGAACTCGGCCCAAGCGTGGAGGTCTCCCGGGGTGAGGAGAGGCAGGATGAAGCTTAACCCAGGTGGCTGGAGTTTGAGCAGCAGAGTCTGAGAGCCTGGGGAGCTACGCGGAGCAAGAGCTCCAGAAATACACGCCGAGTGCTGAGCTGTGTCTTCACACTGTCAAGCCCCACAGAGCCGGGCAGAGAGCACCGTCAGGAAGACAGGAGCTGATACAGAACCAAGGAGGCTCGGCTTGCACAGCCAGAGTGCAGAGACCCTGCCGAACCGCCTGGCACGCGGCAGAAACCCACCGGTGTTGAGGACAAACCCGAGACCTGCCCTAGTAAAGCCTGAACGTCATGCTCAGAAAGTGCAAGTCAATCAACAAACACATCAGTCTTCAAAGGAGGACAACAAGATCCAGACATGGAACCTGATCCCGGCACCAGCTGGCATCCTTTCATACCTTACGAACCAGGTGAAGAAGTAGGAAAGCAGCACTAACTGTAGCCAGAAGGAAAACTGTTTAGCAGAACCAAACCCCAAGAAGTCAGAGATGGTAAGACTGGTAGTTCAAGTTGGAAAAACACAAAGAAAACCACACCAAGGCACATCCCAAACAAACTGCCGAAAATAACCGGCAAAGCACAGGACACCTCCAAAGCGGCTACAGTGGGGGGAAGAGACCCTGCTCACGGGAGAGCACAGAGTGACTGTGGACTTCTCGCCAGCAACGATGCAGCCCACAGGGCAGGGAGCGCTTCCGGCTGGGGAACTCACTCTACAGACACCGACAGACGACCGGTGGGAGGAAAACGACACTGGGCAAACCAGGAGCTGCACAGAGGGCTGTGCACAGCTGCTCGGCCTGTTTCTACAGTGAGCCTGGGGCTGGCCACTGCTGGGCTGGGCACTGGGGACACACAGGAGAGGGACATTCGGCGTCCGGCGGGAACAGCAATCGGGCTGGGCTCTGGTCACGCAGTGCTGCGGCCTCGGGCTGTGGTTGCTGCGCCTGTGTGAGGTCATCATCCATGGCTGGGTCTCCCTGGCCCCAGACACTTGGGCCCAGAAGTATCTCAGATTTCTGGATTGTTTTCGGATTTTGGAATATTTGAATGGAGACGGAGAGAGCTAGCTTAAGGGTGGGCTCCAAGTCTAAACGCAAAATTTGTTCGCAGCTCATGAACACCTTCCTACACACATGGGCACACGGCCGTTTCACACACAGTTTTTAGAGTACTTGAGCTTTAACTGTGACTTGTCACACACAGTTGGGTCTGGAGTTTTCCACCTGTGGCCCTGGAGCCCACGGCACTTTAGACTCGGAGTCTCTGGATGCTCACCCACGGTACCATCTCCCAGGGCCGTGGTGGAGGCAAACACTTTCCTACATACACGCTGGCAGGCTGGAGCCGGATGCGTAGTGAACCCCTAGCGCATCTCTGCTCTGGGGAAGGTTACCGCGGTGCGAGGGAGCGGACGGGCGGGCGAGACACAGCACAGGGAAGGCTGCTTCGGCCGTGGGGGGAGGGAGGATGGAGGGGTGGGTGCTCCAGCCAGAGGCAGCGGCCTACAGCGAGGAGTGGAGATGAGAACCTCGGCTACAGTCCGAGAAAGGCAGGGCTGGGCTGGGGCAGGGGTGCTCCCTGGAAGCCCATCTGGTCCCCTCCCAGGGGCACCCTTACCTCCTCCGTCATCTGATCCATCCGGGCTCTGCTGTCTGAGACGCTGGCTGCCCCCAGAAAAGAAGAAAAGGAGAGCAGGACGTGAGTCTCGAACACAGAGAGGAACCACCCAGTTCGCATCGCACCCTTCTCTCTCCTAGACGAAAGCGTCCCGGGCCTACTCGCCTCCATCACCTGGGCCCAGCCTCCCGAGGCCACTGGGTTTGCCAGGAACAGTTGCACAGGCTGTGTAACGCACCAGTCCAGGGGGCAGCTTTGCAGACTAAGTCCTGACTGCTCCTCCCACCCTGGGGGTGTGACAGAGGGTGGCCCTGCCACTACAGCCAGCTTTATCTGGAGACCTTCGTCCTGTTTGGGGTATGACTCTTAAAGATATGGCTGGGCTTACAGGCTGGCATTCACCAGGACAGAGGTAGTAGGAGGAGACCCGATGTAGACAGAGTCCAGCCCTGTGGCTGAAGGTCCTCTCGTGGAGGCTGGGAGCAAGGGAAGTGGCCATCAAGCGTGAGACGCAGGAGGAAGGGCGAGCGCGAAGCGTGCTGTGGGAGAGGCAGCAGACGGGGTTCCTGGCAGCGACTGCGTGCACACATCGCCTGCATCCGCAGCTCAGGAGTGTGCTGGAAGCGCCCTGCTGAAATAAAGCCCCGGTGCCCAGATTCACGCCGCCCGCCGGGTCCCAGCGGCACAGTGACACACAGCCCAGCCAAGGCCGCGGCATCTCATGCAGCGTTTTATAAACTCCGGGTCACGACCCACCAGTGAGTCACGAAGTCAGTTCAGCACATCGCCACCAGCCTGCTGTTTTCTTTCTCCTTCCTTTTTTTTTTTTTTTTAATAGCATAAAAAAATCATGCCATAAAGAGGAAGGAGGAAGGTTGTGGGGCTGGCACTGTGACATAGCTGGTTAAGCTGCTGCCTTTGGTGCCGGCATCCCTTATGGGTGCTGGTTCGAGACCCAGCTGCCCCACTTCCAATCCAGCTCCTTGCTAATGTGCTTGGGAAGGCAGTGGAGGATGGCCCAAGTGCTTGGGCTGCTGCACCCACATGGGAGACCCAGAGTAAGCTCCTAGCCCCTGGCTTCAGCCTGGCCCAGTTCTGGCTGCTGTGGCCATTTGGAGAGTGAACCAGTGGATGGAAGATCTCTTTCTCTCAGCCTCTAGCTCTCTCTCAAATAAATAAATCTATTTAAAAGAGAGAGAGAGAGAGAGAGAGAGAGAGAGAGAGAAAGGCTAGGTACTATGCAAATGCTAGGCTTCGAGCTTTACTTATACCATGTATACATACCAGTGTTACATATAGTCCAGCCCGCTACCACGTGGATGGTAGTTTTGTGATTCCAGGCAGGCTAAAAACAGCGGCAAGCAAGGATGCAGCCTGGAAGTCCTGCCTCCCGCAGGCCACCAGGGACCGGGGCTCAGGTAAGGAACTGGGGCTCAGGGCTGTCTCTTGCAGACATACTTCCCTTCCACCGCCTGGGAAGCAGGCTGCCGGCAGGGCCTGTGTGCTGCCTGTGTGGTCCAACCCACAGCCACTGCTGCTGCCCCCCGGGTCTCTGTGCCAACAGAAGCAGCTCTCCGAGAGCTGGGAACCACAATGACTCCCGCGAGCCACCCGTCCGCACACAGCACTGCTCAGGGCTTGTCAGGGATGCTCAGCCCGGGCAGCACGGCCTCAAACCGTGGGAAGGAGCTGAGGCAGGTTTCAGGAGCACCACTGAAACAAAATCACGGATCTATTTGAAAGGCAGAGGGGAGAGAGAGAGAGAGAGAGACCTTCCATCCACTGGGTCACTCTCCAAATGCCTGCAACATCCAGGGCTGGGTTGGGCCCAATCCAAGAGCCGGGAGCTCCATCCGGGTCTCCCGTGTGGGTGGTAGGGCCCCAGGTACTTGAGCCGTCACCTGCTGCCTCCCAGGGCAGAGCTGGTTACTGATGAGGCTGACACCAGAATCCAGGGGCCCACAATGTGACACAGAAGGTTAAGCTGCCACTTGTGACGCCAGTATCCCACATCAGAGCGTTGGTTTCCGTCCCAGCTGCTCTACTTTTGATCCAGCTCCCTGCTAATACGCCTGGGAAAGCAGCAGAAGATGGCTCAAGTGCTTGGGCCCCTGCACTCACGTGGGAGACCTGGCTGAAGCTCCTGGATTCAGACTGACCCAGCCCTACCTGTTGCAGCCATTTTGGAGCGTAAACTAGCAGATGGAATTAACCTTAAAAAAAAAAAAAAAAAAAAAAAAGTAAACCAGACTGAATTTCCCCTCCCGCCTTCCACCCTGGATTCCCAATCCTTTGTCCAAGGCCTTTTCAAAGGCTGATGTTCTCACGCCCCTGGGGCACCAGGACGCCTGCCTGCGTTCAGTGTGCACAAGTCCTTTCTGGCCTTTTCCTGCTCAGAGGAGGCAACGAAAGTTTGCACAGACAGGGGACTGGAAGTTGCGGGGAACCCCTTAAACAGGCAGCTCACAGGCAGTGGTGCCCGACAGCCACACCTGGGAAGCCTTTACAATGTCCACGTGCAAGGTCCTACCCACCAGGTCCCCGGAGGCAGACACTTCTAGAAATGGGACCCAGTTATGATTCTGAGAATGACTGCTCTGAATCTTATTTCAGACATTAGGCAAGAATAAGTAAATAGACCCATCTGCCTCCTCCTCCTTTTTTTATTTTTTTAAGATTTATTTATTTATTTGAAAGGCAGGGTTACGGAGAGGGAGAGGGGGAGGGGGAGGGGGAGAGAGAGAGAGGTCTTCCATCCACTGGTTCATTCCTCAGATGTGCGGAACTGAAGCACATCGCTGGAGGAGCCTGGAGCTTCCTCCAGACCTCCCATACGGATGCAGGGGCCCAGGGACTTTGGGCCATCTTCTCTTGTTTCCTAGGCAGAGAGCTGGACCGGAAGTGGAGCAGCTAGGACCCAAACTGGTGCCCATGTGGGATGCTGGCACTGCAGGCTTCAAGCTTTAACCACTATGCCACAGCGCCGGCCCCCCTCCTCCTTTTTAAGGATTCATTTGCTTATTTGAAAGGCAGGGTGACAGAAAGAGAGAGGAGAGACTGAGACAAAGAGATCTTCCATCTGCTGGTTCACTCCCCAAATGGTTACAACAGCTGGGGCTGGGCCAGGCTGAAGCCAGAAACCAAGAACTCCACCTAGGTCTCCCACATGGGTGCAAGGGCCCAAGTACTTGAGCTGTCACCATCTGCTGCCTTCCCAGGCACATTAGCAGGAAGCTGGATCAGAAGCAGAGCAGCCGGGACTTGAACCAGTGCTCTGATATGAGAGGCTGGTGAGGCAGACGTCAGCTTACCCCACTGGACCACAACGCCGGCCAACCTCCTCCTTGTGCGCTGCCTGCTTTCTCCCACCAGAAGTGTTAGTGAATGTGGCCTTGACCCAAAGGCTGGGCAAGGGAGAAAGAGCAGGGCTGAACAGTGCAGGAAGTGAAGCTTCCACTCCCGAGTGACCCTAGGTCGGCTTATCTGCGAGTCACGCGAGACTCCAAGGTGCTCATGGCACATGTCCCCACTGCGGCCGGCTGGGAGCAGCTCAGATGCCATTAGGATAGAGACGCCTGCTCAACAGCCAAACGCAAAACACGGAGGCTGGGGCTGGCGCTTTCGGCACAGCGGGTAAAGTAGCGGTTCGACTCCGGCTGCTCCACTTCTGATCCAGCTCTCTGCTATGGCCTGGGAAAACAGTAGAAGATGGCCCAAGTCCTTGGGTCCCTGCACTCATGTGGGAGACCTGGAAAAAGCTCCTGGCTTCAGATGGTCCAGGGGACTGGAAGTTGTGGGGAACCCCTTAAATAGGCAGCTCACAGGCGGTGGTGCCCGACAGCCACACCTGGGAAGCCTGTTCAACATCCATGCGCTAGGTCCTAATCCCCAGGTCCCCACTGCGGCCAACTGGGGAGCGAGCCAGCGGATGGAAGACCTCTCTCTCTCTCTCTGCCTCTCCTCAGTGTAGCTCTTTCAAATAAATAAATAAATCATTTAAAAAAAATGGAGGCTTTGAAAAGGTAACTAAACGCCAGGCTCCTTTCCTAAGGGCTACTGTACACCTACAGGTTGCCCTGGCCACACTGCAGAAGGATGAGAAAGTGAACCTCCTCCTCCCCCCGCTTCCTTGTGGAGCAGGTGACGGGGGAGGACACGCCGCACCCCCCTTCCCAGGCAGGGAGGGCTACACCCAGCCCTTCAGTGAGGGGCAGAGGGCAAATCGCGGCCGTCTGGGTGTGCTCCTTCCCATCTCGCCGCAAATGCTCCGCAATCAAGTGGCCACGTTCTTTCAACGTCAGCTTCTTGAGCAGGGGACGTCACGGTTAAGGCGTGGCGTCTGCACCCAGGTTTCTCTGGGACCTACACTTGGCTTCTCCTCCTCAGCTGGAGGCAGCCTCTCTCAGCTTTCAGGGGAGGGCCTGCGTGCAGGCCCCGGCGGGCGCCTGCCCCACTGCCACAGACCAGGACGACGGCCGGGTGCCAGGTGCTGTCCACTGGCTGCCGTTACATAAGGCGTCATCACAGAAAGTTCATGGATGCGCGTCATGAAAAAACTATGAGCAGATTCCAAAAGTGTGGTACCAAAACAAACTCAACTCTTAATTCCATTTTCCCACAGACTCTGTGAAGTGCTTTTGCATAATAGGACAAGTTACAGATGGGATTATGCGTGATCTTATTTCTAAAATTAATTAATTTTTATTTATTTGAAAACCAGAGAGACACAGAGAGATCTTCTGCTGTCTGACCCCACCAAATGCCTGCAGCAGCTGGGGGAGGGGCAGGCAGAGCCAGAAATTCCATCCGGGTCTCCCACGCGGGTGAACCATCATCTACTGCGTCCCAGGATCTGAACAGCAGGAAGTGAGACGGGAAGAGGAGCCGGGATTCTAACCCAGGCCCTCCGGTCTGGGATGGGAGCACTGCCCTGTGCTGTGTTGAGTTAGCATGTTTCCTGGTTTCACTGTTTTACAGGCGAGGCCCCGGGGCTCGGCCACCTGCACAGCAGGAGGCCTGCAGGCCAGCCCAGGCCATCTGCCTCAGAGCGCCTCTGCAGCCCGCAGCGGGGAACTGCAGGCAGTTCCAGGCCACGGGAGACGCTCGTGCACAGCCCCGGCTTCCAGTCCAGCGAGAGTTTCCTAAGACAGGGACACGCTTTCAACTTAGGCTAGGGCTGGCGCTGTGCCGGGAAGTTAACGCTGGTTTAATTGTTCCGTGTGATTTACTACTTAATATGTTTTATTTACAACATGGCAGCTTGAGTTACAGCAATAGAGAGATCCGGTCTGCCTAGGTCACCTTTCCCGCCACTGTCCCTCCTTCTCGCATCTCCTTTGATTGGACGCAGTGGCTTCCTCTGTCACTCAGACAGCAGGATTCGGCCCATGGAGGAGAAGCGCGATCCCATCCCAGCGACCTGGAGAAAGAAGCGCTCCCTGCTGCCTCGGGGGCCTGGCCCAGCCACCGTGGTCTCAGCCAGCTCCTGAGGCCATGTGCCCCTGCCCCCCATCCCACCACCGGGTCGAAGGCCCCAATGCTGCTTGGCGGGCTGCGTGCTGAAGGGTGAAAGGCGGCCGTAACGCAGGCATCAGCTCGGCTCAGACGCTGCGCGGCTTAATGGAGGACTGCGGAGCTGTAAATGGAGATGAAGCACCACGGCTCAGAGGGCTGCCAGGAGCTGTCTTCATGCTGCATGACAATGCTTGGTGGCTAATTAGACACCGTTAACCTGTTTTAGCAGGGGACATAACTGGGATAAATGGGGGGAAGTGTCCTTGAAGTCACTTCATATCCACGGCATACACCGGACCCTAGACTCCCTGTGCAAGACAGACAGGCTCCGGATGGCCCGAAGTGCAGGCCCCAGGGGTCCCCCCAGGGCAGGCCCTCTGCCAGCCCACCCCTTCCCCATGCAGTGGCCTCTGACCCCAGGAAAGATGGTGAAGGGCTTGGACAAATGGTTACCGCGGCGACGGACTCAAGGTGAGCGAAACGGCTAAAGCCACAGTTAGGCCCTCCCAGGGCTCTCATTACAAAAAAAGAAGAAATTCTGCAGCCAGGGGAACAAATGTATCCAGTGCAACTGGCCAAGGAAGAGCAGGTAGGAGACACCGCTCACACGGGGCCAAAGCTCTCTCAACGTTTTAAAAATGCGTCACTCCTCTCGAGAGGAAAAGAAGCGCAAACGCCATCTTCAGGCAAGGCTTTCTGCCCTCACAAGCATAAAACCCCGGGACAAACGTCACGAATGCCTCCGTGTGTCACTGAGGTCGACCCGGTGGGGGCCGAGGGAAAGCAGGCAGCCTGCCCCAGCTTACACGGTGTGAACGGCAGGTCCCAGCCCAAGCCCTGCTCTGCACCGCTGGGACTCACCAGCGTGCCTCCACAGCGCGACCCCGACGGAGGACAGGTGGAATGTGCGGCTGTAGTCCTGGCCACGCTGGCTGCCCAGGGTCACGCAGTGCACTGGCTAACTGGGACCCCTCTGCTCCACGACAGCCCCAACACCTGTCATCCTGCTGCAGAGCCAGAGTCCTGAACAGAAGTCTTCCTTGGCCTGTGTTTCTCATAGCTGAAACCTCTCCTTGCCCTCGGTCCCTGGTTCTTGCCGCGCATGTGTTCTGCATCCAGCATAGATCTGTGGGCACTGCATGTTCTTCCTTTTGAAGACAAGCAGGCACCCCTAGCACCCAGACTTTGGCACTCTGGGGTGTTAGGCCACTGATATCACATTTAGCTCTTGCTGGTGCAGTTCATCAGTAACGTACCCAGTAGCAATCTACAAAGCCAGGTCCACATCCTGCCTGCAGATGTCGAGCCCCACCCGCTGGAAGGTATGGTGAATTAGAAGAAAATTCCTGGGTGAAGTCTGCCCCCTGCTGGTGAGATTAAAAATAACATCTTTGTTCTGATTCAAAGTAATAGGCCGTCTATTTCATTTGTGTAGCCGGATATTGCAGAAGTCTGAGCCTGCAAATCTCTCTGTTAAAAAAAGGAGGGCTGGCAGGACTAGAGAAGCATTAAACGCTTGTAATCGAGATTTTGCCATCGCTGTGATAGAGGGGCTGGAAGCTGACAGAAAAGCGTGTGTCTCACCAGTTCTAGAGAAACATACCCGTGAGGCTAGAGGGTGGAAAGTGAAGAGAAACAGGCAGTGTGACTGGGACAAGCAGGCATTACGTCCCCACAGGGCAGGGGCAGGCTCCTCGGGGCTTCTGGGAACCTGCTGCGATTCAGTTTTAACTGCTCGACGGACTGGGTCTTTGATGACTCCTGGAGGGAATTTTCCAGGCTGGGATGGAGAAACCTGCAGACTTCCTTCTAGTCACTAACTCATTGACTTCTCTGCTCCTCTTTTACATCCTGTGGTCCCCCCAAACCCGTAAATCCACGCAAACCCACCAGGACCAAACAGCAGGCGGATTGCGCTGACGGCAGAGACCACTAGCAGCCACAGCACCCGAGGCCACTGAGGGAGGACAGGGCCACGTGTGGTGGCCTCCTGGGAGGCTCGGGATCCTCCTGAACGAAGGCAGGGCCGGCGTCGTGGTGCAGCAGGCTAAGTCGTGGCCTGCGACGCCAGCATCCACATGAGCATGGGTTTGAGATCTGGCTACTCCGCCTCCAATGCAGCTCCCTGCTTACGTCTCTGCTCTGCGGGAAAGCAGCAGATGGCCCAAGTGCTCGGGCCCGTCACCCACATGGGAGACCCAGATGGAGTTACAGGCTCTTGGCTTCGGCCTGGCCCAGACCTGGCTGCTGCGGCCGTTTGGGGGAATGAACCAGCAGATGGAAGATCTTTTAATCTGTCTCTCCCTCTGTCTCTGTCATTCTGCCTTTCAAATAATAAACAAATCTTGAGATAGAGATAGAGAGAGAGAGAGAGAGAGATATCTGAACCAAGGATACCTTGGCACTTCAAGACATGGTTTCTTGTGTACTGCCCACAGTGGAACCCCAAGTTGGTGCAGCCACCAGTAACCAGCTGTGCTGCGGGTAGCGTGGGTCAGAAATTAAAATCACTGGCAATCCGCCTGGCCCAAAAATCCCTGCGACTTTACGAGGGGCTTCCATTTGGCGTGCATTCAAGGGGCCTCAGAGAGCGCATGGAACAATGGAATTCAAAGGCTGGCGGCGGAGAGGCGCTGACAGAGTTCCTGGGAAACGCGCGTCCTGCATAAACTCTGACGGGTTTACGTCTTCACAGGCCGACGCCGCTGCTTCCGCGTTAAAGCCGCTCTCGCTTACTTCTCAGTAAACGACTGGAAAGAAGCAGGTGTGATGTTCAGAGATGCATTTTATTTTCGAGAGCGCGGATCCTTCAAAGGGACAACAAGGAGGCCGTTTATGTCGGGAGAATTTTAACCAATGGCTGGCATCCCTGATGGCTCCCTCCTGGCTCTGGGCTGCTCCCGCTGCACAGCGCCAGCCCCCCCGCCGCAGACGCCGGCGGGCTCAGGGGATGCAACTTTTTCTCTTTGGAAGTTTTTTTGTTCGATACGACGGCTCCATATGATCAACGTCGCCTCTCTGTGAGGGTCCCCCGGGGGGGGGGGGGGCAGAAAGCTGACTTCCTTCTAGCAGACTCGCGCCGGCACACACGGCAGAGTGCACGGCCTTTGCGTGAACTTGAGATAAAAGCTGCAGCTCTCCGGGTTTGAGGACGGGCGTGGCTGCAGACTGCCAGGCGCAGTCTGTTCTGCTAATTAGCTGCATGACCTTGGGCCGTGGGGCAAGGGGATGTCAGCGTTAGTGGGAACTTGGAGCCGCCTCACCTCTCCAGCCTGTGCTTTGCGCATCTCCAAGTGAAAGGGGCCAGCCCCCCCCACCCCATGCGAACACTGTTCTCTGTTCTCTGGCGCCTCCTGAGCAGCCCCTTCCTGCGGAAGGGAGAGAGGCTCCTTCCCATTTCCAATCATTTTTAGGGACCAGAACGTTAAGCCCAACTCGCTTCCTACCTAAGGCTTTACGGTGTCTTCCTCCTCGGTTCTCCTCTCTCCTTCCTTAGCTGTTGTCAAACCCTGCTACGGCCTTCCCGACTGCGGCCGAATTCTACTGCCCTGTCACACCCCCTGCTCTCCACATTCCCAGGGGTCTCCTTCCTGCTTCACGTGACTTCCGCGGCCCCCACCCCAGGCAGTTGGCAACGGGGCGTCCACGAATCTCAGGAACCAGCTCTCCTGTCTCAGGGTCAGCGAGCACTCAGGGGAGCCCAGGCTCCCTCACCCAGGGTCCGGCCAGCCAGGGTGGGCCTGCTGAGCTGGGACCCTGGGCCTCACTCTGCACAACCAGCTTGAAGCCAGGGCTTTTGAGCAGGGGTTCTGGAGCCAGAAGATGCTATGGCTTTGACATCTGCCCTCTCCAAAAATCCGTGTTGCTAGGAGGTGCACCTTAACATGACCGGTGAGGTGCACCCAATCCAGTTTAGTGAGCTGTGACCTTCAGAAGGTGCCCAGGTCTAAAAGGACCAGAGAGGCAGCAAGCATGACACCCACACCCTATGTCAGAGTACTTGGGTTTGATTCCTGGTTCCGGCTCCTGATTTCAGCTGCCTGCCAATGCATACCCTAGGAGGCAGCAATGATGGCCCCAGAAACTGGGTCCCTGCCGCCTGTGTGGGAGACCTGGATTGCATTCCTGGCTCCTCAGCCTTGGCCATTGTGGGCATTTGGGACGTGAAGCAGTGGATGGGAGCTCTTGCTGCCTCTCAAACTAATAAATACAATTTTAAAAATAAAGGGCTGGGGCCAGCGCCGCGGCTCAATAGGCTAATCTTCCGCCTTGCAGCGCCGGCACACCGGGTTCTAGTCCCGGTCGGGGCGCCGGATTCTGTCCCGGTTGCCCCTCTTCCAGGCCAGCTCTCTGCTGTGGCCTGGGAAGGCAGTGGAGGATGGCTCAAGTGCTTGGGCCCTGCACCCCATGGGAGACCAGGAGAAGCACGTGGCTCCTGGCTCCTGCCATCGGATCAGCGCGATGCGCTGGCCGCATCGCGCCGGCTGCGGCGGCCATTGGAGGGTGAACCAACGGCAAAGGAAGACCTTTCTCTCTGTCTCTCTCTCACAGTCCACTCTGCCTGTAAAAATAAATAAATAAATAAATAAAGGGCTGGATGAAAGTCACGAGGCCCTTTGGCACCTTCTACCTTGTGCCCTGCAGGGCACCCGGCCAGCCTTTGCCAGGCACTGCTGGCACGCGGGTGTCAGGCTCACCAGTCTCCAGCGCTCTGAGCAGCAAGTCTGTAGGTTGTGGCAGCTTGTCCAGCAGCAGGAACGCACCGAGAGGACGTGGGCTCAGACGGGAGTGTCACCACTCGCCATCTGCACACTCGGGCGAGTCACTTGAAGGCTGCAGAACTGGTAAGGGTGCCAGACTTGACTTTGTAAGTAGGAGCAAACAAGTTAACTCAGGCAAAGCCCTGAGCAGCCCCGTCGTGCACTGCTAAATGACACAGACGTGTTCTGAGAAACGCGTCATCGGGCAGCACGTCTGGCACTGCGGGAACACCGTAGGATGTGTTCACACAAGCCAACATAGCTATGACATCACGGGGTGGCACGGTCACACATGTCATGAGGCACCGACACATCACCAAGCACTGCGTGACTCCCTGGCACGCGGGAGGCCTCGGCGGCCAGCAGCTGCTGCTGCCTGTTCTCCCCGGTGCTGCTTATCCCCGTTGGGTCCTGTGGCTGAAACCCAGCCCAGACGTGGGTGCCGGCTTAGGTGTATCTAGCTGAGTCGCTCCAATTCTTTTTTTTTTTTTTTTTAGGTATTCTTTTTAAAATATTTTATTTTATTCATCTGAACGACACACAGAAAGAGAGAGAGAGAGATCTTCCAAACACTGGTTCACTCCCCAGATACAATAGCCAGGGCTGGGCCAGGCTGAAGCCAGGATCCAGGAACTTAAATCCAGTTGTCTCCATGAGCGGCAGAGGCCCATCACTGCTGCCTCCCAGGTCTCCATTAGCAGGAAGCTGGGAATGAGAGCGGAGCTAGGACTCAGGCCCAGGCACTCTGACACGGGACACAGGTGTCCCGAGCAGCGTCTTAACCACCGTGCCGAATGCCTGCCCTGCCTTGTCCACTTTGCCTCCAGGGACCCGTCACCCCTGCTTGCACGCACCCCAGATCCCCCGTGCCGCACTTGCCGGGGCTGCCCACAGCCGGCACACCCAGCGGCCTGCCCTCCCTACCTGACCTGCTGACGCTCCCACTGGAGCACGTGCAACCTGCCCAGCTCTCAGCCTCACCAGCTGCCCGCTGCCGCCTACAACAACCCAACCACAACCTCCAGGTTCGCGGCATGCACTTCTCTCGTTTTTTTTTTCCATCTCCTGCCTTACTTTTTCCTGTCTCGGTTCTCTTCTACCATTTCAGTGGCTTCTGTTTACTCTTACCAAAAAAGCCACTTTTATCTCTGGCTTTCAACTCTGTTCTACAGGATTCCCCACTTCTAGGAAGCTTCCAGCATTAGGTGCGATCGTTCCTGTGTGCTTAGCACAGCTTACCCTCTGCCTCGTGCGGCCCCGTGTTTCCCACAGGACAGCCTCACCCACTGACCTCTGCACCTTAGCTTGATGGGGTCATGCCATAGAGATCGGCCTGCTCCTACTCGAAAGTCATCCCCCCCCCCCCCGCCTTGACTCAAACCCCAGTTAGAAACAGCCCAGACCTTGCCCAGCCTCTCTTGCACTGAGGGGGAGCCAGTGCCACATGCTGACCAATGAGGAAGACGGAGCAGCCCCCGAAGGGTGCACAACTCTCTCCCTTGCCTCTAAAACACAAGTCCTTGTAAAGAAAGAGCCCTGCACCTTCACGTCCATGCAAAAACAGGTGATGCCCGGGGGCCTAGCAGCCGTCACACAACAGCAAGGCGCGTGCTAAGGATCGGGTGCATGAGGAAGGGAGAGGCGCCGCCCCTCCTGGCTCCATGGGGCTGCCCCGGCGGCGGGGCCTCTGGTTTCTGAGACAAAGCCTTTCTGCTGAAGCCTGCTGGCTCGTGGCGTTCTCTGCTGCTTGCAGACCAGCGCAGCCCCGCCTGGCAGCACACTTCCTGGCAAGCCAGGGCCCACTGCGGCCCAGAAGGAACACGCAGCCCACGGAAAGCCAGACTCCCATAATCCTGGGCAGGCAACCTTAGCACAGGGTCTCAGGAGAGACGGCAGTGATCTGGAATGGATACAAGGAGTGCAGTTCTCAGGGCAGGAATGCGAGACGTGGCCAGTGCAGGCCAAAGGCAGGCAGGCCGCTGCCAGAGGAAAACACGGGCCGGAGGTCCCGCTGTAAGCCCCGGGGACGACGGGGCCCCGAGAAGGCTGCGCGCGGGGATTGTACAGTGAGAAACAGCTGCACGTGGTCTTCCTCCAAGTGTGGACTTGGCTTCCTGGCACACCCATTCCTAAACCCTCGGGACTTCTGACGTGCTAGGGGTCTCCGTGTCTGCTAATCGGATGACTGACGGCTGGGCGCTCCTGGGCGGGCTCAGGATGAAGGTTGTTGCCGAGGAAACCAACCACTTGATTCAAAGTCTGGAACTTTCGGTCCTGCCCACCAACATCTGCAGCCCCCTGCTCCCCAACCTCCGGGGAGGGGGGACGGGTTGAAGGTTGAATCGATCACCAATGACCAGTGATGTAATCAATCATGCCTCCATAACCCCAGAGGACCGGTCCTAAGTGCGTCCAGGCTGGCGAGCAGGAACGGATCCTCGCACTGGGCGGAGCTCCTGAGCTGGGCCCCTCCCGCGCCCCACCCTGCATAGCCTTCACCTGGCTGCTCTTCTCCAGTGAATCTGCAGTGCAGTGCTTCCCCGAGCTCTGGAGCGCGCTAGCCCGTTAGCGGAACCTGGACAGGGGCCGCGGGAGCCTGGTTTGTAGCTGGTGGGCCAGCAGCCCAGGGAAAACCACCTGGCGCTTGCAACTGGCGTGTGAAGTGAGCGCAGTCTCGTGGGACAGGCTCTCGAGCTTTGGGACTTGATACTAACTCAGGTGGAGAGCGTCCGTCCGAGTTAAACCACAGGACAGGCAGCGGGGGTCCACGGGACACGAGCTCGGTGCGTGGGGACAGCCAGGTGTGGAGCCAGCAGAGACGCGATGGGCATCCTGAGAGCACCAGAAGACGGTCTTCACGGGGCACAAACGGGGCCCTGCGCGGGTTGGCGCATTTCTCTCCACAGCTACAAAACGACCCATGTCACGCCCCGTGAGATGGGCTTTCACAACACCTGTGACGGCATGCCCTTTGGGCCGCTGGCCACACAGGTGTCCACACGTCAGTGGCCCCTACCCTCCACAGGCTGCAGCTGTGGCTGGAGTTCGAGGCCCTGCTCTCCTGGCACCTCCTACAATTGTATGGCTCCTACAGCCACACAATTCCTGCATGTCAGCCACCGTGGTGCGAGATGCTAAACACACTGCCTGTCTGAACCTCCACGCCGCTGGCCCCTGCACCCGGAGGGCCTGTCCCCGCCTCTGCATTAGCCAGCAGCTTCCTGTCACAGATGACAACAACCTGCTTCCAGCGGCCGTCTTGATGCGAAGTTTCCTTTCAAACACGCGGTTTGAGGTGGGGTGAGCCTTCGAGACCACTTAGAGTTAACATGGAAGAGACGGGGCCCATGGGTGCTGAGCCCACTGCGGGGGTGGGGGTCTGCCCTGCGCCTCTACTCCCTCCTGCATCCCCTCCCCAGGGCTCTGCGCAGTGCCCACTGCCTTCCCTGTCCCTTGTTTCCTGTGTCCTCCTTTGCCGAAGTGACAGACAGAATGTTAACCACCCCATGCGGTCGTTACCTACTGCATACGCGCGGATCAAACTGCCACACTGCACCCTATAGATACAGACCATCGCTGCATGGCTGTAAAAGTTTCTTGAACTATGTTTTCCTTTGCTGAAAAGAAAGCTCCCTCTCCCAAGCTTTCTGCGCTCCAGGCTTGTACATCTGGGGCTCCCCAGAACCAGAACACCCTGCAGGTGAAACAGGCAACTTTGAGACCTTCTAGTTCAAACCCCTTGGGGAACCCTGGCCTAGACTTGCCCGCAGGCCACACAGCGAGTGAGTGGCAGAGGGGACGGGCGCGCAGACGTCCTGACCCCTGACAAAGGAGGGTGGCTCAGAATTGGCCTCTAAGGCACCTTCCGGCCACACTTTCTCGCTCTGGACTGCTCTGGTCTACTCTGTCCCCGCCTCCTCAAGGAGTCACAGGGCTGCAAACCAGAGGCAGAGGCTGCCACAGCACAGGAACCAGTACCTGGCTCCCGAGCCGGCTGCCTGGGAATGGATCCAGCTCTTGGAGGGCACTGCAGGGTTAGGAGGGGCGATCATTTCCAATGCCTAATTGAGCTTAATGACCAGCCTAATTAAGCCTTTTAATGGCAGGGTGGCCGTGGCCTTGGCTCGTGCCCCTAAGTGCAGCAGGCATCCTCTGTGCTCACCTTCTGGTGACTGGGCAGCCGGCTGGTGCACAGCTCTGCACATAGGTAACCGATGCAGGTTAGAAAGCCTAAGTCACGCACTCAGGCCCTGTGACGATTCTCACAGGTACAACATGTTGGAAGGAGGGCAAGACAGCCCTCAGGAATGCAGACCGAGGCTCCACCCTGTGCAAAGGTGCTGTGTACCAGGTGTCCTGGGGCATAAGAACAGCAGGCAGGAAGCCCAGGGGAGCAGGACTCCTGCAGTCAGACTCACCTGGGCTGAAGCCCTACCTGGCTCCTTACTAACTCTGGGACTTCGAACAAGTTACTTAACCTTCCTGAATGCCGGCTTGCCCATCTAGAGGGATAATAGCACCTACATCATGGGGCTGTTCTGAGGATAAATACAATGGTGTCCAGCGCAAAAGTCAGAAGACATGGTGTGTGTGTGTGTGTGTGTGTGTGTGTGCGTCTCTGCTACTTGGGTATGTGTCCTTAGCCACACCACAGGAGGGCCAGGTAATTCACGTGGGCTGTCCACAAGAGGTTCTACACCCTGGCTGTACAATATGTTCCCAAGGATGGAGCTGCACATTTTATAAAGATTAGAGCTATTTCTTAAAAAATCAGGAGGTTGCAGGGGCTGGCGCTGGGCGTTCTCTGCTGCTTGCGGACCATTGCAGCTGTGTGGCAGATGTAGCAGATGCTCCTGGCTCCTGGCTCCTAATCAGCCCGGCTCTGGCTGTTGCAGCAATTTGGGGAGTCAATCAGCGGGTGGAAGACCTCTCTCTCTGTCTCTCCCTCTCTCTGTCTGTAACTCTACCTCTCAAAATACATAAATAATAATTTAAAAAAATAAAATAGAAAATCAGGAGGTTGGGGCCAGCATTGTGGCACAGTGGCTAAAGCCACTGCCTGCAATGCCAGCATCCCATATGTGCACCAGTTCATGTCCCAGCTGCTCCACTTTCAATCCAGTTCCCTGCTAATGTGCCTGGGAAAGCAGCGGACGATTACCCAAGCGTTTGGGACTACGCCACATATATGGGAGACCTGGAGGAAGCTCCTGGCTCCTGGCTCCTGGCTTCAGCCTGGCCGGTTGCTGGCCATTGCAGCCAACTGGGAAGTGAACCAGCGGATGGTTCTAACTCTTTCAAATAAATATATAACTCTAACTCTTTCAAATTAATATCTAAATCTTAAAAAAAAAAATGGGGTTGAGAGTGGCAAACAAAACAAAACCCTAAATGTCTACCCACAAAGGATTATTATGGAGTATAAAAACTGAGCTCAGTCTGTCTACATGTACCAAAAGAGCCCCAAGGTCTTAAAAAGATTTTTTTTACAACACATTTTTACTTATTTATTTTCATCTTTTTGAAAGGCAGAGAGACAGAGAGAGGGCAACCTTCCTTCTGTTGTCCAGTCCCCAAATGCTCACAACAGTCGGGACTGGGTCAGATCAAGGCCAAGAGTCCAGAACTCAATCCAAGTCTCCTATGTGGGTGCTGGAGACCCAAGTACTTGAGCCATCACCCGCTGCCTCCCAGGGTGGCCACCAGCAGGAAGCTGGATCAGAAGCGGATCCGGGCACTCCAGCACAGGACGTGGGTGCCCCAAGCTGTGACCTAAGCCTCTGTGCCAATTCCTGCCTCTCCAGGACCTTGTACTTCTCAACGGAAAAAAAAAAAAAGAGGTGAAGAACCCATTTAACCTGACCTTACTTATGTAAAACAAGTAAGTAAATGAAAAGACAACGATTTCTGTCAGCCTCTCTGTTAAAGTGAACTCGGGAGTCTAAGGAACAGCTCCGCGGTCACCTGCAGGGAGACGCCTAGGACTGCGGCGTCAGGTAAATTCTGTCGTCTCGCAATTTTTACATCACTAAGTGTTTCTCAGTTTACTTGTACAACTAAAAGGGCTTCTCAGAGCTGCTTCTCAGAGTGACTTCCCCAGCAACGGTGGGCTTCAAACAGACCCCACCCGGCTCTGGGATCTGACAGGAGATTGGATGAGAGAGACTCTTAACTTTCTGGTTGGCAGATCCTTGTAGTATGTGTCAGTCAGAGAAGCAAAGGAACATCCCATAACGACTGCGTCCTTGGCTACTGCAATGTGCAGGATTTTTCTGGGGCTGCTCTTTTCCCTCCTGACCCTCACAGACCCTCTGACTCTCCAATAACCCTACTCAGGTCACTGGAGAATTTTCACTTGTGCAAAACCAAAATCTAGAAAGGGCTCAAGTCAAAGCCTGCACAGGACATGCTGGAAACCCATGCTAGTACCACTCTTGGTTTTTTATTACAATTAAAGTCAAGGGTAGCTTAATTTATTTAGACAGGGTAGGACCATGGCATAGTAGGTTAAGCCTCTGCCTGCAGCACCAGAATCCCATAGGGGCACCAGTTCAAGTCCCAACTGCTCCACTGCAAATCCAGCTCTCTGCTAATGGCCTGGGAAAGCAGTGGGAGATGGCCCATGTGCTTGGGCCTCTGTACCTGTATGGGAGCCCTGGAAGAAGTTCCTGGCTCCTGGCTTCAGCCTGGCCAGGCTCCAGATATTGAGGCCATTTGGAGAGTGAACCAGTGGTTGGAAAACCTTTCTGTCTGTTTCTCTCTCTCTCTCTCTGTGGTAACTCTGGGTCTGAAATACATAAATAAATATTTAAAAAAAAAAAAAAAAAAGGAGAGGTTAAGGGCTGGAGAGGAAGCTGGAGTAGGACCTGTGGGAGGTGAGGACCAGAACTTGTACTTTATAGGTACTTGTACTTGGCAGTGTTGTGACCTGTCACAGTGCTGGCCAGCAGCACAAATTCCACTCAGGCCCTCAGAAGCAGAAGGCCTGGGCTGTCCACTCACTGGGACACATGCAGAAGCAACAAGTTTATCTCAAGTTGGCACCTTCCAGGCAGAGCAGTGACCTGGGCCACCTGTCAGGAAGCCTGTTCCACTCTGCAGAGGGAAAGGACGGGGCTTCTGGGGGCAGACTGCCTGCCTTCAACTGAGAAGCACACGACAGAAGTGCAAGATTCTCAATTATTTCATACTTCGCCATTTGCATAACTGAATTGGTTTAGTGACACTAGACAAGCCATCCAGGCCCTAAACTGCAATTAATATAACATAGAGGGCCCGGGGCTGTGGCGTAGAGTGAGGCTGCCACCTGCAGTGCCGGCATCTCATATGGGCTCCAGTTCAACTCCCAGCTGCTCTACTTCCAATCCAATTCTCTGCTGTGGCCTAGGAAAGCAGTAGAAGATGGCTCAAGTCCTTGGGCCCCTGCACCCACGTTGGAGACCCAGAAGAAGCTCCTGGCTCCTGGTTTTGGATCGACACAGCTCCAGCCATTGCAGGCAACTGGGGAATAAACCAGCAGATGGAAGACCTCTCTTTCTCTCTCTCTCTGCCTCTCCTTCTCTATGTAACTCTGACTTTCAAATAAATAGATAAACATTTTAAAAAAAATACATAACATAGGACATCTCTGCTTGCCCTGCATCCAACATCCTGTATGAGCCCCGAAAAATCCTCCATGAGAAAAACCCTGATGCACTGCATACGTCCTCCCTAGCCCAGGGGCTCTGTCTGTGCCACACCGGAAGCCTCCGCGATACTTCCCAAGGCTCATGCCTCGGCTACTCCATGAATAAACACCGGCTGCCTGGGAAAATATCACACCCCAGGTCCACTCAGGACTCTGATCTCACGGAGGCAGGAAATTCCTGAGTACCATGCGCCACTGAAGACGAGGCAGATCTATCCTCAAACAGGGCAGAAAGAAATACTGTTCAAGAAAGCAGAAAACACATGTTACCGTTTGTGTGCGTGATGGGGAGGGAGACTTATTAACCTGCATTTTTTGTCAATGCCAGGAGAAAAAAGAAACCCGCCTAGCAGTGGCCGCTTCCAGGAAGGGAAATCTGGCAGCTGAGGAAGTCGGGAAGGGAGAGCGCACTGCGGTTCATAAGCCACCGCCCTTTCTACCTTCTGAATCCTACTCCATGTCTGCTTCTTATTTATCTAAAGACAAACAAATGAAAGTAACTTTAACCAGGAGTTCTAAAGTTTTGAAGCTGGCGCAAGGTACACAACGACCCAAACACCCATCTCCACATCCTACTCAGTCCTCTTGAACTGATCCACGTTTCTCAATGTAGTTAGGTTTGAGCTCTGCTCCATCAAAGGGCAACATTCTACCCAAAAGGGCCCTAGCAGAGCTAGACGTGGGTGTGTGTGCCAGCCAAGGCACAGGGCTCTGTGACACTGTCCTGCGGTGGACAAATGCTTGATCTTTGCGAGGAGGAGTGACTTTGGAGGGACCTGGCACTGCTGCATGTGGCAGGGGCTGAGTGGGAAAGATCAGCTTGGCTAAGGGCTTCACAGACTGTTCTGCCAGGATCCACCCATTATGCTCACTCCTCCCCACCTGCCAGGGACCAAAACAGATGAAATCAACTACTATAAAACAAGTTTTTGTAGACAAGAAAGGCCACCACCTGCAACACCAGCATCCGTACTGAACACTAGCTAGAGTCCCAGGTGCTCTGCTTCCGATCCAACTCCCTGCTAATGCCCCTGGGAAGGCAGCAGAAGATGGCCCAAGTGATTGCCCCTGCCACCCGTGTGGGAGACCCGGATGGAGTTCTTGGCTCCTGGCTTCAGCCTGGCCCAGAACTGGCTGTTGGGACCATTTGGGGAGTGAACCAGGAGGTGGAAGATCTCTTTCTGTGACTCCTTCTCTGTCATTCTGCCTTCTCCCTCTCTCTCTATAACTTTCAAATTGATAAATAAATCTTTTTTTTTTTTTTTTAAAGGGAAGCTAAAGTCTTTTTTTCTGAACTCACTGTGTCTAGCAAAACATATGGAGGAAAGGCATCGATGCAGGTCAAGGTACATGGTGATGAAGTGACACGGGGGGTTCAAGCACGCAGCTCCCTTGAGCATCTCCAAAAATAATAAAAAAATAATAAATAAATAAAAATCATAAAAAGAAAGGGTTAAGGATAGAATGAGTTAGGCTCAGCCCACATTTCCCCCTGCTTCCGTGAGAATACTTATTTTCACTAGTTATTTCAATGCACATACATAGTCTGGGCACTGTTTATTTCATCTCCAGTTCTTACTGAACATATATGACTTCCAGTAATACACAATGTAATTAAATTCCTATGATGGTGTATTCTTTATGTTCATTAACATAAAAATGTAATCTAGTTCTTTCATACAGATTTTTTTCTTAAATTTTTTTTTCTTCATTTGAAAGGCAGAGAGAGAGAGAGAGAGAGAGATCTAATTTTTTATCCACTGGTTCATTCTCCAAATGCCAACAATGGCCAGGCTGGGCAGGCCAAAGCCAGGAGTCAAGAACTCAATATGAGTCTCCCTCATGGATGGCAGGACCCCAGCACCTCAGCTGTCACCACTGCCTCCCAGAGTGCACATGAGAAGGAAGCTGGAATCAGGACTGGAGCCAGGAATCAAACCCCAGGCCCTCTGACTGGGGACGTGGGCATCGCAAGTGGCATCTCAACTAGCACGCCAAATGCTTGACCATCTGTCCAGATTCTGAATGTTGAGAGCTTGAGAGCAAAGCAAAAGATTATTCTTTGGGAAGCCAGCACAGAACAAATGTAAGGTATACTTGAAAAATGTGATGTTGCTTGGCCCTAAAGTCTTTTTTTCTGAACTTACCGTGTCTAGGAAGACACATGGATGAAAGGCACCTATGCAGGTCAAGGTGCATGACGATGAAGTGACACAGGGGTTCAAGCACGGAGCTCCCATGAGCCTCTCTGAAAGCCACAGAAATAGGGACCTGGTCACTGGAAACAGGTGCACAACTAGTTACCCAGGACCTTCCTTTCTCAATCACTTCACATGGGACTGCACCATCTGACTTCAGCCAGGCTTGGACATGCATCCCTGAGACATAACTGTCCACCTCTGGCACCCAGGACTCATGATCCTCTCATAAAGATTCCGGGTTCTTTGTGGCTAAGAGCTGCACGCAGAGGGGCTGGCGCTGTGGTGGTGTAGGCTAAGCCTCCGCACCTCAAAGGGGTGCCAGTTCGTGTTCCGGCTGTTCCTCTTCCGATCCAGCTCTCTGCTATGGCCTGGGAAAGCAGTAGAAGATGGCCCAGGTCCTTGGGCCCCTGCACCCATGTGGGAGACCTGGAAGAAGCTCCCGGCTCCTGGCTCCTGGTTCTGGATCGGTGCAACTCTGGCCGTTGCAGCCATTTGGGGAGTGAACCAGCGGGTGGATGACCTTTCTCTCTGTCTCCTTCTCTCTCTCTGTAGCTCTACTCCCATCAAATAAATAATTAAAATCCTTTTATTAGAGAGCATCACGTGGAAAATAAATTGTTTCTAATTTTATTTTCTTAAAATCCAAATGAGCAAACTTGAGTATCTGGATGTTGAAGATTAAGTTATTTACTTCACTAGGACTCAGGGACACCTTTTCCTTGCTGAATTACTGGCGCCTATGTTAGAAATGAATGTCCAAAAGTCACTGATTCGACCAGATATGTACTGTGCCACGCACTACACACCCAGAAGCAAACAACGTAAACAAAAACCTCTTGTACGATAACTAGTTACCAGTAATAAAAGAGGCAGAGGCAGAGGCAGCTCTCCAAGAGGTAAGTGGAAAATAAAAACGCAACAGGCATTTCAGTGGTGCCTGGGATGTCCGTGCCCCGTACTGCAGTGCCTGGGCCTGACTCCCAGCTCCCCCGCAATTCCAGCTTCCTGCTAACGCACACCTGGGAGGTAGCAGGTGATGCCTCACGGGCTGGATCCCTGCCACTCAGGTGAGAGACCCGGACTGAGTTCCAGGGTCCCAGCTTCAACCTCGCCCAGCCCCAGTTGCTGAGGGCATTTTAGGAGTGAACCAGAAGATGGAAGAGCGCTCTCTGCCTGCCTGGCCCCACTCTCCACTTTTCAAGCAAATCAAATAAATAAAAGAGCGAAAAAACAGTAAAAACAAAAACAGAATTAGAGAAATGAAGCATTACAGCCGCATGTAGACAAACACAACTGGCTGTTTAAGGCGAGGGGTGTATGGGTGCTTCTTGCAACTTTTCTAGAGGTTTGGAAATTTTCAAAGTAAGTACACCGGAGGGAGAAAAAGGCAGCATCTCAAGTATAACCTGTATTTCAGACAACCAAATAGTTGCTGAAAGGAAGTTCCTTCTAGAAGAATTTTGCTGGGAAGCAAAAATTAGAAAGACCCCGTGTGACCTTTAATGAAATCACGGCTCTAAGCGACCATGCTTGCCGAATGCTTCAACCACGAGGAGGGTGTGTGATGGAGCCTCAGGTGACGGCTCACGCACCCCCGACCCCAGGGAGCAACCACAGACGCACTGCACACGGGAAAACTGGACGCCTGTGCCTTCAGCCGAGACCCAACAGGATGCACACCGTACCACCTACGAGGTGTCCCTGCCGAAACAGGGAGCCTAAATTGAACTAGATAGCTCATCTCAACAGATCCAGAGCTAACGAGGAGCTCAACAGTGGGCACAGAGGGCAGAGAAGTTAAACTCTCTAAGAAGTAATGGGCCGAATCCAGGATGTGGAGCACTCTACAGGACAACACTCCACAGGACAAGCCTCTTACAAAAAACCGAGAGCCGGTGCTATGGCATAGTGGGCTAAGCCTCTGCCTGCAGCGCCAGAATCCCACGTGGGCACCGGTTCATGTGTGGGCTGTTTCTCTTCCGATCCAGCTCTCTGCTACGGCCTGGGAAAGCAGAAGAAGGTGGCCCAAGTCCTTGGGCCCCTGCACCCACATGGGAGACCTGGAGGAAGCTCCCAGCTCCTGGCTGGATCGGCGCAGCTCCAGCGGTTGCAGCAGTCCAGAGAGCGAACCAGCAGAAGGAAGGTCTTTCTGTCTCTCCCTCTTTCTGTAATTCTACCTCTCAAATAAAAAAAAATCTTAAAAAAAAAAGAATCAAAAGTATGGGAGAGGGAGGGGAGAAGAGTGTTCCAGAACAAGAGAGACTAAAGACACACAAGACCTAAACACAACACGTGGCCCTTGATTTGTCCCTTTTAATGATCTAACTGTAAAAAGTCATCTTTGAGACACTGGAAGGTAACTGAATATGATCTGGAGATCAGGTGACATTAAAGAATGACCATTGATTTTGACTGGCATGATAGTTAATAAACAAAAACAGCTCGTATCAGTTAATGAACAATTACTTCCGGCAGGAAAAGGGGGAGGGAGGGAACCAATGACATCCTTTCCCGACCGTCAAGTTCTTCTGCTCACTGTGGCCTCAGAAAAGGTAAAGGATTTTCACATTCATACGCACACCTTCTTCAGAGCCAAGACTGCGTACCCCCAGGTATGTCTGACTCCGGACTTGGCCTTCTTCACAACACGCAGCCCTTATACACAACCTTAAACGGCAAGGGGGGTGGGTGCACAAGACTTCTGTGGCCAGGTGACCAGCCTAGGTGCCCTGGCAGCCCTAACAGCCCAGCAGGCCCAGAGGCAGAGTGCTCACGTCCCTCCCCACTCGCAGCCACAGTGCAGCCCTCGGCACACCGACGGGGAAGTCCCGGCCAGCCTCCCCTCTGTGACACCTCTGTGGGCCTGACTCCGGTGGGGATGGACGAGCTGAGCAGACCTGGTGTAAGAGAGCGGCACACGGCTTGCGAGCCTGCTTACAGATGGAGGAGCCGCGGGCTCTGTGAGCTTTGCCTTTCACACTTTGGTAGTCTACCGAGAGTTAACTACTGGCTGCTAGCAAGAAGGTAAAGAGACTCTGGTATGGCAATGACACGGAGCAAGAGGACAGAAGCCCTTTAGTATTCTTGGAACATCTATGCCATTAAAAAAGAGAGCGAGAGAGGAGGAGGGAAGGGGGGCCAGCTCGGGCCTGCTCACAGCAGTTCGACCGCCATCTTGATGTCCTTGACACGTGCAGATGGCGTGGAAGTGGCTGGCACCAGGACAGCCCATGAGAAGGAAGGAGCGGCCAGTGGAGATTTATGTGAGCAGAGTGAGATGGACAAGGTAAAATTGTCAGGAGGAGTTGTTAGAAAGTAAAATATATTGTGACAATTCCACTCCTGCCGTTCATCAATAAACTGACAGATCATTTAGTGTCAATTAGGAGTGATAGATGGACAAGTCCCCATGATCCTGGGCCAAAATTAATGGCTGGGAGGGAGAGGGTGATTGAAAATGACGGCTGACATTGAGAGCAAAGTCCTGGAAGTCCCCGAGGGGCCATTACTTGCCTCGTTCCCTTGCAGATCAATGCAGGGACAGACCCAAAAACAGACAGTTTGAGACAAAACTTCATCAGACCACCTCTCCTTCCTCACTTTACCAAGTCTGCTTCCTCTCTGTTCAGCTCTGTTCCCCAGGGGCCATGTCAATGACCCAGCAAAACCGCAAGCGGCCCAACACGGGCGACCTCGGGGCCTCGGACAGCTGGTGCTGGGAGGGAATCTCCGGCTCAGCCAGGACGCTGGTGTCAGCAGAGGGGACAGGCGGTGACCCCAGGGCCCAGGCAATGCCTGATCCCACTCTTGCGACTCAGGGGTGAGCATCTGCGTGCTCTAGCCAGTGAGACAGGCGGGGCACACACACCCTGCTCTCTGTCTTGGGCAGCGTCACACAGATGAAGCAAAGGTAGCCCGGGAACTCCTGTTTCTCGGCTGTGGACTCTCCAGTCAGACCCAGAACCAGCCCTTGGGCTTCCCACTGTGGCGGCGTAGCTGAGAGCCCCGTAAGCCTTGTTATCTTGCTACCGCCTTGCACAGGGCCATCTGTCTTATGAGCAGAATCTACCCGAGAGAACTAGTATAATGTGTATTTATGGTGATGCCACGGACTGAAAGTTCACTTTATCCCTCCAGATTCTCACGCTGAACCCCTGATCCTCAACTGGTAGTGTTGGGAGGTGGGACCTCTGGGAGGTGACCAGGTTTAGACGAGGGCACAAAGGAGCAGCTCCCATGAAGATGAAGAGGGTGAGAAAGAGACAAGATATCTCTCTCCCTGCACACGGTTGCCAAGGAAAGACCAGGTAGGGACACAACCAGGAAAAGGACCCTCACCAAGAACCTGACCACAATGGCACCCTGACCTTGGACTGCCAGCCTCCAGAACTGGTGTTTAAGCCTTCCACTATATGGGAATGCTTTCAAATGAATTAATTTATTTAAAAGGCAGAGGTACAGAGAGAGAGAGAGAGACCTTCCATCCACTGGTTCACTCCTTAGACGGCTAGGATTGGGCCAAGCCGAGGTCAGGAGCCTTGAATCCGCCCGGGTCTCCCACGTGGGTGGCAGAGGCCTAAACACCGAATGAGGACAGGCATGAGCACAGTGCCATCATTAGCATCCGAAAAGGACGTCAGGTGAGTACACTGCTTCCCAGTGTGACTTGTCTGCTTTAGCCAGATTCACCACCAAGTTACTGTCCCCCCCCAACCTTAAACCAAGTCCTCTCCTTGTGGTCCTCCATGCACCCCCTCTCCTCTGCAAGGCACTCCCTGACCACAGTGCTTCTGCTCTCCACATCACACAGCAAAATCATGAAGCACGCCACTCCCCCACCCCCCACCCCCGCTTACAGCACCTCCTCCTGACACCTCTGAGTGCTGTGAATGGCGATGCCTGAGGCCCTGCACCAGAACGTCCGCTCCATGGACAGGGGCGCGGGCTGCGCCTGGCTGTCAGCAGCACAAGCAGGAGTCCGCGTCTGCGAGCTCACCAAGGCAGCGCCTCGAGGCAGCTCAACAAGCGCCGCTGTCCCCTCCTGTCTTGGAGGAAAGCAGCCCCTTACTTGCTAACCAGAGTCCTCAGGAGGCCAGTCCTGCCAAGGTCCTGCCCCATCTCTGTCCGCCCTGCTGCCCGGTCACCACTCTTCCTGCATCACAACCTCAATTCTCAATCTGGACTTCCTTCCCCCACGACCGTCCCTTCTGTGGAGAGCTGTGGCCCTGGTGCCGTCCGCATTTCTTCACTTCCCATTTCCTCTTCCACCTACTGCAGTCTGGGCTTTTGCCCCAACACACTCACCGTAGCCACTATCTCAAAAGCCCCTGCTAACCTCACACAGCCAAATCCGTGGCCCCGCTCTGGTCTTCTGTTGCTGCATCCTCTTCCTTCTCACCTCTCTCCTACACTGAACTGTGGGAACGACCTGCATGGACAGCGCCAGCCCCCAGTCTCTCCTCCTGTCCTCCCCACCTTACAGCACCACTACCCGACCTGACCCCTGACCCAGGCACCTCGCAGTGACCTTTAACTCCTCCCCCCGCCCTGCCTTCAGCCAACGGCACTCCCACTAACTCCGCCTCCAAAACGTCCCCGAGTCTCCCTGCTGTCATCTTTCCTACAGCTTTGGTCCCCAGCAGGTCTTCCAGCCTTCCAGATCTCCACTCGCCACACGGAAAGCAAAGGACCCTTTCAAAATTCTTGGCTGTTCGTTCACTTGTTCAATACACCATCACTGGGTGGTACGGCTCGGGCCCTGTTTGAGGTACCGGGGCTACGTACGTAAGACAGTTGTGTCCCCTCTCATGGAAACTGCAGACAACACTGTACTTATGCGCATGGAGAGAGAGCAGATGAGGCGAACAGAAGGGTAAGGGGTGCTGCTTCATACAAAGTGCGGTCAGCCTGCACCTTGTGAGCCAGGGGAAAGTCTGTGGGTTTTACATCTTTGGGTTTCCCAGGAACTCTGTCAGCGCCTCTCCGCCACCAGCCTTTGAATTCCATTGTTCCATGCGCTCTCTGAGGCCCCTTGAATGCACGCCAAATGGAAGCCCCTCGTAAAGTCGCAGGGATTTTTGGGCCAGGCGGATTGCCAGTGTTTTTAATTTCTGACCCATGCTACCCGCAGCACAGCTGGTTACTGGTGGCTGCACCAACTTGGGGTTCCACTGTGGGCAGTACACAAGAGACCATGTCTTGAAGTGCCAAGGTATCCTTGGTTCAGATATCTATCTATCTATCTATCTATCTATCTATCTATCTATCTATCTATATTAAAGATTTGTTCAATCTTTAAACAAGATGGGGTGGGACGCTACTGGAGGATTCGGGGCAGACAAGTGAAACGCTCTCGTGCTTGCAAAGGCTCACTCTATGTGGAGACAACACTGAGGGGGCAAAGGTGAACCAGGAGAGACCCACTGGGAGTTCTCACTCGAGTAAATACTGGAAATGCTGGCGGCGCAGGCAGCAGATGTGCGTCAATCACAGAGCTCACGTGGTTTGCTGATGGACTGAAGGAGCTGAGATAAAGTGAGGAGCCGGGCTGACGAGGATGATCTGAGTAACTAGGAAGATGGAGTCCCCACGGACTGAGACTGGAGAAGTCTTTGGAGACACAGGTTGGGTCCACAGGGGAGGCCTTAGAGACCAAGTGGACACAGTCAGCGTCAGCTTCCCCTGGGAACAGCAGGGAGCTGTTCGGGGAAGGGCTACGCTGCAGATACAGATCCTGGGGTCGTCACGGGCAGGTGAGATCAGGCCGAGTGAACGTCACAGAGAAGACGAGAGGTTCAAGGATGAGCCCTGGCCACTCCGGTGTCTAGGAGCCAGCCCAGAGACGGAGAAGCCAGGCAAGTGAACACCAGGAAAGCAGCCAAGGAAAGGAAAAGCGTCTCTCTCCACAAGGAAACTTAATTCGATCAGAAAAAAGTCCTTCGTACTTTCCCTGAGGAAGAAACGCTTGAGATAATCTTTTGCTCTCTAAGAGGCAGACGTAAGATTCGTCTTACTTCCATATTCAAAGTAAATTCCACAACTTACAAGCGTTAAAATCCCTAATAACTTAGCAAATGAGGCTCCTCTGTAAGACTCGCACTGGCATATGAGCCCTACACTTGCAAGTCAAGCTCTTGCTTCTGCCTAACACTAAAATCAATGTTATGGCCTAGAATGAAACCAGGGTAGTGCTAACGGTGGACGAACAGGGAGGAAGACCACCGGAACAGAATAACAAGTCCAAAGTAGACTCAGGGACATACAAAGGATGAGAATAAGATAAAGGTGGCTTTTCCAGTCACTAGAAAAGAATGCGTTTTTAAAATTTGTGCTAGTGGGGCTGGCGTTATGGCGCAGCAGGTTAAAGCCTTGGCCTGAAGGGCTGGCATCCCATATGGGCGCTGGTTCTAATCCTGGCTGCTCCTTTTCTGATCCAGCTCTCTGCAATGGCCTGGGAAAGCAGTGGAAGATGGCCCAGGTCCTTGGCCCCCTGCACCCACGTGGGAGACCCAGAGGAAGCTCTTGGCTCCTGGCTTTGGATTGGCACAGCTCTGGCCATTGCGGCCATCTGGGGAGTGAATCAGAGGATGGAAGACCTCTCTCTGTCTCTACCTCTGTCTGTAACTCTGTCTTTCAAATAAAATAAGTAAAGTAAAGTAAAATAAAATAAAATAAGTAAAGTAAAATAAAATAAAACAAAACTTGTGCTAGGACAACAGCCACTCAGAAAAGCACAACACTGGACTCCTACTCCCTGTCGTTCACCAGAATAAATTCCACATGGTTCAGAGATCTACATTTTAGAAACAAAACTTAAGGCAGTTTGTTTACTCCCAGCAAAGAAGAAAAAACTGAAAATGCACATATGTACACCTGCTTCTGCAAACTGAAGGGCAGGATTGACAGACCAGAGATGAGCGGATCATCTACTACGGGGGACGGAAGGGGGTGAGATGGAGGGATGAGGAAGGAGTCCGAGATCGCCAAGTGTACCTCTCTCTACAACCATACCTTTTGGTCCATGTAAATGCCATACATCTTCAAAAGTAAATTAAATAAAAAAGATGGAAGAAAACCTTAAAATTGAACACAAACAGAAATAAATAAATCTGAGTATTAAATTGGAACCTAACCCACACAGGAAAGAAGCCAAGTAATTCTGATAACAGTATTCTGAATCTTAGTGTGATAGAGTCTAAGGACAGAAAGAATGCAATAAAATCTTGAGTTTCACTTAGGAGATTCCTTACTGGAATGACATTTGTGTCGGGATTATGAAACTACTTGTGCACACTGAGGGATACGGTGTATTTCGAAACACACATTTCCTCGCTCTGTCCTCGCTCTGTTCTGAGAAAGCCCAGAAGCAAGAATCTCCCAACAGCAATGAACGGCGCATGTCCAGACCTTGAATTGCAAAGAGTCTCCAATGCAAGGAGACTCACCACGCTCCTGGAGAAGTGGTTGACTCCAGACTGGAAAAGGAAAACACAAGTGATTGCAGAATTATCTCCCTCTCGCAGAAAGCAAGCAAATGCTCAAAAACAAATGGAGAAGACCAAAGGCAAAGGGCCAGCTTGAAGGAGCTCCCGCTGGCCAAACTTGGAATAATAATAATAATAATCATTATTATCACAGAAACAGAAAACATTATCCACAATGATGGAAACTGATTACAACACAATAAACAATAAAAATCCCATGAGTCCATGATCTGAAAAAGAGAGAGCAACAGAGAAAGGGAAGAAAAAGGAAAAATGCCAGGCAATTAATACAGAATAAATGATGGAATTAGAAAAAGCTACATTTTACAACCCTCAATATAATAATCATTGATTTGGGTTAGAGCCCCGGCCCACAGCGTCGGCATCCCATATGGGCACTGGTTCGTGCCCTGGTAGCTCCACTTCCAATTCAGCTCTCTGCTAAGGCCTGGGAAAGCAGTAGAAGATGGCCCAAGTCCTTGGGCCCCTGCACCCATGTGGAAGACCCAGAAGAAGGTCCTGGCTCCTGGCTTCTGGCTCTTGGCTTTGGATCAACGCAGCTCCAGCCATTGCAGCCAACTGGGGAGTGAGCTAGCAGATGGAAGATCTTTCTCTCTCTCTCTCCCCTCTTCTTTCTATATTTCTTTCAAATAATAATAATAATAAAAGATAATAACCACCAGCATCTATGGAGTGCTTCCTAAAGGCTTCTCTCTCTTCTGCACTCTTATGTGGCTGCAGTCACTTAATTCTCACCAGAGTCTCTGAAGAGTTATTTGTGACCCCACTGCAATGGTGAAGGAACTGAGGCCAGAGGGGTTAAAGCGCTCTCTCAAGGTCCCTGAGACAAGGAGTGGTGGGGGTAGTGGCTCCAGAACCCACAGCGTTTAGCCACTGTCTAAGCTGTGTGTGTCTGGGGGGATGCAGGGGAGGGGACTCAAAGAGTAGCAACAGTCGTGCTGTGGACAGAATTCCCTGTGACCCCTGCACCACCTCCAGGGAGCACTAGCGCGTCCACTCCAGGGGCTCAGCCACTGTAAACGCCTCGTTCAGCATCAACCAGCAATGGGAGGATGGCATGTGCATGGCAGCCGCACACTGCAGCCCTACGCAGGGCAGGAAGTGTCGCCACGGGGCTGGTACTGTGGCACAGCGTGTCAGGCTGCCGCCGTGATGCTGGTGTCCCAGAGGAGTGCTGATCTGTGTCCCAGCTGCTCTGATTCTGATCCAGCTCCCAGCCAAGGTGCCTGGGAAAGCAGAAGATGACCCAGTACATGGGCCCCTGCAGGCAGGTGGGAGACCCGGAAGAAGCTCCAGGCTCCTTGCTTCAACCTGGTGCAGTTCCCGCCATTGCAGCCATTTCGGGGGTGAACTAGCGGATGGAAGACCTCACTCTGTCTCTCCTCTCTCTGGAATTCTGCCTTTTAAATACATAAATAAATATTAAACACAGACACACACACAAACATGCGCGCGTGAGCACTGTGACATTTGACTGTTCTTCCCAGGAATCTTGAGACAAGTGGACAGGCTGAGGGGATAATACTGGAGGGTCGAGCACCAATCCTTACAGACCAACTTGAGAAAACACAAGACAGCAACGAGGCGCAGTGATGGCAGCCCGAACAGCTCTTATTTATGAATGAACACTGTCGGCACTGTTACTACAGAGCTCAGGGGCAGTTTCTAACAGAATTCTATTTTGTTTACAAAATGACTTTAAGAAAAACACAGAGCACCACGGCTCACTAGGCTAATCCTCCGCCTTGCGGCGCCAGCACACCGGGTTCTAGTCCCGGTCGGGGTGCCAGATTCTGTCCTGGTTGCCCCTCTTCCAGGCCAGCTCTCTGCTGTGGCCAGGGAGTGCAGTGGAGGATGGCCCAAGTGCTTGGGCCCTGCACCCCATGGGAGACCAGGAGAAGCACCTGGCTCCTGCCTTCGGATCAGCGCGGTGCGCCAGCCGCAGCGCGCCGGCCGTGGCAGCCATTGGAGGGTGAACCAACAGCAAAGGAAGACCTTTCTCTCTGTCTCTCTCTTTCACTGTCCACTCAGCCTGTCAAAAAAAAAAAAGAAAAGAAAAAAGAAAAACACAGAATACTACAATGTGGGTGAGCTCTGAAAACATGCAGAGCGCAAGAGGCAAGTCACAAAGGACCACACGATGCGAGATTCCATATACACCCAATGTGCAGAACAGACAAACCGCAGAGACGGAAAGCTGCCTGGGGGTGCCTAGGGCAGGGGAGCGGGGAGGGCCACAGCAAGTGGCCACCAACAGGTCCAGGGTTTCTTTGGGAGAGGCAGTGATGAGAAAATGCTCCCAGACTGATTAGGTTTGCACAGCTCTGTGACTACCCTGAGGACGACTGAAGGACGTGAACTATACGGTGTGTGAGTTACACCTCAATAAAGCTATTACGAAAGATAATGCAAGAGCACAGCTGTGAAGCCCCCATCCCACCCGCGACGGCCTGGGAGCCGCTGGTACTCACGCTGGTGGTTTCGAGGAGTCGTCAGCCCAGCCTCCGTGCCTCCGAGGTGGTTTGGGAGGGGGCTCCTGTGGGGAAACAGTGACAGTGACAGTGACTAACGTCACTCAATGCTGGCAGAGGTTAAGGCCACCAGTGCCAATACCCAGCTCATCAAAGCCTTCTGAGTAGGTTTCTGGTTTACTGCGAACACGTGCTGCCTGCACACCCACATGACAGGTATGTAAACCGACAACATGTTTCTGGAGGTCCGTCTGGGATGTCCACTGGAAGGCTTAAGAACACTCAGGCTCTGCGAGCCGTCCATCCCAATCCCAGGGATCCACCCCAAGGCACGCATCAGAGCGGACCATGATTTATTTCTGAAGGGTGACCAGTTGGGAACGACTGAAATGGCCAGCAACAAGGCCACGAGCCAATGCAGGGACACACGTGAAAACAGCGCCAGGCGGCTGAGGAAGGCTGCGCTGCAACGCACACCAACGGGTAAGGGAAAGCCCGATGCATCTTCATTTCCTAGGGTTTTGTGAAAAGATTCACACACGACACTCAGTGTTGAGCATCTGTGTGCACGAGACGCGGAGGGGACTCAGTTACAGGCAGTCCGAATCTTCCTCCTCTGTGCTATTGTGCGTTTTCCAGGTTTTTTTTCTTTTTTTTAAGAAAATAACCTGGACTACTTTTATAAACAGGACAGTAATAGAATAAAGATGCAAGAGTGAGACTTGCTTTAAAATCATAAACTAAATCAGCGGGTTAAAAATGTACTCCAGGAGGCGCTCAGCAGCGATGGGCACGTGCAGACACCCATACGCACGCACCAGTTCCGGTCTAGCATAACGCAGAAATAACAAGGGAACAGCAGCCGCTCCTGAGTCATTTCAGTTGGATAAAACACATAGAGCATTTCCTTTTTTAATTACCCAGGATTCTCCCAGGACTGCTCTTTGAAATATCCATTTTATTTTTCTGAGAACTTCATATAAGTATTGCGTGGGGTCTAAGAAAGTTCTCTGATAAGCAGACCAAAACAGAGGTCGGCAAAGCTCTCCTCTAAAGGCTAGGAGGCAGGCGTTTTTCATTTTGTGGGACATGAAGTCTGCTGCAGCTCTGATACTGGAGAACGACAGACAGCCATGGATAACAAGTAAACAAGTGAGCAGAGCCATTCCAATGAAACTTCACAGAGAGGCAGCATGGTTTGCTGACCCCTGGGCCTTGGCTGTTCTGTTGTTGCTCCCTTTTTTAAAGTCTAACTTCAAACTTTTAAAAGAAAACACCCTCCCACCAAGCCCGGGTATCTCTATACTTTTGATAGTTTGATTTCACACCATGATCCACGCTCTTTCCTGCCAAGGACGTGCTCCACTTACATACAAGGTCTTTTTGCAGAGGGAGCCAGATCTGCTGGAAATGACTTACCGAGAAGATCCAAGTGTCGAACACTTGGATGCAGCTTAACTCCTGGGAAGTGGAAGTAGCACTTTAGAGAAAACAAACTTAAATTTTCTATGCAAGGGGCCGGCAACAGAGCTACTTGAGGGTTCTGTGTATCTCCGTGAGAAACAAGGAAGACACAGGAGTGGAAACGCAGTGTTCGTATCTGCAGGGGGAAACTCATGATGCACCACGCCCCACCACTGCAGGTGGTGCACCTGCCACCCATGCCCGCCCATCCCTAGGCTAGAAGGGGAAGCCTCACCTTCCATGACCCTCTGTTTCTTTAAGACATGGCTGGCTAAACCAGGGAAAGTCTTGGTCTGACCGGATCAGAATCAACTGGACTCCTTGTCCCAGGATCTGGAACTAAACTAGAGGCTAATTTGTTCTGACAACAATTGCAACTGCAAGGACCAGTTCCTGTGAGAATAAGCCACAAAGAAGCCCAAGTCGAGCATAGGCAGTGCTGTGGTTTCAGGGTAGCTCCTCAGACTTCCTGCGCTGGAACCTTAAGTCTCCAACGCAGCAGTGCTGGGACGTGTTTGGAGGCCTTCCTGAGTGGCTCAAGGCCTTTATTTATTTTTGAAAGAGTTACAGAGAGAGAGAGAGAGAGAGAGAGAGAGAGAGAGAGATCACCCATCTACTGTTTCACTCGCCAGATGGCCGCAATGGCTGGGGCTGTGCCAGGCTAAAGCCAGGGGCCAGGTGCTACATCCAGATCTCCCGCAAGGGTGGCAGGGGAGCCACCTTCTGCTGTTTTCCCAGATCATTAGCAGGGAGATGGACTGGAAGTGGAGCATCCCGAACACAAATCGGCACCCACGTGGGTGTCAGCATTGCAGGCAGCAGCCTTACCCAGCCTCGCCTGCTATGCCACTACACTGGCCACCGTCATCACCATTATATCTAACATCAGCATATGACAGGAGAGATCATGTAGAATAAAATGTACAGTCACACTGCGGGGGAAGCATACTCTTCCAAGCCTGTCACTTTGACTTCCGGTAGACACTGTGTACTTAGTTAACGGAGTTGCCTAAGCATCCAAACACCAGAACAGTCACTATCCTCCTAGACCGCAAACCCCCAGAGGGCCATGGCTATCAGCCGTGTGCGAAATCCCTTCTGCCTAGAGGGAACACAGAGCAGCTTTTCCTCTCCCGCATGTCCTCTCCCGCTCCTCCCATTACAACACGGCACCAGGAGCTTCAAAACATGTAGGAGTCATTCCTCCAAATCTAGTGCAGTTTAATGAGGAGTTCTGGGGCACGCGTTGTGACACAGCAGGTTAGGCCACCACACGGGACACCCACGTCCCGCATCAGACTACCTGGTTCAAGTCCTGGCTACCTGTATTTCCAATCCAGCTTCTTGCTAATGTACTTGGGAGGTAGCAGATGATGGCCAAAGTACTTGGGTTTCTGCCACCCACATGGGAGACCTGGATGAAGTTCCTGGCTCCTGGCTTCGGCTTGGCCCTGATGTGGCTGTTATTGGCAATTGGGGAGTGAACCAACAAATGGAAAATCTCTCGTGTGTGTGACTCCGCTTTTCAAATAAGTAAATTTTTTTTAAATTTTTTTTTAACTTTTATTTAATGAATATAGATTTCCAAAGTACAGCTTATAGACTACATTGGCTTCCCCCCACCCCCCGATGACTTCCCTCCCACCCGCAACCCTCCCCTTTCCCGCTCTCTCTCCCCTTCCATTCATATCACGATTCATTTTCAATTTTCTATATATACAGAAGATCAGTTTAGTATACATTAAGTAAAGATTTCAACAGTTTGCACCCACATAGAAACACAAAGTGAAAAATACTGTTTGAGTACTCGTTATAGCATTAAATCTCAATGTACAGCACATTAAGGACAGAGATCCTACATGAGGAGTAAGTGCACAATGACTCCTGTTGTTGACTTTACAAATTGACACTCCTATTTATGGCATCAGTAATCTCCCTATGCTCCAGTCATGAGTTTCCAAGGCTATGGAAGCCTTTTGAGTTCTCCGACTCTTCTCTTCAAATAAGTAAATCTTTAAAATAACGCCAACACATTTTAAAAAAGTAGTTCTGAAATTGAAGAGTTTTTTTTTTTTTTTAATCTAACATTTGAAGCTCTCAGGAGTGGACACATACTGCTTTATGTTTTTTCTTTTTTAAAAAACTTATTTTTTATTTATTTGAAAGGCAGAGTTAGAGAGAGGATGAGAGACAGCAAGAGATCACCAGCACCCATATGAGATGCTGGTGTAGCAGGTGGAGGTTGAACCTGCTAAGCCACGGCACCAGTCCCCAGCAATGGACTGCATAAGCTACAGCTCATTTTCCCCAGAGGCTGAGATCACTGGGAAAGAGAGATCTGCCACAAAGTCCCTGGATGAAAATGAAAACGGGGCAGGGACCGTAGAAACCCTCTCAGGAGCAGGGGCAGGCGTCTGGTGCAGCAGTTAACACACCACTTGGGGTGCCTGCATCCCATATGGGAGCGTCTGACTTGGAGTCCCCACTCCACATCTGGCTGAGCTTTGTGATAATGCACACCCTGGGGGACAGCAGATGATTGGTCTCTGCTACCATGTGGGAGACGTGGAGTGAGGTAAAGGCTCCTGGCTTGCCCCAGTGATTGTAAGCATTTGGGGGAGGGAACCAGTGGACAGAAGGTATCTCCTGTCTTCTTTTTCAAATTCAATAAATACAAAAATAAATTTTTTTGAAAGGAAATAAATCCTCCTTGCTCCCTACTGGGAGTCGGCAAACCTCAGGAGAGAGTGCTGGGGCAGGTGGGAGATGAGGAGGTTCAGGCAGAACTTAGTTCTCTGCACAGCAGGGCTGGGGCATTTAGGGGGAGACGTCTGACACCTGACAGATTCAGTGGTCTGAATCCAGGGACCTGAACGGTTTCTGTAAATACCCCCTACCATCAGCCTTGTTAGGGTCACCCACAAATACCCTTTCTGGACAAGACAAATTTCATTAACCAAGTTATAAGGCTGTTCCCTGCATTGTCCTATGTGCACTGAGCCAGAAGTAGTAGATGTCAGCCCTGTCCCAAATCTTATCCAGCTCAACGAGGCCAAGGAGAGACGGAATCCAGGTGTGTAGGTGTGTCAGCTTTGTACAAAACCCACCTGATCAGAAGTCAAGCTTCATCTGAAACCCAAGAGGCCCCACTGAAGGCAGGAGGCACAGGTCCAGGGGTCATTCCAGACACAGGCCACAGCCAGGGTCAATGGCGAAGCCCTCAGCCATGGGACAGTTCCATCCAATTCGGGATTCATCATCTGCTGCCCCAGGCCCATCAGCAGGATGCTGGAGGGGAAGTCTCAAGTAGACAGGACTCCAACTGGTGCTCTGATACGGTACACGGACACCCCAAGGAGTGGCTTAACCATTGTGCCACAGGGCCTGCCTAATTCTGCAGCTTTTTGTCACCCTGGGTGGTGGTGACTGTGCCACTTTCTCCTGGGGCTTCGTCAAGAGAGTGCCCTGACAAGAATGCTACACAAGGGCATTTCAAAAAGTTCACAGAAAATGGAATTAAAAGCTAAGTTCATTTGGGGGAAAATATTTCTGAAATTGTATATATGAGTGTTCTTCAAGAAGCTAATGGAAACGTGTATTATGCAAAAATTTGTGCATGGATTTCAAAACTTTCTGCACCAGAATATTTTCAAATTCCATTTTCCACAAGTTCTTTAAAATTTTTTACACCAATTACTTAAAAGGCATTGCTTAGGGGCCGGCGCAACGGGTTAACACCCTGGCCTAAAGCGCTGGCATCCCATATGGGTGCCAGTTCTAGTCCCGGTTGCTCCTCTTCCAATCCAGCTCTCTGCTATGGCCTGGGATAGCAGAAGATGGCCCAAGTGCTTGGGCCCCTGCACCCATGTGGGAGACCTGTAAGAAGTTCCTGGTTCCTGGCTTCAGATTGGCGCAGCTCCAGCCGTTGCGGCCAACTGGGGAGTGAACCATCGGATGGAAGACCTCTCTCTCTCCGCCTCTCCTCTCTTTGTTACTCTGACTTTCAAATAAATAAATCTTTTTTTAAAAAAAGGCTTATTTACTTATTTACAGAAGTAACACTTATTATTTAAAAGAGATCTCCCATCTGCTGCTTTACTCCCCAAATGCCTGCCAACAGTTGGGGCTGGAGCAAGCTCAGGCCAGGAGCCGCACTCAACCTAGGTTTCCCACACGGGGTGGCGGGGACCCAGTGCCTTCAGTCTTCACCTGCTGCCTCCCAGGGTGCACACGAGTAGCAAGCTGGAATCAAGATCAAAGCCAGGACCTGAGCACAGGCACTCTGAGAGGAGATGCAGGCAACCTGCTGACACAGACTTCCTGAAGTGCCCTCACACGTGACTGAAGGCCAAACAGAACTGCGCCCACTCAGGAAGTGCTGAGGAGGAGCCGTCCCAGGAGCCCAGGGAGGAACATGGGCCTGCTCGGCCCTGGGAATGGAAAGGAAAAACATTCCAGAAGAACGTGGTCCGAGGGAGACAGCACCTAACACTCCTGGAGCCAACGTTAGTACCTGGTCCTGTATCGGTAAGGGTCCCTGGGAAAACAGAGGGGCTCTGAGCCCCTCAGCATCCATCACTTAGCAGTGCAGGCCTTAAGTGGAAGCTGATGCAACCTGATAATAACCCAGCAGCCTGAAATTAAGTGCAAACGATCTGTCTGAAACGGAAGTGGACGACTGGCTGGGAGCAATATAATTTAACCGGCCTGGGTCGGGGGTGGGAGGCCCTTTGGCATGGACAGCCCAGCCCCTGAATGCCTGGCTGCTCTAAGGCTCTGACGACATCTAGACACCTGGCCAGCTCTGTTTCCAACAGTCCCACGGCTCTCTCCCCAGGGCAATCTGAAACACGGGACACACACCTAGACCAAGCCGCTGTGGTCACTCCTTCGAGGGCCAGCTGCCAGAACTGCAGTGCCCTCCCTTCCAGGAGGTAACGGGCCAGATGATGATGGCCTGCAGGAGCTGCAACGCCCTGCGGGGCCCAGGGAGCAGACGAAACGCTGCAGTCACAGATCTTCCCACCGGGGTCCTTGCTTTCCCGCCCATCAGGGCAAGGCAGGCCCAGAGCAGACACAAACACATGACTTACTTTTTTCTTGAATCTTGGGTGGCCGAGGGTTCTATATAACGGAGCACTCATTTAAAGGAAAAAGAACTCAGTCTTGCTCCATCCTGGAAACTGGACACATGCTCTTTGGGCAGGCTAAGACAGTGGTCTCTCTCTTTTTTTTTTTTTTTTTTTTTTTTAACCTGGAGCCCACCAGAATCTTCCCTGGCCAAACAGCTGGGGAGACGCTGCCAATCTGCTTTGGGAGAAATCGATTTGCTATTCCTAAGTTAGAGAGGAGGGGGGAAAAACAGGATGGGGGAGAGGGGTTAGCGCTCTAGGGACCTTAAACGCTAGAACACATAGAAGGCCTGGTCCTGGAATTCAAAAGTCCTGGCTTATTCTTTACATTTCTCTGCTCTGAAATCCAGAGGCACAACAGCCCCAAGACATCGCTGGAAAAACCACTTCCAGTTCTGGCTGACTACTGCCAGGTAACATCACCCAGACTTGTCTTCCAAAGACAGAGTCTTGACACACGCGAGAGGGCGCGGGTACCCGGAGGCAGCGCACCCCTCGGTCCTCTCCCGGCGCTGCAGCCCCGTCTGAGTGTGGGAAATGAGCATGGCCTGACGGACGGAGGGGCAGGACCCTGCATAGCTCCTGGAGAGAAGCAAAAATGTGCTTGCTCCAAAAATAAACAGGGGGCAGGAGCGGCTGTGAGTAAGGAGTGGGAGGCACGTGACTGGCGGCCGCAGTCCTGAAATACCAGCTTTCTACAGAAAGGAGCCTGTGACAGGCAGGGAGCGGGAAACTCAGGAAATGGCCTCTTTATATGGTCTCATCCAAATGGGCCAGGATTCAACCAACTGGAATTACCATGTCAGAGAGCCTTTGGGGCCAGGCTTGTTTCTGATCTTTATATGGTTCCCCCAGATTCTTAAGATGCCGAAACAGAAAAGATGCTGGAGTGCCAAAAAAGGAGCCTTTTGAGTTTAGAAACGTCTCACCCACGCTCCAGGGTCCTGCAGCAACCTCACCCCCAGCCCCCAGAACAAGCACCGGGCTCAGAGTTCTGAATCCAAAGCTGCAACCTGTTGCAAAAAGCCAGTGCACATGTGTGCGCGCTCACACACACTCCCAGAGACACACACACATGAACACCCGGCACAAAGGCATGGGATAAGGCACAATCTACAGCAAACTTCCCACCCTGCCGTCTCCCAGCTTCTGGGAGCTTCCAGCTCCCATGCCCAGACTTCCTTTACTCCCAAAAAGCAAACTTCCCTGCCTGTCCCCGGTGATCCGAGAGGAGCCCCAAGAAGGCGGTTCTTTCTGAGCTAGACGGCAGGGAAGACAAACACTCAGCAAAACAAATGCATCCCACACAGGGCGGCAGCTGCACCTTCTCCCATCTGCCCGCCATGCACAGCCCCATCTCTCCCAGTTTCACCCCGGGTCTATAATGAATTCATCACAGGCCTAAGTTTTCCCACGGTGCATTTAAGGTCATGGAAGCTAACGGATCATCCAAGCTTTGAACTGAAGTGAGCTGAGTAAACACAGTTCTCTCAAGCTGAAGTGGCCAAATCAGAAGGCAAATTCTATTCCGGTATAAGAAAAACCGGATCAACAGATGCCAAGACCATTAGGCAGGCATTGTGGCACAACGGTTAAGCCACTCCTTGGGGTGTCCGTGTACCGTATCAGAGCACCAGTTGGAGTCCTGTCTACTTGAGACTTCCCCTCCAGCATCCTGCTGATGGGCCTGGGGCAGCAGATGATGAATCCCGAGTTCCCAGCACCTATGTGGGAGACTCATAGGGAATTCAGGCTCGGCCCCTGGCTTCATCCTGGCCCAGCCCCAGCTGTTGCAGGCATTTAGAGACTGAACCAGAAGATAAAGGATCCTCTGTCACTCTGTCATTAGGTAAGCTAAATAAGTAAATCTTACTGAAAAATAAAGCCATCGGTTGAAATGCCAGTCAAGAACTGGGCATTCTCATGGTGCCAAGAATTGCCCAATGCCTTCATGTCCTAGCAGGGGTAACTGCCGCCCGAACTCGGTGATTCAACACGGTACGCTGCCACCAGAGGCACGTGGCATCACCCAGGAAAAATTCCTGCCAAAAGTGTGCCGCTGCCATCTAGCTAAGGCTTCCCCCAGGTCCCTGCTCACTGGAAATCAGGTGAGAGCGGTAAGTCAAATGTTGCTAGGAAGGAAGAATCAGACAAATCCACAGCGTGGGAGACGCCACACAACAGCTGGCCAGCCCTGTGAGAGTCAGCGCCACTATGTGGGGGTGGTGGGAGGAGGCTGGGGACTGTTCTAAATTCAGAGACTGAGAGATAAGCATAATGGCATGGTTTCTGATTGGATCCTGGTCTGAAAAAAAAAAATAGCTACCCTAAAGACATTATGGAGACAACTCAGGGGCATGAAATTAGAGTAGACAATAGATGATGCTAGGAAACTGTGAGTGCTATTAGGTGTAGAGTTATGATTTTCTAGGAAACGTCCTTTTCTGAGATACATGCTAAAGTATTTAACATAAGTGGTATAATGTCTGTAATTTAAGATTTATTTATTTGAAAGGCAGTTACAGAGAGGCAAAAGCAGAGAGAGAAAGAGAGACCTTCCATTAGCTGGTTCACCTCCCAAATGGTGGCAAAGACCTGAGTTGGGCCCATCTGAAGCCAGGAACCAGGAGCTTTTTCTGGGTCTCCCATGCGGGTATAGGGGCCCAAGCACTTGGGCCATCTTCTACTGCTTTCCCAGGCCATAGCAGAGAGCTAGATGGGAAATGGAGCAGCTGGGACTCAAACCGGGGCCCATATGGGAATGCCAGCACTGCAGGTGGCAGCTTTACCTACTATACCACAGCGCTGGCCCCTGTAATTTGTTTTCAAATAATTTAGCAAAAATTATATAAAATTGGGGCTGGCACTGTGGTGTAGTGGGTAAAGCCACTGCCTGAGGAGCCAGCATCCCATATGGGTGCCAGTTCAAGGACCAGCTGCTCCACTTCCAATCCAGTTCCCTGCTAAAGGCCTGGGAAAGCAGCAGAAGATGGCCCAAGTCCTTGGGCCCCTGCACCCACAGGGGAGACCTGGAGGAAGCTCCTGGCTTCGGATAGGTCCAGCTCCAGCCGTGTGGTCATCTGAGGAATGAAACACTGGATGGAAGACCTCTCTCTCTCTGTCTCTCCTTCTTTCTCTTTCTCTGTAACTCTGCCTTTCAAAAAAATACATAAATCTTTTAAAAATTATATAAAATGTAAACATGTTTTCAAATCTCTTATAAATTCAAGCAAATATGGGGCAATGCAGGTGATGTTCATTGTACTACTCGCATTTTTTCTACTTCGCTGGGTATTCCAAATTTTAATGAAAAGCCGAAACAAAACAAGAAAGAAACTAGATGCATGAAGTTTAAGTTAATAAAAGAGAAAAGAGGCAGGGAGGGTTGGTGTGGAGCAGAGTCCCAGTGTGAGGGTGGTTATGGATGCGTCTGCTCAGGGGAGAAGGATGGTGGACAGGGACAGGGAGATCCGCTACGGCACGGCTGGGAACCCCTAAAACAACTGGGAACAACCCTGCACACAAATCAGGGGTTCTGAGGGCCCTGTCCTGGCCAGAAGCGACGGGAGACCATGCTTTCGAACAGAAACAGGAGCTTACTGATTTCCTGCTGTCTTCCTACATGTGCGATGTATGGTGGACTGTATTTTAATCATGAATATCTGTACAGATGAAAGGCGGGTAAGGAAGAAAATGTGCAAGGAAAGACACCAGACCAGACACCAAGCGATCCAGCCGATGGGCCTGGCTCTACTGCTGACCAGCTCCGGGCTCCAGGGTCCTGGGCTGCTCTTCAGGTCACAGGTGATTGCTCCCAGTTCTCCATGTCTGGGACTCTGTGGGTCCATGAACTGTAGGGCTTCTGAGTTTAACAGCACACACCTAGGCGTGGAACACTCATCACCCATTCGAGCTGGTATGAAGGAGATGGGGACGAAAACAGAAGACAAGGGCTATGGAGAGAAATGAGGGTATGGAAGCATGAAGACTCGGTCAGTGGTGAGTACGCCAATCTAGGCCATGAGAATACGCTGCCTAACTCAGAGCCATAAAAATAATCACAGACATCAACTGACAATTTACCACCCACCAAAACTTTCGGAGGATGACTCTGCAAAACCTCATGATGCGATCATGTGGGTGATTAGCAGCGCATCCTCGCTTACTGCAGAAGAACCTGCAGCCCGAGATGACCTCACCTGAATCACCCTATTTGTAGGTAATGGAGCAAGGATTCAAACCCAGACCTGATAGCACAGCTTCGGGCCAACCCAGAGGGTGCGTGACTTCCTAGCAGCTACGCACGGGCAGCCAGGAGCTGCTCAGAAGGATACGGCAGCTTCAGGAAAGAACCCAACTGCGCAAAAACAAAGAGCCCTTTAAGAGCAGGAGAGCCGGCACAAATGCCATCCTGTCTGACAGCAGACCTGGGAGGGCCAAACCCAAAGCAGCGTCTCCCTCATTTATTTTCTGGGCACAAGAAGATGTACCTAGCAAACCTAAGAATGTTCTGTAAGATAGGAAGACCAGAGAGCAGCTTAGGCTCACCCTTACCCCATTAGTGAGGCGAGCTGAGGCTTAGCCCAAGGGAAGGGTTAACGGCAAAGTCAGGATGCAAAAGTGGTGCCAAAAATAAACTGTAACAGCTCCAATACTGAGCCAAGCTGTGTTGGGCTGAATGCGATATAAATCTTTGTACTTGAAAGTAGCTGTGTCTCTATCGCACGCTCCAAGATTCGCTCTTCATACCAACGGCCAAGCAGCTTTGAAGAAGGAGGTGCTGTGTGAGTTTGCCAGAAGGAACTAAAGGGAAGAAGCTCCAGTTTCATGGGTGGCCAGGGAAGGGCGATGGAGGGAGGAGGGAGAAGAAAGGGGAAGGAGTCCTAGGTTCAAATTCTAGAATGGTTCCGTTTTCCAGCTGTGTAGCCTTGGCCAGTCGTGTTTTCACTAAGCCGCCTCTTCCCTCTCTATAAATGAGAGTGACCATGAGTGTCTTGCTGGTTGACATCATAAATCCTGCAGACAACCCCTGGCATAGAGCAGACACTGGAAAAATAGTGGTGAGAGTGGTTGTTTATCAGAATAAATATCATGTTATTTATCAGAAATAATAGCAGTAGCAAAATGCAGAGCTGCAAGCAGACATCCTTAATGCTTAAGGTTGAGACAATGGGAAGCTTTTGGTAGTCAAACATTAGATTGAGGGCTGCCTTGCACAAGTCTTGTTTTAGGTACCCAATTCTTATCTATTCTAGCTTCCCAGAAGAGGGAAGAATCCTTTAAAGTTGCCTGAATAAGAGGAAGAAACCACAGTGCACTGTTCACTGACACAAACATGATGCTCCCAATAGCCACGGCGCCTGGCAGATGCTCCAGCGACATCACACCTCCCTCGGCAGTCATGCACAGCCTACCATAAACTCCCATATCCCATATCTTAATACAGAGGCATAACACGTCCACGGTAAGTCCTGTGTGGGGCAGGGCTACCAGCGGTTTGTTAGAGATGCTGATGCAGAGACAACAGGTTCCAGTCCTGAAAGTCATGCTTAGAATCCATCCTGGATTGTCCCACCTTAGCCGGTATCTCTTGATTTCAATACATTCCCTTGGATCATCTCAAATCAGCTCTTCCCTCTTCCTTTCCGTGGGTCTATGCACCTTCCAGACACTTACGAAGACATGCCCCATTCCCCTGTACTTTGTCATTCAGCCAACACAAACATTCTTTTCAACTTTCACCACAAATCAAAATCAATACTTTTTTTTTCCATTCTCGTAACTCCACTTGTTAAAATTAATCCAGCAGGTGTGTAGCCAGAAATACATACAACGTTGAGGGCATAAATTCCCAACACTCTAGGGAGCAACCCCTCCTGGCACCTGTGACTCTGTCTAAGCACAGTCACCAAATCCAGGGCGGGACAGTGGGGAGCAGGAGGTGAGCAGGAGCAGCAGCACACGGTAACCTCGATGCTTTAGGAAACCTGACCTCTCCCAGACTCCTCAGGGTGATGAAGGAAAAGAAGTATTAATCCATGGTCTGGCACTCGTCCTCCCCATGTGAGACCTAGGGAGCAATGTCCCGCTTCAGCCCCCACCACGTGTCACACTATGGTGTGACCAGGACACCACGGGTCTCACACCACCAGTTCTTGCTTTGGCTGTAGGAGCCCAGGGAGAAGACACTATTAGCACAGAGTAATGTCACGGCAGGCACACCAGCACACGTTTCCCTGTGCCCGCTCCACACCATGTCAAAAGCAGTCCCAGTTATCTTAAAGTTTTTAAACTTCTAGAAGCTTTTATACTCTACAACTTCTACAACTGCTTCTCAAACTTCTGGATTTCACATACTGTCAATATTTTTAAAATCTTTTTTTCTTTTTTTAGAGGGGTGGAATGAGGTTGGCAGTACATGGTTAACAACTTTAATTTTGTTAAGAACCTTTTTGTAAAAACCACCAATTTGGGGCAGGCATTGTGGTGCAGCAGGTTAGGCTGTTGCAGTGCCAGCATCCCGTCTGAGCACTAATTCGAGTCTCAGCTGCTCCACTTCCGATCCAGCTCCCTGCTAATGCACCTGGGAAATAGCAGAAGATGGCCCAAGTGCTCAGGCCCTTGCCACCCATTGTGAGAGACTCAGAAGGAGTCCAGGCCTTTGGCTTTGGCCTGGATCAGTCCTGGCCACTGCAGCCATCCAGGAGTGAACCAGCAGATAGCAGACCTTGCTCTCTGTCTCTCCCTGTAACTCTTTCAAATAAATAAATCTTTTAATCACTTCTTGGGCTTTTGGCTAAGATCAAGTGTGGTATCAAATAAATAAAATCCACCATCTCCTCTCACCATCGTGTCCGTAAGTTCAAGGCCGTTCCAATCTCGCCAAATTAGGAAGGGCAGAAACCAGGGCTAGAGATGGTCCTCTGAAGTGGACAAATGTCTGAAACGCTTCCTACACTGCTGCGGGTTTCCTCACCTAGGCAGAGACCCCCCTGTACACGTGCCAGTGAGAAAACACGGGATGGGCTCTTCTTCAGGTTATCAGTTCGAGCCCAAGGTTAATTTCTCAGGCCCTCTTCCCACCGTTTCCCAAACACGAAAAGACTGAAGACCAGCTCTTCTACTGCTCCCAGGTGACAATGGCCTGGGTACAATCAGTTAAACTACACATGTTGCTACTCAGCCTGAGACTACACAGAAAGAATCCCTGCCCCTGAAGTAGCACAATGCTGACCTCTGCAACCCTAGAGAGCTTCTTAGCTATCAGAAAGGTAGAGAGAGGCAGAAAGAGACAGAGAGATCTCCCAAGTGCTGGCTCACACAACGTCCAGGACTGGGCCAGGCCAAAGCTGGGAGCTAGGAACTCAATTCATGGTGGCAGGGACCCAACTACTCGAACCATCAGGGGCTGTTTCCCAGGATACACATTAGCAGGAAGCCAGAATCATGAATAGGGCCAGGACTTGAACCCAGGTACTCCAACATGAAATGCAGGCACCCCAACCCAGTCTTTAAACCACTGCACCAAGTGTCCACTCCTGCAGAGGCCTTATTTTAGACGAACTTTTTAGCACAGCATCCGCACGACAGGCACTTACATCCTGGTGTCTCTTTCCTACCCGTGATTCTGATCCTGGCTTCCAAGTGCACTACCCACGTCAAAACACTGTCTTAACAGTTAATGCATCCGAGTGTCCGTCATTGATCCCAAGATAAAACTGACAGAATCTCACTCTACAACAACCACTCTCATTCTCTTCTCATTAATAATACCAGTTGGAGGCCGGCGCCGCGGCTCACTAGGCTAATCCTCCGCCTTGCGGCGCCGGCACACCGGGTTCTAGTCCTGGTCGGGGCGCCGGATTCTGTCCTGGTTGCCCCTCTTCCAGGCCAGCTCTCTGCTGTGGCCAGGGAGTGCAGTGGAGGATGGCCCAGGTGCTTGGGCCCTGCACCCCATGGGAGACCAGGAAAAGCACCTGGCTCCTGGCTCCTGCCATCTGATCAGCGCGGTGCACCGGCCGCAGCGCGCCGGCCGCGGCGGCCATTGGAGGGTGAACCAACGGCAAAGGAAGACCTTTCTCTCTGTCTCTCTCTCTCACTGTCCACTCTGCCTGTCAAAAAAAAAAAAAAAAAAACAGTTGGGAAAAATCACTGCATCTTCAACCACTCCAACAGCAACTGGCAGGAAATGGGAGACCAGTTTGCATTCAACTAACTTTCACAGAAAACAACAACTATAAACTTGGGACAAAATAAATAAAGCAACCATGTGAAGGCCCTGGAAGATGGAAAAAGGCAGCAGAAACCAGAGGGAACGTGATCCTTGAGGGAGAGAATCGCACCGGGTAAAAATGCACATGTAAATGGATTTCCCAAGTACACTCGCAGTCTGAGCAGGAACTGGGAACCAGAACTCGGGCAGGATGCTGCAGCTTCACTGTCTGGAGGACAAAAGTCCAGGGCTGGCAGAACTGCTACAAACACAGAGGGATAAATCCTGGGGAGGAGGGAGGCTCCAAATTAGCATTACCTACTCCCCGCCCCAATTCCTACCCAACACCTGCATTGGACATGCATGGAGGACACTCCCAGGAAACCCAAGGAAAAGCCACAGCTGCAAGGATGGAAAATACCTGAGTGAAGATGACATTTTAGTTACTGCTCACTGCGGAGGAGACACAGTGTGGAATTTAAGCTCTACCAAATTACAGGTGGTTGGCTACATTTTGAATTTTCCAATAAAATTCCAGAAGGGCCATGCCTTCCAGAAGAGACCATGTCCCAGGACTATCAGATTTGCTCTGGGACTAAGGGCAAAACCAAAGCAGACCTAACAAAAAGCCTGAAACCAAGCTTATGAGAATTCAAGTGACCTGCAAATAATCTACCTCCTTGCTAAAACAAAAACCAACACTTTTCAGGGAAGGCAACATAACTTTAGTTTCTACAATGAATCATCCACAATGTCTTGTGTACAAACAAAAAATTACTAAACATGTAAGCAAAAGGAAAGCATGACCTATAGTCAAAGAAAAAGCTGACCTCAAGATGACCCAAAGGTTTGGATTAACAGACGAGGACTTTAAAGAAGCTATTATAAATATGTTCTCAGACTTAAAAGAAAACATAGTTCTTTTTTTTTTTCTTTTTTTTTTTTTTTTTTTTGGACAGGCAGAGTGGACAGTGAGAGAGAGACAGAGAGAAAGGTCTTCCTTTGCCGTTGGTTCACCCTCCAATGGCCGCCGCGGCCGGCGCGCTGCGGCCGGCGCACCGCACTGATCCGATGGCAGGAGCCAGGAGCCAGGTGCTTTTCCTGGTCTCCCATGGGGTGCAGGGCCCAAGCACCTGGGCCATCCTCCACTGCACTCCCTGGCCACAACAGAGAGCTGGCCTGGAAGAGGAGCAACCGGGACAGAGTCCGGCGCCCCAACCGGGACTAGAACCCGGTGTGCCGGCGCCGCAAGGCGGAGGATTAGCCTAGTGAGCCGCGGCGCCGGCCGAAAACATAGTTCTTAATGAATGAGAAAACAAATAGGTAACCTAGGCAAGAAATAAAACCTATACTTAAAAAAAGGTAGGAAAATGGAAATCTGGAATTTAAAAGTATCTCTGAGATGGAAAATTCAGTTAATGGACTTAACGGCAGTCTGAAGGAGGCAGAAGAAATAATGAAGTTAAAGACAGATCAACAGAAAACATCTAATTTGAAGAATAAAAAGATAAAAGATGGAGGAGGGAAATAACAATGTTTTGGGTGGAAAAAAGAGCATGAATCTATGAAACAACAACAAGCAGCTGGAGTCCAAGAAACAAGGAGGTGGCATTTGGAGCAGAAGAGATTTCTGAAGAAACAATGGCCTACAATTTTTCAAATCTGGGAAGAAAGGTCAATTCACAGATCTGAGAACCTCAGAAAATCCCAAGCAGAATAATTTCAAAGGAAATCACGGGAAGGCACCCCACAGTCAACGAGCTAAAACAAAGAGAAAGCAGAACCCCAGCCCGCGGGAGGACAGGCTCACACCCGGGAGACTCACGGGAGGAAAGGGGATGGCGGGCTGTCGGGGGCGGGGGGGGGGGGGGTCTGTATTGCTGGAAAACGCCCTTCGAAATCAAAGGTGCAGTGAAAACAGCTCCAGACGAACCAAAGGGAGAAGCTGCTCTCTGCACACCGGCACCACCACAAACGCTAAGGGAGGATCTGCGGGCCTACCTGATCCCCCGCGGAAACCTGGAGCAACGGGAAGAAACCAGGACGATCAGAAATGGCAAACATTTCTCCAAGTAACAATGGTTTAAAGCGAAATGGCAAACGGGATTCTGGGGTTTCTACCATATGTAATTTAAAAATACATGACATCAACAGCGCAAAGGGTGGGAGGGGAGCCCAGGGACTCAAGCCTGCTGCAAATCTCATTTCCGTGAAGCGATGTCACATTAACTCCAAGTAGCCAGGGAGGAGTTAAGGGTCCCTATTCTAATCCTCAGAGCACTGACTACAAAAGTTATATAAAATGTTGTAGCGGGGGCCAGTGCTTTGGTATAGTAGGCTAAGCCTCCACCCGTGGCGTGGGCATCCCATATGGGCGCCGGTTTGTATCCCAGCTGCTCTTCTTCCGATCCAGCTCTCTGCTGTGGCCTGGGAATGTAGTAGAAGATGGCCCAAGTGCTTGGGCCCCTGCCCCCACATGGGAGACCTGGAAGAAGCTCCTGGCTCCTGGCTTCAGAGAGGCCCAACTCCAGCCATTGTAGCCATTTGCAGAATGAACCTTTCTGTCTGTCTCTCCCTTTCTCTGTCACTCTGCCTCTCAAATAAATAAATCAAATCTTTAACAAAAAAAAGCTATACTCATCAAGTCAAGGGTAGAATTAAGGATGACACAAAAAAACTAGTGGCTTAACCACACTGACGTAATTCCATGCCACGGGGTACATGCAGGTGACCAGAAATGTCTCACGCAACATCAGTCAGTACTTTTCCCGTAAAGCAGCGTTAAAAGAATGTTGGACTGCCATCTTGTTCCTTCTCGGTAATCACTGATGTGCTACCTAACGAGAAGAATCCAGCCTAGCTGAAGGTTTCAGTGAGGCCTTCTGACCACATCTTACGGTTCCTAGGCAGAGGAGAGGTTCTCCAGTCATAGCACACTCTCTCCTTCTCTTCACCTCGCCAAGTCCTGGCTTTCCCCCCCAGACTTCATTTCTCTTGCAGCTTGCTTGCTTGCTTTTTTTTTTTTTTTTTTTTTTTTTTGGATAGGCAGAGTTAGTGAGACAGAGAAAGGTCTTCCTTCCGTTGGTTCATCCCCCAAATGGCTGCTATGGCCGGTGCGCTGCGCCTATCCAAAGCCAAGAGCCAGGTGCTTCCTCCTGGTCTCCCATGCAGGTGCAGAGCCCAAGCACTTGGGCCATCCTCCACTGCCTTCCCCGGGCTACAGCAGAGAGCTGGACTGGAAGAGGAGCAACCGGGACAGAATCCATTGCCCCATATGGGTCTAGAACCCGGGGTGCCGGCGCCACAGGTGGAGGATTAGCCTAGTGAGCCGTGGCGCCGGCCTGTTGCAGCTCTTTCAAGAAGAGCTTGCCTATTCCTTAAAACCTCAAAACCCAGAGTCCCAAGATAATGCTGCCACTTACCTCCCTCAAGTTTCCCTAGATTGTTACTCTTCCAAATTACTGCAGAACATCTCTTCCGAAATGCCTCTTATGGGGCCAGAGTTGTGGCCTAGCAAGTAAAGCCGCCACCTGCAATGTTGGCATCCCATGTGGGTGCCGGTTTGTGTCCCGGCTGCTCCACTTCTGATCCAGCTCCCTGCTAATGGCCTGAGAAAAGCAGTGGAGGATCGTCCAAGTGCTTGGGCCCCTGCACTATGCAGAAGACCTGGGCGAATCTCCTGACTCCTAGCTTGTGCTTGGCCCAGCCCTGGCTGTTGCAGAGAGTGAACCAGAGGATGGAAGACCTCTATTTCTGCCTCTCTCTGTAACTCTTTCAAATACATACATCTTTTAAAAGATTTTTAAAAAAAGAAAAAGAAATGCCTGTTCAGCTACAGCATCTCTCTTTCCTCTTCTGGGATAACTCTCCTGCTCTCCCATCTCCGACGTTACTCTGTCACCATATCCTGCAAATCTGCCCTCAGAGGCCACCAGGCGCTCACACTGCCTCTGCCTCTCCCTGCCACGCTTCAATTTCTTGTCTCCCAAGAGAGGAACACCTACCAGGGGTGGAAGCAAGATGTGTGCACTAAGAAAAATATAAATACCACAAGCTACAACTTCCTTTTTTAAACATAAAGAAAATTATTTATCTATTGAAGGACTGAGTCAGAGACAGAGAGGGAGAGATGGGGAGAGAGAGACGCGGGCGGGGAGAGAGAGACAGGGAAAGAAAGAGACCTTCCATCGAGTAGTTCACTCCCCAAATGGTCACATGGCTGGGGCTGGGCCAGGCCGAAGCCAGGAGCCTGGAACTCCATCTGGGACTCCCGTGTGGGTGGCAGGGCCCAAGCACTTGGGCCATCTTCTGCTTCCAGGGAGCTGGATCAGAAGTGGAGCATCTGGTACTCAAACCAGCATTCATTTGGGATGCTGGCATTGCAAGCAGTGGCTTAACCTGCCGTGCCACAACGTCAGCCCTGATGCAGTTTCTTTTCAAAAATAAATGCACTTAAGTATAAAAGAGGAGTTGATACACACACACACACACACACACACACACACAGCAAAGCTGATAATGTGAATGGTGTGTGGATACCAAAAACTGCACAAACAGCCTGGGAGAGCCTGAAGTTTGGGAGCACTGCCCTGCTTCACGCCACATCCTCCCTTACAACTGCTCCAGCCGCCTCCTACTGATCTCTGGGCCGGCAGTTCACCCATTCTAGACAGCGCTCCAACACAGCTGCCAGATTAGCTTCCTGGAACACAAACCCAATAATGTCATTCCCGCTCTAAAATCTTAGTGGGATTCCTGCCACACACAAAACAAACCCCACGTTTCCCACCTGTGATGCTAGGGTCTACATTCCAAACACATTAAGTTGCCCAGCATACCATGAAAACACCAGGCCTCTGCACAGTGGCACGTCTCGGGACAGGCAGTTCCCACGGCCACAGATGCCCCTTTGCCCTTCCTCCTCCTTGGCAAATTCCTACTCACTCACTTCAACCCACCCCAAGAGTCACCTTCTGTGTGACACTTCCCTTCCGTATCTATAGTCCGAGGCTGTCGTGCTTGCTTTGGGGAAGTATATATTAAATGTGTGACTAGTAAGTGAATGAATGAGTAAACTCCACTTATGTCAGTAAAGACACAGTCCGGCCTCACCTAGAGATGGGGCTACGTGCTGAGAAACGCTTTGTGAGGCGACTCTGCCACGGGGCCAGCGTCCGAGCACACTCACAGCCACGATGGCCGTGATTCCCTAGGGACTGTGATCTCAGGGGCAGGGGGCCGCCTGCGCTAACAGAGACGAGCGGGCAGACGGAGTTCTCCGTTATCACTGGTCAAGAGAAAAAAAACCACAAAGACCCGCAGGAAAATGAGACATGTGGAGGAAAAGGAAACACAGAGCAGGCCCATTCATGAAAGACAAAGAGAAGAGGGGTGCGGAGATGGGGAGAGGACACCACGCACGGCCTAGTCCCCGATCCTCTTAACACTCACTCACTGGGCCCTCCCAGTGTGTAGTTTTGTGCTGGGCACACGCGGCTCCCTCGGCCTGCTCCCTGAGATTGCGGGGACCCACGCTCACAAAACCTCTGCTTGCGGCTCCCCTTCCTGGTCCCTCGTGGTGGCAGCAAGCACTGTGCATTCCTCGCTCCCCGACACTTGGCTTCTCGGGGCTTCTGCCTACCCCAGGTGCCTGACGCTGCCCTCTCCTCGATTGCTACTTGGGAGCTGCTCTTCGGCTCTCCCGTCCCTTAGCTGTGACTCTGCCTCGGCTTCCCTTGGAGGCCCTCTGCGTCTCTCCCTCTAGGGACTCTCAGAGGACAGGGCTTCCATTTGCCCCGCGGTGTTAACGACTTCCAATCTCTAGCTCCAGCCCTGAGCCCAGCACTCCTGAGTCTACACATCAAGGCCTCCTGGGCACCCACTACAGTGGCCTCAAAGCACCAGGCTCTGAACACATCATTCCTTCACGCCTATTCCTCGCTCAGGCCCAGAACCTACTGAGGACCTACAACGTGCCAGGCTCCGGGAGAGCAGGCAGGTGCTTCTAGAACTTGCAATCAGTGAGCGAGACGGTCCAAAAAACCTGCACAAACACCTGGTTGTAAACCATGATTGGTAAGAGAGAAAAAGTGAAAAGATACTACAACTCTAATAAGGAGACCAGCAGGTAACATTTTTTGAAGGGATATTCGAGCTGAATCCAAAAGACAAGTAAGACTCAGCCCAGGAAAGAGTAAAGATGTGCATTCCAGGCCATTATTCCATTCTATTCTAGTCTAATCTATCCAACGACAGTATTCCAGGGAGATAATTCTATTTTGTTCTTGAGGACCTACAGTATTCTAGGAAACTATTGTGTTCTATGGGACTGTATTATTCTAGGGAGCTGTTCCATTCAATTCTATGTAACTAAAATACTCTGGGGAGTCTGTCCTATCTATTCTGTTCTATGGAATTATGGCATTCTAGGGAGCTAGCGTAAGTAAGGACTCCACAGGCAAAGAGCTCAGCATGACTGCAATCACGTAACAGGTATCATCAGGCTGGAGATGTAAGGAAGGCCCAGATCATGCAGGTGCAAGTCAAGGATTTGGGATTTGTTTTTTATCTTAAGTGTCACGCTGCAATGGGTATCCACGAGAAGGTTTTCAACATGAGATGACTGATGGACATCGCTATCAGGCCACTCCAGCTGAACTGCAGGAGAGCGGGAATACAGGAGAGACCACCTAGGAAGGAACTGCCACAGCCCACATGAGATGACAGTAGCTCCAACTATTTCTCTAATTCCCGCGCTTCTCCTAAACACAATGCTATCTACAGTCATACAGTCTGAGGAGCCCTTGCTCTGAAACGCTTGCCTAAATAGAAGTCAGGTCTCATCACAGCAAAATATCATTAGCATGAAAATTTTACCATGAAAAAAAAAAAAAATCCCACCAAAGGAATCAGACCACGTTCCGACAGCCGACATAATCTGAAATCCTTGAGCACTCTCCAGAGATGATCTTCTTGCCCAGCAAACACAGACACACAGAGGGATGTGCAATGGCTGCGTTGAAGAGGCACCAACACCAGCCTGGAAACACTGAGAGCAGAGCTTGCTGTCCAATTCTCCTTGTGTTAATCAGTCATCTTCGTGTCGTGTAAGAAATGCTGGCCAGCCTCGTCTGGGTCATTTGTCAGAAAGAGGAAAGGGGTTGGTCCCTGACGACCTCACTCCAGCACCTTACAGCCAACTGCTCCACTCACAGATCCGAGGTGCCCCAGACTCTGGCACGTGCTCAGGCTGCTACTTGGAGCACTCTTCCCTCAGCTCCTTTCTCGCTTAACTTCTACTCGGCGTTCAAGTCTCAGCTCAAACACTATCTCTTCCAGGAAAACCTTTCCTGAGGTCCCCCGAGTAAAAAGGCCTCAACACGGGTGCTCAACTTTCTTTCCTTGTTCACCCCCACCCCGACTTACTTTTCTGTAGGCCACTAGATCGAGATTCTAGACGGCAGAGCATACGCCTGGTTTTTCATTGTAGTCCCAGCTCCAACTACAATATCTGGCACACAGAAAGCTCTCAGATTGCATAAGTGAATGAATGAAATGAACAAATGAGAATTATTTTCTATCCAAGGTCATCGAGGTCACCAAGGTCACCCCTCCTCATTTTCTACTCATATGCCCTGAAAACAATAAAACGATCTAAGTCTGCAATGAAGTCTGGAAAGACTGCCAACCCCTAGACAGAGGATTGGGTTTTGAAGATGGAAAGGAGTCGGCAACTAAATGGCTGGTTGCACAGGCAGAAATGCTACTAGAGGAGACCAAGAAAAGCAGTCTCAGGTGGCACAAAGCACTCTTAACAAAAGGATTCTTCACCGAATGCTTTCCTGCCCTGAGGGCAAAGGCAGCTCTAGGAACAGGAACACTTCTGTACTCTGAACAGAGTGCAATTTGGGAGACACTGCTGACACGCGCTGAGTCTCATCTGACACAGCGAACGGCAGCAGCGGCACGCTCTGGGCACCGGCCTCAGAGCTTCACACACCCTCTCCTCCAATCCCCCAGAACAGCCCAGGGAGCCGGCCGCCAGTCATCCCCACTCAGGCAATGAGAAAACACGCTTCCGGTGGGTAAGTAACTCGCCCAGGACACACACCTAGTAACTGGCACACGTGGAATTAAAGACAAAACAGCTGGCACAGACAATGACAACAGCAGGCGACCTAAGGGTGCGGGATCAAGCTCCTGAAGTCTATTTCTCACTCGGCCCTGGCCACACGTGAGGAAGGCCCAAAGTGCACTGGCCCCCGGCAAGCTTCACCAGTGCACTCCTGGGGAGCCAGCAAGCAAGTGCACCGTCCCCGGGCCCTCGGAGAGCCGGCGTCGAAGCCAGAGCCGGCACCAGGGGAGATCTGGAGCTGCTGACGTGGCTCCACCCCAACATGCCATTCCCTCCCACCCGGCAGCCGGCCCTGGGGAGGGGTCCGCGATGGTCATCGCCCACCCGAGGGAGAGTTCAGCACCCAGGCATGCAAAGCACGACACGAATATGAAGTGTGGAAAACGCGTTCCCCACATCCCTGTGCGGCAATGTTATCGGAAGCATCAGGCGATCCAGCCCATTGGAGCGCGGCTACGAAAAAGGCTGAAAAATGTGGCCAATCAGGAGGGCTATTTTGGTGAGAAAGAAGAAAAATGTCACCAAAAAGGGTCAGCAGATAACCCTATTGGGCTGAAAATAACTGCCCGGCTGGCAGACCAGTGAGGGAACGGGCGGCGGCAGACAGACGTAATGCGAGCGCCCAGGGAGCTCCGGCGGGGCGGGGGGGGGGGGGGGGGGGGTCGGGCTGCTGGGATGAGGAAATTGGCCTAATTTGGGAACATGAGCCCAGCAGCATTTCTCAGATTCCTGCGAGAGGATCTGGCTAACTTTCAGTTCTGCGTCCTCGGAGGAACACCCAGGAGATGGGGGGGGGGGTGCACTGGGGGAGAGAGGGAACAGCTGTGACTCAAACGCTTCTCTCGCCAACTGATGAATAAGGCTGATCCGGAGAGAACCATGATTCCCAGGGGATAACCCCGAGTCTCTCGGTCTCTCCAGGGGCCTCTAGTCCGTGGGAGGTCTGTGTGTCCACCTGTGAAGCACCCAGGCAAGGCCAGGTAGTGGCTTGGCGCCCGGCTAGAGGCAGACAGATTTGACCACAGTCAGAGAGGAGCTGGGTGACTCTGGACGAGCTACCCAACCTCTCTGAGTCTCACTATCCTCATAGGTAAAATGAGATAACAACAGAGCCTGCTTCAGGAGCTACTGGGAGGCTTAGCTGGGACACCGCATGCACTCAACACACAGAGAGCGACTATTCTACTACACACTACAACATAATAAAAGGACAATCCACAGAAGAAAAGCTAAGCCCAAAACGAGTCCTAGACCCAAGTGAGAAATGCTCATCGAAAAGCTAAAGCCATTCTCGGACAGCTTTCGCTAAAGACGGTGTTTGCCCAAATTCAGCGTGATTAACTCTGGGAGGAAGCGACCAGGTCTTTTCCTGAAGGACTTGTGGTATGGCAGAATCGTGTCAATCGAGAGAGGGGACAGCTCAGGCCGAGAAACCTGGTGTAACTCTCAGAGCTGCTTACTGCGCACAAAGTTATGTGATGTGGACAAGTCAACACGCACGAGAACCACGTTCCAGAAAATCCTCAAGAACAGGGATGCCGACCTGAACTGCTGACCACACGATGCTTCTGGTGTGACAGGTGCCCCATCCCGCCAGCCACACACAGAAGTACAGTCCTGCTTTTCTTGGTACCCACCATGTCTTAAGGTTTTTTGGTGTGCTAGCTACTGTGCCAAGTACTTGGCAAGAATTATCTAATTTGATCGTCATGACAATGGTTACCAAAAAATAAATAAATAAATAAATAAATAAATAAATAAATAAATAAAAAAGTGGGGAGAGGCATAACCAAGTCAACTCTGAGCGAGTGAGAAGTTACAAAGAATTCACCACCCTGGCAACTCAGTAAAATGAGTTCTTTCACATGCACTGTTTGAAATTTACAGAATGACCAAGCCAACAGAGACCTGGCCTCTGTGTCAGAGCAGCAGGAGTTTAATGATCTGGAAGGTGTCCGACAGACAGAAGGTTCTAGGCAGTTCTGGAGATAATTAGAAGGACAGATCAAGAAGAAATTCACATCAGATATCCTAGAACCGAGACAGTTTTTGGTTGTTTTTTTTTTTTTTTCAGTGAACTCCACACAACTTTAAATTTGAAAACTGGAGAGGAATGTGGACTTATATTTGTAGCTACTAAAAATAAATTCTTTTTTTATACTCATGTCTACCCCCCCCAAAAAAAAACCCTTTGTATAAATTTTATTTTTAGAAAAAAATTGTCATTTCAGTTTGGAACTTCCTACTCAGCTGTATTCTCCTCCCCTCACTTACCAAGAAGCCCCAACATTTTGGTACGGCAAAATGTTCTGTTAAAAACTATCTGATGGGGCAGGCATTATGGCTTAGCAGGTAAGCAGCCACTGGGAATGCCCGCATGCCACACTGCAGTGTCGGTTTGAGTCCTGGCTCCTCCACTTCCAATCCAGCTTCCTACTGATGCATCTGGAAGCAGCAGATTAATAGCTGTAATGCTTGGATCTCTGCCACCCTTGCGGGAGGCCTGGCTGGAGCTCCACGCTCCTGGCTTCAGCCTGACCCAGTGCTGGCTGTGTATACATTTGGGAAGTGAACCAGAGGATGGAAATGCTCACTCACTCGTTTGCTCTCATCTGCTCACTCATGTTCTGCCTTTCCAGTAGATGAAAATAAATTAACATTAAAAAAGGCAAGGCCAGTGTTGCACTCCACCTGCGATGCTGTTACCCACATCAGAGTGCCGGTTTGAGGCCACTGCTCTGCTTCCAGCCCAGCTCCCTGCTAATGCACCTGGGAAAGCAGCCGAAGATGGCCCAGGTGCTGGGACCCTGTACCCATGTAGGACACCCGGCTAGAGCTCCAGGCTCCTGGTGTTAGCCCGGCCCAGCCCTGGCTATTACGGCCATTTGGGGAACAAACCAGCAGAAGGAAGACCTCGCTCTGTCATTCTGCCCTTCAAATAAATGAATAAAGCTTAAAAACAAACAAAGAAAACTCCTTGAAACCTCAAGTGGGGTTATAAGGCCCAGCTCTGCCCCATATGGAAACTCTCCAGAAGTGGAAGGGAGGTTGTGAGACCAACAAGATGCAACTACATGTCTACCCAGTGAGGTCTCCGGCTGTTTTCCTGAGAAGGGCCTGCTTAATGGGCATACACCGTGAACTCCTCCACTCTTCCTGACTTCCTGCCCAGGAAACAGATCTGCTATCTGGAGATGATCAGCCATCTACCACCAGTGAGAGCAAAAGTGACCAGATTTGGACAGACAGTTGGAAGTGGCTGGATGATGCAGGACGCCCTCCAATGACTGCACCCGCTCTGTTCTGTCTTCCTTGCAATCTGACTCAAGTACTGGAGCTGAATTGGTTACGTGTAGCCAAATTTAATACCAGTGGTTACAGAAGGAGACCTGAAAATCCATCCATCCTAAAAGAGCAGGAGTTTAAAATCCAAACGCAAACAGGAGCTGGGCAGATCAAATGTTAAGTCAGTCTGCCCAAGTGTACTCAGGTGGTGACCTGGAGAGAGCCGGCCACCTGTGGGCAGGCCCAACGGCAGCTCCAGCGTTCCCAGCACGCCACAACTTCTGGCTGTAAAGAAGAGGCGCGAGTCTGAACGTTCATGGAAAGTTTCCTGGCTTCTAAGTGGGATTCGAATTTTTAAAATTTTCACTGTGTGCATACAACAAAATACGACTGCAGGCTCACTTCAGCCTGAAGGCTACCAGCTTCCCACCTTTGCAGAGAGGGTCGAATAGAGAATACCTGAGTTCCGGAGACGTAATAATGGCCTGCAACATGCTGACCGTATTCTGTTAACAGCTTTACACCTACCACCTCGCTTCTTTCTGTCTAAGCACCCTAGCAAGTATTACCAATGAGGACACGGAGGCTTAGAGAGATTAAGAACTTGCTTAGCTCACAGAGCTGATGTGTGGCCCGCCCGGGACTTCAGCCCGGCCCGTGTGACTCCTTGGTCTGTGGCGTTTTCCCTCGTCATAAGGAATGCCTATTGCAACCAGTAAGCCCAGACACCTGCTCCTGATCACCACCAGCCACCGACGGACAAAGGAGTGGCACTCAGACTTTCAACCCAGCTCCAAAACACACCCTTGCTTCCACCTCTTTTCTTTCTTGCCGCTTAACACGAAACAGCAAAGCACCGTCCAGACTCATCCATCTGCTAATTCACTCAAAGAAAGAACGGATGCTTGTACAGAGCTTGTCCGTTTACTAGTGCTTTCAAGCGAGAATCTCACTTCATCCCCACGTCAACCCGACTCATCAACTGACAGCTAATGAACCAGGGATCACTGCGATGAGTGACTTGGTTTCAGAGACAGCAGCCATCAGCAGGGCCCATTCTCACGGACACGGACCGGCTTTCCAATGCCAAGCCCTGCGCTCTCTGCTTCCTTCACCAGACTTCCAACCCCCACCCCCCACCCCCCCACCCCCCCGCCTCACTTTAAAAGAAACATTTGCTTCAACTAATTCCTTCTTAATGCTAAAGGAACTCCAGCCTGGCTGACAGCACTCAGGTGCCATATTTATGTTTTCATGAATACCTTCACCCTCGAGTGTAGCCAGCGAGGACAAAAATAAATGCATCATGTAATACACTCAGAGCTGGAATGCAAATGGGCACATGCACAAGTCTTGGGATCTAATTTTAGAAAGAAACAGCCAAAAAGTCTCACACAGCACAGTGAGCATCTGGCCCCATGGGAGGCTGCCCACGCTGCTTTAAACCTCATTTAACCCAGGAAGAGAAGGGATCTGGAGTCCTGGCTGCTATTCTGCTTGCAGAGGTACCAGCTGGGTGAGAACCAGGAGGCTTTTCATCATGTTCTCCCTGCGAGGAGCTAAGGCCCAGAGCAGGAAAAAGGCTCATGCCTCTGGGTGACGTCCCGTCCTCAGCAGCTGCTCCTGAAAGGCTGCCCCGTGGTGACCGTGCAGCTCCCCCAGCACCGACTTGCGCCAGGAGCTGGGAGGAGGGGACAGCAGGCAAACAGTGCCCACAGACCCCAGTCTGAGCACTGACTTGGAGTGGGGCTCACATAAGGCTTCGGGGCCCTATCAGGCCACTCCTGGAATCCCGGCCCCGTCACAGGCTCACTCACCCAACCACCGAAGGCGGCCGTAGCCTCCCTCACACTGTAGCATACTTTTAATTAACCTTCCTGGTTGCTGGTGAGCACGAAAATGGGGCAGCGGTTTCTGTTTCCTCCGTTCACTGAAAGACGCCAACCTCCTACAATGCTGCCTGGCACAACGTAAGCTTCAGTAACCACTTGTCGAACAAATGCACAAATGACGTGATCCCGGGAAGGTTCCTCCTGGACCCGTGTGGAACAGACAGGCCAGAGGACAAGAATAGGCGCCCATCGACTCTGTCCCCTGCTTCCTCATTTTCCCTTTATAGACGTACGCGACTGCAGGTTCAAGTTCTCTGAGCTCCAGGGTGGGGTCTGGTATGTCTGCTTTCACGGTCTTCCTGCTATGACAGCAGCAGCACCCGTAACTGTGCCGCCAGTGCGCCGCTGTCTGCCTGTCCCCACCCTGTGACACCCTCGGCTCTAGTGTGTAAGGGCATCTCACACGAGGCACCTGTTCTGTGCCAGGCGCTGTGCCAGACAAGGGGCTTCAGCGTCAAGACCACAAGCCCCGTCTTCTAGAACCGACTGCTTAGGAGGGAGCCAGACAGATGAACAATTAGAACACAATGCAGCAAGCACCAGGATGGGGGTACCATGGCCAAGGTCACAGAATGCCAACCCCCAATCAAGCCCACCCGGTGATTTTTTTTTAAGATTTTACTTATTCATTTTGTGTTTTTTTTTAAAGATTCATTTATTATTTATTTGAAAGTCAGAGTTAAGGCCAGCGCCGTGGCTCAATAGGCTAATCCTCTGCCTTGCGGCGCTGGCACATTGGGTTCTAGTCCTGGTTGGGGCGCCAGATTCTGTCCCAGCTGCCCCTCTTCCAGTCCAGCTCTCTGCTGTGGCCCGGAAGTGCAGAGGAGGATGGCCCAAGTGCTTGGGCTCTGCACCCTCATGGGAGACCAGGAGAAGCACCCGGCTCCTGGTTTCGGATCAGCACGGTTCACAGCGCACCGGCCGCAGCGGCCATTGGAGGGTGAACCAATGACAAAGGAAGACCTTTCTCCCTGTCTCTCTCTCTCTCACTGTCCACTCTGCCTGTCAAAAAACAAAAACAAAAACAAAGGAAAGTCAGAGTTACACAGAGGAGAGACAGAAAGAGAGAAAGAGAGAGGTCTTCTATCCACTGGTTCACTCCCCAATTGACCACAATGGCTGGAATTGCAATGATCCAAAGCCAGGAACCAGGCACTTCCTCCAGGTCTTCCACGCAGGTGCAGGGGCCCAAGGACTTGGGCCATCTTCTACTGCTTTCCCAGGCCATAGCAGAGAGATGGATTGGAAGTGGAGCAGCCGGGGCTAGAACCAATGCCATATAGGATGCTGGAGCTTCAGGCCAGAGCGTTAACCCACTATGCCACAGCACCAGCCCCACTTATTCATTTTGAAAGGCAGAGTTAGAGAGAGAGAGAGGAGGCGAGACAGAGAGAGAGGCCTTCCATTCACTGGTTCACTCCCCAAATGGCCATAATGGATGGGGCTGGGCCAGGCTGAAGCCAAGAGCCAGGCACTTCTTTCGGGTCTCCCATGTGGGTGCAGGGGCTTGGAGACTTGTGTCGTCCTCCACTGCTCTCCCGGGTACCTCCATCATGGGACTTGCTGCACTGTGTTCTTTTTATTTTTATTTTTTTTAAAGATTTTATTTATTTATTTGAGAGGCAGAGCTACAGACAGTGAGAGGGAGAAACAGAGAGAAAGGTCTTCCCTCCACTGGTTCACTCCCCAAATGGCCGCAACGGCCAGAGCTGTGCCGATGGAAGCCAAGAGCCAGGTGCTTCCTCCTGGTTTCCCATGCGGGTGCAGGGCCCAAGGACTTGGGCCATTCTCTGAGGCTTTTCCAGGCCACAGCAGAGAGCTGTATTGGAAGAGGAGCAGATGAGACTCGAAGCGGCACCCATATGGAATGCTGGCGCCGCAGGCAGAGGATTAGCCCACTGCACCGTGGCACCGGCCTCCTGCATTGTGTTCTAATTGTTTACCTGTCTGGCTCCCTCCTAAGCAGTCAGTTCTGGAAGACGGGGCTTGTGGTCTTGACGCTGAAGCCCCTTGTCTGGCACAGCGCCTGGCACAGAACAGGTGTTCTATGAGGTGCCTCGTGTGAGACGCCCTTACACACTAGAGCTGAGGGTGTCACAGGGTGGGGACAGGCAGACAGCGGCGTGCTGGCGGCACACAGTTACGGGGGCTACTGTTACTGAAGAAGGAAGACCGTGAAAGCAGACAAGTAAAGAGACAATGAGAATAAAATGGGATGCGGTCGCCACGTAGGGACCACGGGAACCGAGAGGAAAGGGCCCTCCGTTGGCAGGAGAAGCCAGGGAAGAGCTACAACAGGGCAGGGTCCTGATGCCGACTCCGGAGAAGCAGAGATTTCTCAAGTGGGCAGAGGAAGGGGACACGGGCTCTCGGTGAACTGCCCAGAGCAGTGCCTGGCGTGAAGGGCACGGCTGCTCAGGATTACCCAATCTCCTGGAAGAGTACGGATAATGCCCCATAATTTCAGGCTGCTCAGGGCTTCCAGTAAATGATCCCCTTCCTTCCTGAAAGCTGCAGAAAGTGCAGGTCACCGACGCGCGGCTGCGCGGCCCACCCTGACGCCAGCAGCGTGCTCCCCAGCACCTCTCTGGTGGAATTAAAAACCTGGATTCCTGCCGAGTTTGCAAACTTCCAGTCCCTTGCTTTAGTTCACGGAAAAAGCTCTTTCCTAAGGACAGGAGGAAATGCACAGAAACTAATCTGGCATCAAAGAAAAAAAAAATCATCCCTTTTGCACTTCCTGCTAAGGAAGGGCACTCCCAAATCCAGAGAGGAGGAAAGGGGCGATCAGGAGCTAAAGGTGGGATAGCGAATCCCTGCGCACTAAGGAATCAAGGTCTCTTATTAAAGAGAACTCCCTGGATTTCTGCTCACAGCACCCACCTCTCTGTTCAGAGTCAACGAAGAATTCTTGCCCCCGAAGTTATTCTCAGCCTGTGACGGCTCCAGTTGAGCTCGGCGACCCAGCTTGGCCACCTGTAAGGAGATGGAACAGGAACGTGAGCCCGGGCTGGACTTACGAAGCGAGGTGCAGAGGATCTGAGTCACTCAAGCATGTTCCTAGAAATCTCTCTAAACCCTGAAAGCCAAGTCAGCGCCACCTGGCAGAAGAGGAAATTCACAGGTTAGGGACCAGAAGGTTTTCTTTTACCTGCTGCAGGGACTGCAAGAGCACAACCACTTTTCCACCCCAAAAAAAATGCAGTCAGATATTCTAGGCTGGCAGAGCCCTCACGCCATGCATCAGGGAGGAAGTGGGCAAAGGCTACCGTGTCCCCGCGCGAGATCTTAGGCAGGTCTAATCTGAAAGCTGCAGCTTGGCATAAAAATTATTATTTCAGAGCAAATGTGGATCCCACGTGCTCTGATACACACACTCACTGGGTCTGCATTCACAGACACGAAGGGACTTCTCTAAAACCCTGGGGACATCAGGGCACTTCACAGCTCTGCGTCAGCACAGGAACCACGTGCAGGGGTCTCCCAAGGCCCTCCGGCCAAGGCTCTGTGTCTCAGACACTTCCCAGCACATACACAACAGGGAGGCACACTGCTGGATGCTGACACGTTTATATTTCCACTGTTCACTCCGTGGCCTCTTTATTAATACAAGCGCTTTGATTAGCACTTATTCAAGGTGGGCATCATCTGATTCTGGAGATAACGGGGACGGGGATGGAGACTGATGCCGTCTCACAAAGGAGGAAACCGAAGGCCAGCAAGGCGAGTGGGCGGCAGACATCAACCTGAGAGCAAAGTCTTCCGACTTCAACACGTGGCGTCTGCCCGACAGAGGATGCTGGAGTTTCAGTCTGAAGGTGTTCTAAGAACGGACAGCATCCCCACCAGGGGAGCCGCACAGAACCTCTGTGCTGCTCAGACTTCCGACTGCAATGTCCACCGTTTAGGCTCCAGGGAGGACAAAGCAACCTTGCTGAAAACACGCAGCGCTTTCTCTTCCCCAGGTGCACGCACAGTTCGCTCCTTCCACACACGGCCACCCTCCTCCGGGTGTCACAGTACTGGTCATCTAAATGTGAGCGGCTCCGTGCAGCGGACGGGCTGAAACAGAACTTCAACGGTCTTGTCTCGCGTTACTAATTATTCTCTAATAAAAGCATGTTAAGGTTTTAAACTTCTTGAAGCTCCTGGATAAATCCACAGGGAAGAAAACGACCACCTCATTTTTATATATCTTACCTTAATCATTTATTTTTTATTTGCGAGACAGAGACAGTAAACAGAGCTTCCATCCACTGCTTCACACCCCCAGATATCGGCCACGGCCCAGGGTTTGAAGCCAGGAGCCAAAGCCAGGAGTCTGGAACACAATCCAAGTCTCCCACGTGGTGGCATGGACCTAATTACTCCAGCCATCACTGCTGCCTCCCAGGGTGCACACAGCAGGAAGTTGGAACCAGGCGCTGATAAGGATGCTGGCGTCCCAAACATCTGCCCCGATACCACCCATTTTAAATGCATTTAACGTCTTGCCCGTCTTCCCCCACTAGAACATAAGCCCCATGTGATGCAGGGCTGTTTGAGTCACTGTTCTGTTCTCTAACACCTAGAACAGCGCGTGATACAAAGTATAAACACTTGCTAGATGAAAAGGGTAACTGCTCCGTTTGCATCCTCAGGTACTAAAAAAAGGTCGGAAACCCACGGACAGATTTTCATAATTTGCTTTTTGCAGGAACTTTCTTAAATCTTCTGGTACGCCTCTGAGTAAATCGGGGGCAAGGGCGGCTAACTCCTTCTCACAGCTTAGGGCACACTGGGCTTTCCTCTGCACCCCACTTCCACGTCTGCAGCCCTGGCCTGAGCACACGGAACCACCACCGCCTCACCGCCTCACGTCACCCATCTCCATCAGAACCGCATGTCCTTAACCACCACACCCAAGGAACGCCCGTCTCCTCGGGGGATGACGCCAAGAAAGGCCTGCCTCCCCTCCAGGCACCACGCAGGGTGGCTTTAGCGCGGACTCCTGGAAGCGCAAGGCCCTAGGGGAAACCCTGGGACAGGTGCCCTTGCGACCCTGGCTCGGGACGCCCCCCGTCGCCCTCGGATCGGTCCCTTCTGGGGGAGCTCGCACTCGGGGCTTCCCCCCAAAAATGCAGCGAGGCTCGGAAATTTCCCACCAGCTCCGGAGGCCGGCGGCGACAGGCCCTGTTTTCCACTGAGAATTTTCCAGCCAACGTGCCCGACACCAGCAGCGGAGGAGCCCACCGCGGCCCCGGGGGCGGGGCGCGAGAGGCCGCCTCCTCCCCGGACGCACCCCGCCAGCGGCTCGCGACCCGCTCGCTCCGGGGCACTCAGGGAAGCGGGGTGCACGGGGGTCGCTCCTCCCCACCCGCCAAACCCTGGCCCCAAGCCTCCCGCATCGGTCCTCACGGAGGTGACTGTGCCGCGGAACCGCTCCTCGTCGAAGTCCAGCATATCCTCCATCGCGGCGGTCGTCTGTCGTCACTTCCTGGAAACCAAGCTGCCCAGGCGCGTCCCTGACAACGGCTCCGCCCAGCCATCCCGATATTTAAAGGGGCCGCCGCACTGTTCCTGTGTTCCGTGTGCCAGTCTCCAACTGAACCAAGTCTTTCCTAAAGCTGCCTTGGCGGACTTCTGGAAGAAAGCTCCTGATAGTGCAGCCCACTCTGGCTGCCCCTGCGGGACGGTGAAAAGCTGTTAGTCCTTAGGAACTGTTGGCAATTGTAGACAGCACAGCCAGGCGCTGCTGCCAGCAGCAGGAATTGTACTGTCCCTACCACGTGCATAGCTCTTTGCAACTATGGAGGGAAAAAATGATTAACTCGAGCGAGGGGTAGGACAACCTTTGAGGAAAGCAGAGTAAGTTGAATTGTTCCCATCCGACAGGGTTCACAGGGGGTCAGGTGTAATAAATGGTTTCTAATGCCTCATAGATAATGGTAATCAGTGTAATCTCTTCCTTCAAGGAATCCGTAGGAGGCTGAGCGGACATACCCACTACCTAAGCAGTAACTACTTACAGAGCACAAATATGAGGATCCCATTTAATCCCAACAATCCCAGAGTAGCAGTGATGTCTCCACTCAACAACCGTGGACGGTAGGGTGCCAGGAAGCTGTCTGTCACCCGAGAGCTCCACCACGGAACCTGATGTTTTCACCCCAGATCTTCCTGGAGTGTGTTCTCCCACACGTACTACTCAGTGCCAGCCATTCTGCAGAGGGAGGTGACCCACAAGCGGCCAGCTGATGGGGCAAACAGGTTGAATCTTCATTCATTGGCTTTTTTTTTTTTTGAAGATATATTTATTTATTTGAAAGGCAGACTGACAGAGAGAGAGAGAATCTTCCATCTGCTGGTTCACTCCCTAAATGGCCAAAATGGCTGGGGCTGGGCCAGGCTGAAGCCAGGAGCCTGGAACTCCATTTAGGTCTCCCACATGGGTGGCAGGGGCCCAGATACTTGGGCCCTCGTCGGCTGCTTTCCCAGGCACATGAGCAGGGAGCCGGATTGGAAATGGAGCAGCTGGGACTCGAACTGGTGCTCATATGCGGTGGTTTAAGTTGCTGTGTAAGCCACAACACTGGCTCCATTCACCAACTCTTCATGTGAGGTCCCCAAGTCAACGCCACATCCCAAGTCCCCGGCACTGACCCCTTGGCCCCACAGAAGGTGGCTCGTGTCCCCAGAGGTGAACAACGTGTCCAGCATCATGCTGGGAACAAGGCCTGGTGGCCAAGGGAGCAGAGCAAGGACTTGCAGTGAGGACCTCTTAGAACAAAACATCAGGTGCTTCTTAACTATCCAATATGCTGCTCCCAGCCATCCACTGTGCACGTTCGCTGTGGACTGTGCTTCAGCACCCTGGGGACGGCGAGAGCACCTATTGGGGGTCGGCAGAGCTGAGTCCTCCTTTGCAGCAGGCACACAGCCCTCCCCCACCTCGGCTGCTGCTTCTGTGAGCCGTCCTGGAGACGAAGAGCCTACACTCACCAGCTCTGCTCCAAGAAACAGTCATCACACGCCCAAGACGGACGCAATACAGGCTCCAGGGGACTCCGTTCTCGGCTCCCACAGCGGCAAGAAGGGCTCGGCCCTGGGCTGTTCCCCTTTCTTTTTATTTTATTTATTTATTTATTTATTTATTTATTTATTTATTTTTGACAGGCAGAGTGGACAGTGAGAGAGAGAGACAGAGAGAAAGGTCTTCCTTTTGCCCTTGGTTCACCCTCCAATGGCTGTCGTGGCCGGCGCACCGCGCCGATCCAAAGGCAGGAGCCAGGTGCTTATCCTGGTCTCCCCATGGGGTGCAGGGCCCAAGCACCTGGGCCATCCTCCACTGCCACCCCCCCCCCCGGGCCACAGCAGAGAGCTGGCCTGGAAGAGGGGCAACCGAGACAGAATCCGGCGCCCTGACCGGGACTAGAACCTGGTGTGCCGGTGCCACAGGCAGAGGATTAGCTTATTAAGCCGCGGCGCCGGCCTGTTCCCCTTTCTTATCAGCCCCCGTATGTCACCATGCCACCGCCTCGGGATCTGTTTCCAGGCCTTTGCCCCACTCTCCACCTTCCTGAAAACAAGGGGTAAATGGTGCTCCCCTGGGTAGAGGGAAGTCCTGGAACTGTGGCTTCCAGACCTTACTGAGCCCCTGGACTATACCTGACGCCAAGGCCACAGCACCAGCCACTGAGCTGAGAGCCCACAAGGGACTCACTGGGCATTGTTTCTCCTCCTGCAAGGCTTCGCTCCGAGTTCTCCCTAAGGCCTTCCCTGGTCCCCGCACTTTAAACTGCAGCCTAGGCCAGTGCAGCACCCCCACCCTCCTTCCCTACTCCCTGGAGTCATTTGTCTGCTGCTGCATCCACGGAGTCTAGAACAATTCCCCTGCAGAATGCAAACCTCACCACGGCCTCGCAGCTTCTGGAGGCAGTGCAGGTCAGTAGCCAGGGGCGCAGCCCGGGCACTGGACTTCCTGGGTCCAAATCCCAGCTTTGCCGGTCACAGCTATGTGGCCTGAGGCAAGTTACTTTTGGAGCCACTATGCCCAGATTTTTTTTTTTCATCGGTTGCGCCATTGAAAATGATTCCTACCCTAGGGGCTGGTGCTGTGGCGCAGTGGGTCAACGCCCTGGCCTGAAGCGTTGGCTCTCTGCTAAGGCCTGGGAAAGCAGTAGAAGATGGCCCAAGTCTTTGGGCCCCTGCACGCATGTGGGAGACCCGGAAGAAGCTCCTGGCTCCTGGCTTTGGATCAGCGCAGCTCCGGCCGTTGCAGCCGATTGGGGAGTGAACCATCAAATGGAAGACCTTCTCTCTCTCTCTCTCTCTCTCTCTCTCTCTCTGCCTCTCCTCTCTCTGTGTAACTCTTTCAAATAAAACAAATAAGTCTTAAAAAAAGAAAATTATTCCTATCCAAACCATAGAATCTGAGTTCAATATCAGCTCCGCCATTCATAAGCAAGGTGACCTAAAAACAACAACAACAAGGTGGCCCCTCAACTGTACAGTGGTCCAGCAGCGTGCCCTGTGCTGCACAGAGCGTCCCGGCTGGAGCCGGGCGCCCTTTGGGTCTGGCCGGGCTGCAGGGGGCGGCGGCCATTCCCAGGAGAGGGACCCCTCGGACCGACGTCCGGGGCTGCAGGGGGAGTCTGGCCGGCCCTACGCTGTTTGCTCGTGGGAAAAGCCCTCGAGGTCCCGGCGGGACGGCGGAGCGAAGTTGGAGCGCAAACGTCCCCTCCTCAGCCATCTGGGAAACCGGCTCGGGCCAACCGCCGGCTCCGCGCTGGCTGGCGCGGCTCCCACGGAGCCCCCGGCGGGGAAGGGAGGCCGAGACGGCCGCGCCCGCACGCACGGGGGTCCCCCCGCGCCCGCAGCCCCCTCTCCCGCCCCGCGGCCCTCCCGGCCTCCGCGTCTCCGTCACTGGCGGCCGGGCCTCGCCAGAGGGCACCCTCGGCCTTCCGGAACGCGCCACCATTTTTTTTTCCGGCGCCCCTAGAGCTTCTGCAGGCTCGCGCGGCCGCCGACGGCGGGTTTGCCCCGTGAGGAGCGGGGGGCCAGGCTGGCCGCCGCCCGGGACGCTGCCCGAGGGACGGCCGGGGGCCCGGAGGGGCGGAGGCGAGGGGCGCGGAGTGCGCGGGCCGACAGCTGGCCAGAGGGCGCAGGGGCCGGGGGGAGCCGCCAGGGAGGGGGCTGCTCGGAGTAACTTTCCAGAAAAACAGCCAACGTGTAGCAGGAGTGACTCCAAGAGGGGAAAAAAAGTTCAGTGACCACGTCGGACGCAGCGTGTTTTTCAAATGGGCTCGGCTTTTCCCGTGCCTGTTTAAAACATTACAATCGTGCAGCGGCGAAGGAGGCCGGGCCCTGCCTCCCTCCCCCACCCGGGGCGGGAGACGTCATGGGAGGGAGGTATAAAATTTCAGCAGAGAGAAATAGAGAAAGCAGTGTGTGTGCATGTGTGTGTGTGAGACAGAGAGAGACGCAGAGCCAAGTCCAAGGCAAAGAGCGAGAGAGGCGAGAGACAGGGGAAGAAGCGTGCGGGAGAAGCCTGCCGGAGCAGCCCTGCAGTGAGCTGCCTTCTGTTTTCTTTCCTTTTATTTTTCATTTTTATTTTTTTTAAAGAGGAGCCAGGGACAGAAGCCATGGCGGAGGGAGAAGACACGCAGAGGTGCTGGTGACCGTGGGCGGCCGAGGGGGCTCTTGGGGCTGCCAGTTGCACGGGACTCCCCGCGTCTCAGCCAATGAAGAGGACACCAGGCAGCGAGAGCAGAGTGGTTTAGAAAGCCCCCAGCGAGTGTAGACGGAAGGGCAAGCATGGATGGAGTGCCTGGGGGACGAGGGTGCCCCGTGTTGCCCCCACCTTTAGCCGGCCCAGCAGCTGCCCAGCCCTGCCCATCCCCACCTACTCACTGGTGATCTGACTTTTCTGTTTTTCTTTTTCTTTAATATTATCCCTCCCCCCCTCCTTTTTTTTTGTTCCTGTTCTCCCTCCCTCTTCTCCTTCAGGGCAAGGCGAGGGTTTTGATTTTTGGGACCCGGCCACGGTCCTTCCGTGCCCTCTTTAAAATACCCGCTTTCTCCCCATCGCCAAGTGGCGTTTGGCAATATCAGATATCCGCTCTATTTATTTTTACCTAAGGAAAAACTCCAGCTCGCTTCCCACTCCCAGCTGCCTCGCCACCCCTCCCAGCCCTCCGCGTGCCCAGCAGAACCTGTTTAGACACATGGGCGAGAATCGCGGCGCACCGAGGCACACAGTCCGCTCCGCCGGCCTCGGGGCTGCCAGCGCTTCCTGGAAGTCTGCAGCTCGCGCAGTGCAGTGAGTTCATGCACCTTCTTGCCAAGCCTCAGTCTTTGGGATCTGGGGAGGCCGCCTGGTTTCCCTCCCTCCTTCTGCACGTCTGCCGGGGTCTCCTCCTCTCCAGGCCGCGCCGCCCCCCCTGGCCTCTCTCCCCGGCTCGCCCCATGAAGATGCACTTGCAAAGGGCTCTGGTGGTCCTGGCCCTGCTGAACTTTGCCACGGTCAGCCTCTCTCTGTCCACTTGCACCACCTTGGACTTCGGCCACATCAAAAAGAAGAGAGTGGAAGCCATTAGGGGACAGATCTTGAGCAAGCTCAGGCTCACCAGCCCCCCTGAGCCGTCGGTGATGACCCACGTCCCCTACCAGGTCCTGGCCCTTTATAACAGCACTCGGGAGCTGCTGGAGGAGCTGCAGGCAGAGAGGGAGGAAGGCTGCACTCAGGAAAACACCGAGTCGGAATACTATGCCAAAGAGATCCATAAATTCGACATGATCCAGGGACTGGCGGAGCACAGTAAGTCCCGGTCCTCACCAGGGTCACCGCCCTGGAGGGTCTCCACCGGAGCAGGGCGCTGGGCAGAGGGGGCCCGGCAGCGGCCACACCGCGGAGCACCCGGGCTCAAGACATGCGATGTGCCGAGGGGGCCCGGTAGTGGGTGGGTGGGGTGGGAGACAGAGCCCTTCTGGTGAGAGCCGGGGCGCCTCCGGGAGGCCGGCAGCTTGCCGGACTCACATCACATCCTTGGCGGATTTTAAGTCGGAGTTGCACAGGGCTGCCTGGAGAAGCATATGTGTTCTCGCACATGCGATCCTACGGGGAACTGTAAACATATGGGTGCCATACCGGGGTGGGGTGGGGGGCGGCTGGCTCTCTCCCTCGAGCCCTGACAGCTCCACGAGTCTGGAGACTCGGATCCTGTCCCTGCTTCTCACAGCTCGCGGTGACACGTCTCCCTGTCAGCTGTCCCAGTTTCTGGGAAGAACAGTACCTGCCCCCAGATCAATGTATGGGAAGCGCCCGGGAGCCCAGGCGAGAGAGCCTGGGCCCTTCTGTCTGCACCACACACATGACCCACGTGAGCCCACGTGTGTAGGGGGAGGGAGTGCACATGTGTTCACATGTCCGTGGACTTGAGGGCAATGCGTCGTCTCGGGTGGGACAGTGGATGGATTGCTCAAAACGGGCACCTTCCTGGGACCGGGGGAACACATGAGAGCAGGGTTGGAGCTCTGGGTGTGTAGGGGAGGACGGGTGGCCCTCTGTGTCTGCGTGTCACGGGCGGGTGGTCCGGCGAGAGAGCGGGTTGGGGGGAGGGGGTGGCCGCGGGGCCGTGTGTCCGGGAGCCTGTCTTCCCAGGAGCCTGCCGTCTGCGCGCAGGAGCTGGGAGCTGCGGGCCGAGACGCCTGTGTGTGTTTGTACACGTGTGGAAGTCATGTGTGTTTACTGAACGGGGATTTAAAAAACCTCAATACAACAGAGAGAAATTTGGCAGATGTTAAGAAACTGACAGCCCAGGAGAAGAGGAATGTGAGCCGCTCATGGGCCAGAGGCTCCGGCGCAGCTCTGTTTGCTTTTCCTACCAGCAGGTGTCCTCGCCGCCCTGCCGACCTAGCCCAGGCCCACCTGGGAGGTGCGCCGTGCACGCACTGGGGGCGGCAGTGGGATGGTGGGTGGGGGGTGCACAGAAAGGGTGGGAAGAAGCTTGGCTAGAGAAAAGGAACAGGCGAGGGGACTGACACGTGCACCAGCTCTGGCTGCAGGAGGTGCAGAAGGCCCCACTGGGAGCCAGCCCGTGCCAGGTGGAGGAGCTTGTGGTTACTGGCGAGGGGTTCCTGGGGCTGCCTGGGGCGCCCTTCCTTAGGAAGTGGCTACCGTGTGGGGCGGAGGCCGGGGGCCGAGGCAGAGCTGGGGTTCTCTGGCCAGGCCTCTCTGGGTGGGGCTGGCTCAGGGTCTGCCAGGGACCCGCAGCAGCTGGATGGCTGAGCCTCCAGGTCCCTGGGCGCCCACCAAGGCCACAAACATAAGAGAAGGGTGGGAATCTGATGTTGGAGGAGAGTCCAGGGCCAGAGGGCAGGACTCAGACCTTAATGGTCCAGGTCAGGAGGAGGAGTCCAAAGTGGGGGAGGGGTTCTGAGTCACCAGGCTCCACCCAGCCTGGAATCCTGAACTGAGAATGAATGAGCTAGCTGGATGGAAGGCCGGGCAAGGACAAGTGGTCGTTGATTTTTGTGCAGAGACGTAGGACACAAATAGTGGACGGCCTTGGGGAGAGCCAGGGCCGGACCCCACAGATGCTGGGCAGTCTTCAAGCTGTAGCACCAGCTCCTTCAACTGCAGGAGACGGGGGTGGCTACGGGGCTGCAGAGCTAGCGGGATGCTGTTTGTGCGCAGTGGGACACAGGTGATGCAGCGGAAACTAGAACGGTGCGGTCAGGAAGCAGACCCGACTCTTCTGCAGCTGCAGGAGGTGACACGGAGGCAGAGCGGATGCAGACCTGGGCCCACCCTGCAGCTGGTCAGGTGCTGAGCCCGCCCTGGAGCGGCAGCCACACAGGCGCAGTAATTACAAAGCAGGTAGCGGGCAGATGCACATGCCCGACAGGTGCTGCACGGGAGTGGGGAGTGTCATTGGAGACTGGGGCAGAGGGGAGCCTGTCCTGACTTGGGGTGGCGGGCCGTCTGTGGTGGGAGCAGAGTCGCAATGCCAGGGTTTCTGCATGGTGGCGGCGAGGAGGGGGCCAGGTAATAAGACGATGTTCTCTTCCATGTTTTGTCTCTCCCAGCTACCTCCTTACCCAATAGCTGGGCACTTGGAGGGAAGTGACAGTAGGAGCTGGGCAAGGAGACAGGGGTTCCTGGAGAAGAAAGAGAATCGTTTCCAGGGTGCAGGAGAGAAGACACCAAGGCAAGAGCAGAGGAGGGCTCACCCTGTGGCTCTGCCCTGTCAGGGAGACACCTTTGCCTCTTTATGTTACCAGTGAGGAAGCTGAGGCCTGGGTCAGCTAAGGAGCAGGGACCACAGCGGAGACATGGATTGTGCAGCACACATGCCGTTAGCACCCATGGCTAGATGTCAGGTGCACGTTTAAAGTCCTGTCTGTGAACCTGAGGCTCCAGCAGAACGTGATTTACAACAAAAGCGAGTCCCCTGTTGGAGTGAGCGGAGGGGACTGGAGCTACTACCTTGCTAACACAGGTGACGGATGACCCAGGGATGGATAACTGGATTCGTTCTTTCTTATCTCTGCCTGGTGTTGTGCCCGGGAGAGTTACACTGCCACCAATGTTATCTCACCTTCAGTGCAAGAGTTTCTTTCTTTAATGAAGAGTCTCGGGTGGCTGAAGCAAGCACAGCTTTGCAGAAGTCACCCACCACCGACCCCCCTCCCCGGGCCTCAGTTTCCCCATCTGTAAAAGTCAGAGATGATCCCCGGACTCGCCCCGGACTCCCTTTCAGTTGAAAGAAATTTACAGTCACAGCTGTGGAGAGTTGACAAGGACCCCTCTGGGGAGTCGGGGTGAGGCTCTGTGATGCCTGTCTTAATTCTCTAGGGTTTTGCTGCAGGATGTGACTAGAGACTTTCACCCATGTGGTGAGGAAGGACACAGCTGGTGCAGTCCCTGGGCCACCCTTCAAGATAGCGCTGGCCCAGGTGCTCTGTCCTGTGTCTGGGGACACCGGCTCTTGGTGTCCTCCAGGGACAAGGCAATGACAACCAGAAAACCCCGAGCTCCCGAGCGGAGAGAAGATTCTGTGTTGCCGCCTTGCTCCTCGGGCTGCCCTGGGTAGGTTTTATCCATTCTGAAAATTAAAAGACATTTTCATATGGCGAGAACGCCTGTACCCACCGGGGCAGTGATCTCCACTCAGCAGAAGGGGCTTCTCTGAAGGTGGTCCCGAGGTGAGGGGATCTCCAGGTCCCGCCCCAGCCTTATGGAATCAGGATCTCAGGGGGTGGCGGTTAGGGATAAAATGCAATTTTAAAATTTATCTATTTTATTTGAGATAGACTGTGGGGAGCAACCCGGACTAGACTAAGTTACTGGAATTAGGACTTATTCTATGCATCTGCTCTCCCACAATATGGCGCTGAGAAGGGAGAAACAGCTTCTACACAGCTGCCTCCAGTTCAACCAATAGACTGTGGGACCTGCTCCTGATTGGAGGAGAGCAGCGTACTCGGCGTGTGGGTAGCAGAGTTGGGATTGGTGGAAGAGGACTATAAAGGAGGAGAGAGACAACATGCACCAGGAACATCTAAGGGGAACATCTATCTGAAGGAACACCTGTGCAGCCCCCGAGAGAGCCGGCCGGCGGTGTGCCGCTCCCCCGCGGAAGTGGGGAATGTGGCAGGGGGAACCGCCCTTCCACGGAGGTGGAAGGGTCGGCAGCCAACCCGGGAAGAACCAGCAGCAAACCCGGGGAGGGCCGAGCAGACAAAAGAACAGCGCAGGGTCCTGTGTCGTTCCTCCACGAAGACGGGGAGCGACATAATGGTGCCGTGACTCGGATATGAAGCCTAGGCAGGGTTTAGTGTCGCTCCTCCACGAAGAGGGGGAGCGACATAGACAGCTCTCTAAATGCCTACGGTGGGTGGGGCTGGACCACAGTGAAGCCAGGAGCCCGGGGCTCAGTCCCAGTCTCCCACGTGGGTGGCAGGGACTCAATGACTTGAGCTGTCACCTGCTGCCTCCCAGGGTGCACATTAACAGGAAGTTGGAGTTGGGCAGGGAACCCACACTCTCCAATACAGTAATGGGCATTCTAACCAGTGTCTCAGCCATGAGGCCAGAGGCCCACCCTGCTGTCTCTTTTCAACAAGCCCCTTATGTTTTCTTATGCACCTTGAAGCTTAAGAGTGGCAGAAGGAAAACTTTCCTTAGAGGAGTTGCAAACACAAGTGCCTCAGGGTCCTAGCCAAAGGAGGGGCCAGGTGACAGGGGGCCGGAGGGGACCTAAAGCCCACAAGCCCTGTTGATTCGGCAGCCACTGCTCAGCTCCTGGGGATTTTTGCATTGAAGAATTTGAGTCCCTTCTGCACACTGTGGTGCAGAGGGTGAAGCCACTGCCTGCAGTGCTGGCATCCCAGACTGGAGCACCTGTTACACCCCCGGCTGCTCTGATCCAGCTTCTGTTAGTCTACCTGGGAAAGAAGCAGAAGATGGCCAGAGTTGCAGGCTCCTGGCTTTGGCCTGGCCCAGCCCCAGCCATTACAGTCATCTGGGGGATGAACCAGCAGATCAAAGATCTGTGTGTGTGTGTGTGTGTGTGTGTGTTCTCTCCTTCTCTCTCTGTTTCTCTTCCTTGTAAATAAATAAATCTTTAACAAAAAATAAAAATAATAATGTGGGCCTAGCTTGACTAGAGCTAAGCATTTCGCATAAGAGCTGAAAATCTAAATCTTTCTTTGAAATCTCCCAGTCATTAGTGTGGCCTTAAAACATTTCTGAGTTTCTCATTCGCAATTTCTAAACATGATGCATTGGCCAAACAATACACCTAGCTCATTTAAATGTCAATCCATGTAAGCCAGGAAAGCAGTGGTTCCTCAAACGTCCAGAACATCTGGAAGCCACGGTACCCCTTTGTAGAATACTGTAAGCCGTGGTTCTCACCCCCTGGCTGCACTTTAGAACATCTGGAGATCTTTAAAGAATGCCGTGGACCCCCCAACTCCAACACAGTCCGCATCCAGGCATCGTCTGTCTTTAAAGCTTTCCAGGTGATTCGAGCATCCAGGCAGGGGAGAAGTACACACGTGGGGGTGTGCAGACCTTCCTGGAAGCCAGCAGAAGTGATGAGCATGGGCGGAGGCACACCCAGCAGCCCAGCTGTCTGCAGACGCTTCAGGAGGCAGTCAAGGACTAGACATGGCGACCCTCTTTTCCCATGAACTCTCTGCACAAATATTCTCCCTTTGCACCCTAAAGCCAAATGTAGAAAGTGGCATCCATCAACATATATTTCTCTGTGAAATGGGCAAAAAGTTGGTCCTAATTTAACTGAGAAAGGTGGACTCCCTCACCCAGCTCTCCGTATTGCTAGTGTCGAGCGGAAGCATGGTGGCCTGGGAGCTGACAATTACCTGAAGCACAGAATGGCACTCTGTGTCCTCACGGACTCCTGTCTCATTGTGTTGATGAAGCTATCGTCACTCTTTCATAAATGAGGTGTGGTCAGATGACCTAGGTTCAAATCCTACCTCTGGGGCCAGCACTGTGGTGCAGCGGGTTAACGCCCTGGCCTGCAGTGCCGGCATCCCATTCAAGTCCCGGCTGCTCCACTTCCGATCCAGCTCTCTGCTATGGCCTGGGAAAGCAGTAGAGGATGGCCCAAGTCCTTGGGCCCCTGCACCGATGTGGGAGACCTGGAAGAAGCTCCTGGCTCCTGGCTTTGGATCGGTGCAGCTGTGGCTGTTGTGGCCATCTGGGGAGTGAACCAGTGAATGGAAGACCTCTCTCTCTTTCTCTCTCTCTCTCTCTCTGTGTATGTGTGTGTGTGTGTAACTCTTTGAAGTAAATAAATAAATCTTGAAAAAAAAAAAATCCCACCTCTGCCACCTACTGATTGACCCCAAGGTCATTTAACTTTCCTGACAGTTTTGTTCCCTGTAGAATGACAATTTTTATGTATTCTCATTCACTTTGATGGCTGTTAGAGAATCAGGTGGGTTGATAACAGCTCTATAAAATGTGCAGGATGCTATTGTAGCTATCGTATTTTGTTTACTTATTTACACACGAATCCATCCCACAAAGTGGCACTTCAGAATGTTCATGGAAACTGAATTAAAATATCAATTTATTTTGGTGCAAAAAATTAGAAATTTAATTAAAAATGCATAGTTGTTTTCATAATATGCATTTCCATGCACTTTTTTTGAAGACTCTTTGTATTTATTTATTTTAAATTAGTTGATTTATTTGAGAAGCAGAGAGAGCTCCCATCTGCTGGTTCACTCCCCAAATTCCTGCCACAGCGGGGGCTGGACAGGAGTCGAGGCCGGGAACCAGGAATGCTACCCATGTCTCCTGTGTGGATCCCAGTTCCTGGAGACATCACTCAAACTGCCGGCTTCCAGAAAGATCTGCACACACCGTGTGTGTGCTTCTCTCCTTTGCCTGGAACTCGAATCACTGGAGAGCTTTAAAGACAGACGATGTCTCGACACCCTCCCCGGTGATGCTGACTGTGTTGGACTTGGGGGGTCCACAGCATTTTTAAAAGATTTCCAGATGGGGCCGGCGCCGCGGCTCACTAGGCTAATCCTCCACCTGCGGCGCGGACACCCCGGGTTCTAGTCCTGGTAGGGGCGCTGGATTCTGTCCCTTGTTGCCCCTCTTCCAGGCCAGCTCTCTGCTGTGGCCCGGGAGTGCAGTGGAGGATGGCCCAAGTGCTTGGGCCCTGCACCCCATGGGAGACCAGGAGAAGCACCTGGCTCCTGCCTTCAGATCAGCGCGGTGCGCTGGCCGTGGCGGCCATTGGAGGGTGAACCAACGGCAAAGGAAGACCTTTCTCTCTGTCCCTCTCTGTCTCACTGTCCACTCTGCCTGTCAAAAAAAAAAAAAAAATCTCCGGATGTTCTACAGTGCAGCCTCCCAGGGTCTGCACTGATGGGAAGCTGGAGCCCAGAGCCAGAGCCAGGAATTGAACTCAGGTGCAGCAGTGTGCATGTTAACTGCGAGGCTCAGTGCCCACTGCTAACCTCGTATTTAAAACGTCACTGTTACTCCGTATCTGCCAGGCAGTGCTGTTCGCAGCACGAAGGATTGTGTGCGAGCCCCGCCTGCTGGCGCCGCTTTGCCAGTGTTGACCCACGTGTGGCTCCGGCCAGGACCCTTCGGACTTGGCTTCCTTCATCCAAAGAGGGCAGCACTTGATGACGCCCAGCGTCCCTTCTAACTCTTAGAATCCAGAGCTTTTGGTGACAGGAAAGCACCCTCCCTATCTTGAAATTTCCTTCACATCCTCACCAAGAGGATTCCACCTGGGGACATGGATCCACGTCTGATGGACTGGAAAATTCTGAGGCAGGACGGTCACCAGGACCCTGGGCTTCCTGTAGCTCGTGGTTCTCCCCGTCTGCTGGCTTCCCCCCGCCTTGACTTGGCCTTCGTTGTTCTCACCAGCAGGTGTCATTTCTTGTGCCCCTCGTCGTTTTTATTTTTATATTTTAAAGATTTGTTTATCTGAAAGAGTGACAGAGTGAGAGAGAGAGAGAGAGAGATCTTTCATCCACTGGTTCACTCCCCAGATGGCTGCAGCAGCCACTTCTGGGCCAGGTTGGAGCCAGGAGCCATCGAGGTTCCCATGTGAGTGGCCAGGAGAGCAGGTACTTGTGCAGGTGCCTTAGCAGGAAGCTGGATGGGAAATGGAGCAGCCGGGACTTGAACCGGCGCCCATATGGAATACCTGCACAGAAAGGGGGCAGCGTGACCTGCTGGGCCACGCAGGTTCCCCCCTACTGCTTTTTACAGTAGGGTGCACACTGCACTCCTCTGTAATTCCCCTTGCAGCCAGTCACTGGAGGTGCTGTTATAACTGAAGCCATACTGATGACAACTCCGTCAAGACCCTTGAGAGGGCCACCAGTCCCAAGTAGCTTTCCCATATCCCGAGGATCGCTGTCAGGTAAACTGAGGCATGAGGTTGCTGTCCACCGAGTCTTCTCTGGTTTAGCTGAAAGGCGTGGGGAGTAGCTGGCAGTGCTTGTTCTTTCAAGGCCAATTAATCAGGGCTTCATTAGCCGGCATTCGCACATTTGTTTTCCTAACATCTGTTCCATTAATTTTCTAAGAACCTGTGTCGGGCCCACCAGATGGCAATTTCCAGAGCACGCACCCGTTCTTTCCTAAAGATCAGTGGCGCATTTGCCTGTTTCCAGGCGTCTGATCCTCCCCGCCTCGCCCGCGCCTTCCCACACCACCCCTCGGGGCGATTATGAGCTCATTCCAGCCACATCCATTATGCGTGGAATCTGGGTCTAGGAGCTTGGATTTCACCTTCTGCTCAGGCCTTGCAGCGGTCAGACGTGCGGGAGCCAAGCAGAGACGGTGGGGTCTTTCTCTCTTATCCGGCTCTGGCACGTGCTGCCCTCTGTCTTGTGGGCAGGGAGGGAGAGGCCAGCAGGGTGACAGAGCCTGGCCTGGCACACACTGCCGAGGGGGAGTGACGTGTGTGAGCTGAAGAAGCATCTATGTGTGCCAGGCTCCAGGTGCGGTGTTTTAGGCACTGCCTTGCTCAGACACCTTCCTTGGCTTCTTACTGTTTGCAGGATAAAACCCCAGCCCTCAGAGCAACAGGTGGACCCCAGTCTTTCCTCACCTGGTGCCAGCTGCTGCCGTTCCCCCTTCCTCGCTTCCTTTCCACCCTGCCCAGCCTTTGCTGAAATCGCTCTCCTCCCCAGCCTCCCCCCTGCCCTCCTGCAGGGACCAGACCAGCTGCACCCCGTGTGCAGAGTGCTCCCTGCCGTGTCCCTCCTCCGACTGCCTGAAGCCACTCCTCCCTGGCCCTGCTATCTGGGCCCACGTTTGGGTCGCCTCTTCCGGATTGTCATCCCCTGGAAGGCAGAGGCCGTGTCCACTTTGTGCGTCTCAGTGTTGGCACAACGCTCGGCACGTATGGCATCATACACAGCTGGTAAATGAACGGCTGAGCGTCTTCTCTCACTATGAGGGCAGACTCGGAGCGAGAATCGCTCGCATCTTTTGAGAATCTGTATTTTCTTTTTTTAAAAATATTTATTTATTTATTTGAAGGCAGAGTTATAAAGAGGCGGAAGCAGAGAGAGAGAGAGAGAGGGAGAGAGAGAGAGTCTTCCATCTGCTGTTCACTTCCCAAATGGCTGCAAAGGCTGGAGCTTCTCCGATCGGAAGCCAGGAGCTTCTTCCAGGTGCCCCACGTGGGTGCAGGGGCCCAAGCACTTGGGCCATCCTCTACTGCTTTCCCAGGCCATAGCAGAGAGCTGGATCAGAAGTAGAGCAGCCAGGACTCGAACCGGCAGCCATATGGGATGCTGGCACTGCAGGCAGTGGCTTTACCTGCTACGCCACAGCACTGACCCTGAGAATCTGTATTTTCTAAAACAGTAGGAAAAACTGGCTGGAGAGCTTAGCAGAGTTGGGGTGCCAAGGTGGTTGGAGCAGGAAGCAGTAATATTCGAGTGGCCAGTCTCTAGTGCCAGGGCCGGGGCCTCTGGGGCCTCCCTGCTCCTTGCTCTGGACCGTGTGTGATTCTAGAACCACCGAGAGCCTTCCTCCTCACTCCACCCTCTAGGGAGGTCACAGGTGGGGCGATGGCCACGGGGTGACCCCACTGTTCCTATGGGGCTCACTCACACTGCACGTCTTCCCTCTCCCTGCCTTCTGTCCTAGACGAGCTGGCCGTGTGTCCCAAAGGAATCACCTCCAAGGTTTTCCGCTTCAACGTGTCCTCAGTGGAGAAGAACGGAACCAACCTGTTCCGGGCAGAATTCCGGGTCTTGCGTGTGCCCAACCCCAGCTCCAAGCGCAACGAGCAGAGGATTGAGCTCTTCCAGGTAAACCCGGCACAGAAGCCGTGCAGGTGGGAAAGCCAGCTCTTTCCCATAGGAAGCCTGCCCTGGGAGCAGGGCTCAGCAGACGTGGGCTTGAACCCTGGCTTCTCCGTGTCTGTGTCTGTCTCTGAGCGGGTTCAGAGTTAGCTAAGGGGCTGGAAAGACGCGGCCGGCAGCAGCTTTGTCTTCCTGTTGCTCGGCCGCCTGCCCTCCTCCACGGAGCCCGGCCCTGGGGGTCTCTGTCCTGGCCTCAGGTGCTCGCCTTCCTCTGCCCCGCAGATCCTCCGGCCGGATGAGCACATCGCCAAGCAGCGCTACATCGGCGGCAAGAATCTGCCCACGCGGGGCACCGCCGAGTGGCTGTCCTTTGACGTCACGGACACCGTGCGCGAGTGGCTGCTGCGAAGAGGTAGGTTGCCCCCACCACCACCAGGAGGAGCGTGAACCCCTGGTTCCTCAGGACCTTCGTGAAACATCGGGGTTGCAAGCCTGGCTCCAATTCATTCAGCCAACATTTATCCCATGCAACCTGGGGATTGGGCAGTGAGCAAGACAAGGGGCGGTGCCAGACCACACGGGGGCCTTTGTTCTGGAAGGAAAGACAGCTAGTGAACAAGACTCTCAGATAGTGAAGAGCCCCGCGCACAAGGAGGGGGCAAGGTGACCCTGACAGGTGGGGCCCCCGGCAGCAGCTCGGGCAGGGTCTCTGTGCGCTGAGCTCTGAGTGATGAGAGGAGCCGGCCCTTGAAGGTCAGGCCTCCAGGTGGAGGCGAGCTTGATCTGCCTTAGCAGCTGCAAGCCGGCTGCTGTGGCCGGGGTGGGGTGAGCTCGGGGGGCGGAGGCATTTGCTTCAGGACTTGTCCTGAGCACGGGGAGCAGCTGCAGCGATGCCGAGGGCAGGGCTGGGGTGCGCGGGAGGCAATTCGGTGGACATCTTTCAGAGACCCTCGAGTTGCTCTGAGGCCAAGGGAAGAAGCAGCAAAGCCAGTTGGGGGGGTCACTGCAGCAGCCCGATGTGGGCAGCGTGGACCCGGTCTGGATTTGTTCTGTGTTTTGGCGGTAGGGCCGATGGGACAGGCTGAGCAGGCGCGGGCTGTGGACACGTAAGAGGAGTCCCGGATGACTGCTAAAACTTGAGACCGAGCAGCCAAGTGGTAGCACTGATGGGGGGTGGGGGGAGGTGGCGGGGGGAGAGGCAGCTTGAGAAGCTTCTGTTCTGGGCGATTGCACTGGAAAGGCCCGGCAGAGCGTGTAACGGGTACAGGCGCAACCCGCTTCCTGTGTGCCCGATTCTCACCCGCTCACTCTGTGCACGCCTCACTCTCTCAGGTGGACAGTTAGGTGCTGGCGCCTCCCCCGTGTGCCTACGGAGCTGCTGGAAGAATCGGGTGCATCTGAGAAAACGTCACGGCTTTTGACGTATTTTACAAGAGTGTGTTTTGTTTTTAAAGACTGATTTATTTATTTGAAAGGCAGAATTACAGAAAGACAGAGACAAAGAGATTGAGCAAGAGAGAGAGAGAGAGAGAGAGAGAGAGAGAGAGAGGTCCTCCATCTGCTGGTTCACTTTCCAAATGGCCACAACAGCCAGACCTGGGCCAGGGCCGAGGCCAGAAGTTTAGGACTCCATCCAGATCTCCTGTGTGTGTGGCAGGGGCCCAAGTGCTGGGGCCATCCTCCACCGCCTTCCCAGGTGCATTAGCAGGGAGCTGGATAGGAAGCAGAGGAGCTGGGACTTCAACCAGCACCCATATGGATGCTGCTGTCACAGGCGGCATGCGCCAGAACACAGACCCCATCTTTCTCTCTCCTCCCCTCCCCCCCCCTCCCCTCTCCTCCCCTCCTCTCCCCTCTCTCCCTCCTCTCTCCTCCCCTCCCCTCTCTTCCCCTCCTCTCCCCTCTCTCCCTCCCCTCTCCTCCCCTCTCCTCCCCTCCTCTCCCCCTCCCCCCTCTCCCCCTCCCCTCTCTTCCCCTCTCCTCCCCTCCTCTCCCCCTCTGCTCCCCTCCTCTCCCCTCTCCTCCCTCTTCCCCCCTCCCCTCCCCCTGCTCTCTCTTCCCCTCTCCTCCCCTCCCCTCCCCCCTGCTCTCTCTTCCCCTCTCCTCCCCTCTCCTCCCCTCTCCCCCTCCCCTCTCCTCCCCTCCCCTCTCCCCCTCCCCTCTCCTCCCCTCCCCTCTCCCCCTCCCCTCTCCTCCCCTCTCCTCCCCTCTCCCCCTCCCCTCTCCTCCCCTCCCCTCTCCCCCTCCCCTCTCTTCCCCTCCTCTCCCCCTCCCCTCCTCTCCCCCTCCCCTCCTCTCCCCTTGCTCTCTCTTCCCCTCTCCTCCCCTCCTCTCCCCCTCCCCTCCTCTCCCCTTGCTCTCTCTTCCCCTCTCCTCCCCTCCTCTCCCCCTCCCCCTCCCCTCTCTTCCCCTCTCTTCCCCTCTCCTCCCCTCCTCTCCCCCTCTCCCACCCCTCTCTCCCCCTCTCCTCCCCTCCTCTCCCCTCTCCTCTCCCTCCTCCCCTCCTCTCCCCTCTCCTCTCCCATCCCTTCCTTCCTTCCTTAGTTTCTAAAGGCTGTTTTGTTTTGGAATGCATGTGCCTGTGAAGTTAGATAAGGAACCTGCAGCCCACAGAAGTGACTTGCCCAAGGCCTTGCGTCTGATTGGCAGTTCAGTCTGCCAGCTGCCAGCCAACGTGGCTCCTGACACCAGGTCCTGCCCTCCTGTCCCTCTCCTTCTGCCTGGCTGGTACTGCCTGGGCAGCCTGCTGAGCGGGTGGCGTCATGTGTGGTGGCCCCGTCTGTCCCCTCTCTTCCTCTGTGGAGGGTTTTCCGGGATCACCAGCTGTGATCCAGCCAGAGTCCACGCGCGCACTGATGCCGAGTCACTGAGGCAGGTGCATCCCTCTTTGTCCTCGGTGTTTTGGGAAGCTGGGGGGTTAAGGCTCCAAGGCAGAGATCTGGAACGGCTGGGCCTGCATACTGTTCTGCTGGGCTGGTGGTCAACAGTTGTTTTTCTTTGTCAGGGGATCTCACATAAAACCTGGACTTCTGGCTTTGCTTGCAAAATTGGAAGATTTCCTAAGAATCACTCCCCAGAGACGAGTGGTGGGCCCCGTGGAGATGGGAGGGGTGCGTTCTTGAGTCACCAGTCCCTGCCGTTCCTCGTTGCTCCCCAAGATCGGGGCCGGATGTTCCGACTGAGCATCCTACGGTGGCTGGGTTTGCTGGGCTCTGCAGGCATCAGAGGTTGCCTGTCGCCATCTAAGGGGCGTTATTAGATGTCTGGCTGGGCGGACGGTGGGCTGGAGAGCCTGCCCCAGCCCCGGGGGTAGCCAGGAGCTGCCTCCTGTCCCTCCTCCTCCTGGGCGTGAAGGCCAAGGCTTAGGGGAACCCACGTGGACCGGCCGACAGCAGCACTGTTGGGAACTCTGACTCAGCTGGCGCTCGGCCGAGAGCCCGGCATGGCTACAGAGAGGAGGGGCCGGGGAAACTCATCTCCTGGCGCCCCTGATTCTGATCAGCTCCACCTGGATTTCTCTGAAGCCCTGGGCACTTGAAGGAGTCCTTCTCTTCACAGCTGCAGAACTCAATGAGAAGCTTGTGTCGAGAATGACTTCCATCCTCCTCGAGACATCAGCAAGATAATTTCATAATAAAACCTACGGGTCCCCCGCCCACCATCCCCACCGCTGCCAATGCCGAGGGTAGTTCTTCCCGGGATCCTCCAGCGCCCACTCAGGCAGAGACTGCCCACCCCTCCCACAGCGGAACCGCGACGTCGGCCTTTACTTACACAGGGCTCTGGGGCTGGTCAGGGTTCGTGGTCCCAAACCAGGTGGCTGGTGGACTCCAGACTGGAACGCTTCCTGATGTGGTCTTGGATTCGTTCAGCAAACACTGAGCCCCTCGTGCTGCTGCTCCTCCAGTCTGCAGCTCCTCTGTGCACAGAGGCTGGCCTCCACAGCAGGTTGTCCAGGGACCACTCCCAGCATCCTGGCTCTGGACAGCTGGGACAATGACAAAGCACAACTCTTTGGCATCTCCGTGACTCGGTGGGCATCTTCCTCAGTGGTCTCTGCTGCCCCCTGTTTGTCCCTCCCTTCCCTGACAGTTAGTGTGGCAACTGACATCAGACTACGTGTGAATGCTGGCACTATGGCCTCCTGGTAGGATGCATTTGGGCAAGCCATTTAATTTCTCTACACCTCTGTGTTCTCATCTGTACAATGGGAGACAACAATAATTCTTACTCTGTAGGATTCTTCCTGAGATTAGATGAGTTCATGCTTGTAAAATCTTAGAGAACTGTTCAATGTGTCGTAACACTCAGCATCAGTGGTGGCTGTTGTCATCACCTTTGAGCCTTGGTGACAGAGCCTGTGGGCCAGCGCCACGGCTCACTAGGCTAATCCTCCACCTAGTGGCGCTGGCATACCGGGTTCTAGTCCCGGTCGGGGCTCCGGATTCTGTCCCGGTTGCCCCTCTTCCAGGCCAGCTCTCTGCTGTGGCCCGGGAAGGTAGTGGAGGATGGTCCAAGTGCTTGGGCCCTGCACCCCATGGGAGACCAGGAAAAGCACCTGGCTCCTGCCATTGGATCAGCGCGGTGCGCTGGCCGCAGCATGCCAGCCGCGGCAGCCATTGGAGGGTGAACCAACAGCAAAGGAAGACCTTTCTCTCTGTCTCTCTCTCTCACTGCCCACTCTGCCTGTCAAAAAAAAAAAAAAAAAAAAAAAAAAGACAGAGCCTGTGGTCAACCTGGGTCATCTCCTGCTTACCACTGGTACCTTAACCCCCCCCCCCCCCCCAGTGTATCTGTCTGCACCTTGACTTTCTAACCCACAGACTCACAGAACTCGCCCATTCCAGGTCTGCCCCAGCCTCCCTGCGCCATCTTGAACGGGGTGTATGCTACATACTGTTAGGTAGCCTGTTTCTGCTCCATCGTCTAGAGCCTTGAACCAGGAGGACACTCCTCACGCCTCCCTCTCTGTTCACTTCTCTGGCTGGGACTCGGCTGCCTCGCTGTGTTGATCTGCCTCTCACCCCTGATTCTACCTTCTGGGACACAGATCCCCAAGCTCTGCAGGTGTCAGTGTGTCCCAGAGGCTGCCCTGGCTTGGGCCAGAAGAAGGGAGCTGGTGGGTAGCCAGTACAACTGGGATGTCCAGGCCAAGCCAATGCTGCCCAGAGTCCCTGGGCTTCTGTATCATTCTGCCCAGCAGGAGAAGGGTGCTGAGCTGGGTTGGCCTTTGGGGTTTTCTTCGATGAATGCCAGGTTTCAGGATGACCTGGACAGGCCAGAAGCTCACACCCTGGGGTGGCCTCGGAGAGAGTAAGAAATCAGTGAGGTTGCTGAGCTGCTGCCACTGAGCCCGGGGGTCCATCTCCTGTGGCTGCGCCTGGACCTAGCCACAGGTGGCTGCTGCCCCAGGGTCAGGAGAGCTCCCATAACTGAGTCTTATCCACCCGAGCTGATGTGATACCAGACACTCCCGATGCTCCCTACGCTGAACTACCTGATTCACTTCAAATTTCCACGTGCTTCTTAAGTCTTCCTGTTTTGCTTCTGTTTCACTCAACCTCATTTGCCCAGTTTTCCCGCTTCCTTGACTTGGGTTGCCAAAACACACGGTCCCACCACAGGCAGGACAAAGGGCCAGAGTGGACCTTGTTGCACTAGGCTGTCAAGTACGCCAGACCCTGGTGCCTCCAGTCTCCCTGCGCTCATTCTCCCGGAGCTCCTGGGCTGTGCCCTCTGCTCTGTTCTCTGATTTTACCACGTTGTCCCACGTTGTCCTTGGCAGGTCATCCACTTGCCCAGCCTTCTCTGTCATGGTGGACAAGGTTTCCCAGACAAGAAACCTCCAGGTCATTTTAACACATTGTGTGCTCTGCCCTGCCAGGGGTGTGGGGGTAGGGGAGCAAGGCCAAGTGTAACCACGATTTCCATCTCGTCTCCTCTGGAATCCACTTTCTGTCTATGCAGTCATGGCGCTGGTGGACGGGCCGGCAGCTTCCACTCGCACACATCCTGCCCCTGGCCTCCAGCATCAGCCCCTGACTCGCGGTCCTGCTGCTCAGCCTCCCGTCTCGGGCACCGGGCGCCCGGGAATCCCTATCTCTGCCCGGCCATGCGCGCTGCCGTTGACCCCTTTAACGCGTCTCTCCCACGTCCTCAGCCTCTTCCCCTCCTCCCCTCCTCGGCAGCCTGGCTCAGCCGTCTCCTCTCCCAGCACACACTTAGATGTTGTCAGTTTTTCTTTCTCGTGTCCTCATCCTTCCGGCCCGAAGTAGGAAGGCAACAATTTTCTCTTAATAACATCCTTCGAGAGGGGGTGGCTTTTTTTTTTCTTTATTTATTTTGAAAGGCAGGGCACAGGGCATGGGGGAGAGAGACAGACAGACGATCACTCATCCGCTGGTTCACTCTCCGAATGCCCACGGCGCTGTGGCAGGGCCAGGCTGGAGCCAGAAGCTGGGAACTCAGGCCAGGTTTCCTGTGTGGGTGGCAGAGACAAGCGCTTGAGCCATCGCTTGCCCCCCAGGGTGCGTGTTAGCTGGAATGAGGAGCAGAGCCAGCTCCTGAACGTGGGGGCTCCACCCTGGGGTGCGGGCGTCCCACGTGGCATCTCAGCTGCTGCACCAGATGCCTGCCCGCCCATCTGGCTGTTCCTGACGTAGCAGAAGACCACGGAACGTGGCAACATGGGTCTGAAGGGCTACTCTGCGTTTTGGAAGAGTGTCCCGTGACCCTCACCATGACCCAGTTTCTGCAAGTGCCACAGGAGCGGAGGCCACGACTCCCGCTCCAGCGTGGTGAGCACGCTGCCCTGGCCCGGGGAGTGCTTTTCTCACTGATTTCTGGGTCTTATTTTGCAGAGTCCAACTTGGGTCTGGAGATCAGCATTCATTGTCCGTGCCACACCTTTCAGCCCAACGGAGACATCCTGGAAAACATTCACGAGGTGATGGAAATAAAATTCAAAGGTAACAAAATGGATGTGCGTGGCAGGATGGGCGGGGGAGCGCACGGGGCGGGAGATCCCGACCAGACCCCGGGCAAAGGAGCCCACGTCCCTCCCAGAAATGGCCGGCTGCTTGCACTTGGGTCCTGCTTTGCTTCCAGATCAATGAGCATGACTTGCTGCTCACAGATGGAGAGAGAGAGAGAGAGGGAGACAGAGAGAGAGAGACAGAGAGAGAGGGAGACAGAGAGAGAGAGAGACAGAGTCATGCCTGAAGACAACATAGTGCTAGGACGGTGCTGACATCATGTGGGCAAGCTGTTCAGCCCCCTGAGCCCAGTGAAGTGGCCCTGAGAAGACCTCATCCACAGGGTTGTTTTGCAATTAAGCGAGGCAACAAACGTAGAACAGGCGCCAGGAATGCTCAGTGCAGAAGTGCACTTCAGGGGCCCTGCTGGCCAGAGCTCTCCAGGTGTCCTTGCCCCGGGAGTCATCTGGGTGTGGGGTTCAGGGGTGGCAAAGTCATTGAGAGCTGTTTCTGGTTTGCCAATGTTCCCAGGGACTTAAGCCTTCACAGTCTCTGGGGTTCAGGGAATTCCTTTCCCCAAGTCCCATGCTGGGTAACTGAAGATGCCTGGGGTCTAAGCCTACGGGCTGTAAGTCACAGCCTTTTTTTTTTTTTTTTTTTTTTGAAGCCAAGCATTTGTCATCTTAACCACAGACCCTTAGTGTTCAGAAGAACATCAGAGTTTTCACCTGTAGACCAGGTTAGGATGAAACCGTCCCACTTCTACGAACACTCTATTCATAAATATTTCCAGAAAGGAGAATTTGAGGTGCAGGTCTCCCCTTTATCTGGCAGACTGGCGGCCCTGTCCTGAGACCCACGGGCACCCTGTACCTGTGTAAGCGAGGCACCTGGTGACCCTGCCCACAGCTGGCGGCTGCCTCGCACACGGTCGGTCTCCCTTTCATTGAGACTCTCTACATCAGTTTCTGGGCTTTTCCCTCTCCAGCGAAACCAGATCAGATGATTCAGGTTCTCTTTCCGGAAGTTGTTTGCGAAGCAGTCCATCACACGCTTTGTCATCTCACTTGGTCCTTGCGGCGAAAATACTTCTGAAATGAGAAATACGATGCGAAAGTGAACAAAGTCTTGTTTCTTTGGCTCCCGCCCAGACTGGAGGGCTTTGACACCTGAAATTATCAGTAGGACTTCTGTGCGACCTTGACCAACTCAGATTTTAAGAGAGAACCCACGTCGAGAGGCTAAGTCCTAGTGTGCAAAGCGGCCACCCAGTGTGACGTGGGACCATCCCCCCCCCCCCATCCCCCGTGACAGGGATGCAGCGTGGAGCCAGGGAGACTCCTGGGAAGCAGCTCAGGTGGAGCTGTCTTCTTCTTCTTTGAGAATTCTGAACGTGGACCCGGAGGGCACCTGCTGTGGGCACCTGACAGTGACGTCCCCATGAGGCTGAGTTCTGGTGCCGCCAGGTCCCCCACCCAGCCCTGCTCCCTCTGCCAGGGTGGAGCCGCCCTAGCTCCCGGTGCCTTCTGCCGCTCTTCCGGGGCAGGGATGGGCCGGGATTAGGACGCAGCCCCCTCCCCGGCTCTGCTCTCCTTACACAGGAGCTTGTCGCCTTCTGCCCCTCCTGCAGGCGTGGACAACGAGGACGACCACGGCCGTGGCGATCTAGGGCGGCTCAAGAAGCAGAAGGATCACCACAACCCTCACCTCATCCTCATGATGATTCCACCGCACCGGCTCGGCAGCCCGGGCCAGGGCGCACAGAGGAAGAAGCGGGCCCTGGACACCAATTACTGCTTCCGGTGAGCCTGGGCGCGCACGGGAACAGACGCCCGCCGCGTGCTTCCTCCCAGAGCCAGGGGGGTGCCTGCTGATGTCCACAAGCATCTCTAGCTGGAGCGCGCATGTCGGGAGCCCCAGCGTAGTCCTGCAGTCTGACCCTGCAGACGCCTGGGAGGAGTGAGTGAGGAAGGCTGCGGGGCTTGGGGCTGGGGACGCCTGGCGGGAGCCTCTCCCTTGTTTCAGGCCCTTCGTGCTGACGGGGTGTGTGGGGAGGGATCAGTGCAGGAGTTCCCAGTAATGAAGTGCTCGGTGCCCTATGCAAGACCCACGGACACTACTAGGAAAGGGGAGACAGGGCACTGGCAGGGGGCCGCTGAGCAGGGAGACTGACACAGTGATTCGGAAGTAGCTGGACGGCCGTCATAGCGAGATGGGAAGCCACAGCTTCTTCCCTTATTTAACTTTTCCCAGCCCACCTGCTCATTAATAAGGGAGGGGATGACACGAGCAGGCACACCGACCACACAAAGGCAGAAAGCGGTGCCGTCGCGAGAGGCTCTGACGGATCTGAGCTTCAAGAACTGGGGGCGAGGGGTCCACTGGTTCCCGGTCTGGGGCGAGTCTTCAGGAGGGTGTGGGTTTGGGCAGAGCCCTTGGGATGAGTGAGCTGTGGGAAGGCAGGGATCTGGGAGAAGGAAGCACCTTGGGTAGAGGAAGGCACACAGGGGGTCGGGTTGGCCGCACGGGGCTGGGGGCGTGAACGGGAATCCCGTGCTCTTGATGCCGAGCCTGGGAAACGAGGTGTGGGGGAGGCAGCGCGGACGCCGCCAACAGCTCGCGGGTTGGTTCCGTGTGTGTGTCTCTCTGTGAGGAACGAGTACTCTAGGCTCTGAGCAACAGTGCCTTAAACCTAGGGGATTTCTTGTTCCTGAGAGGGCCGTGGCTGTGGGCGCAGGGCCGGGCCGGCTGCCCAGCTCCTCCAGGCTTTCCGGCTCTCTCGTGTGCCATGCCTGGGATGCTGGCTTTGCACGCTTGCCTGTGGCCACAGGTGATTGCCGGGGCTCCAGGATCTCATCCACGTTCAAGACAGGGAGAAAGGGGAGACGTGGGGGGAGGGCCAGCAGCTCTCCTCTTCCACCTGTCATATTTTTTAAAATTTCTTTAAAATTTTTTTAATTATGTATTTGAAAGCAAAGGGACAGGAAACTCTCCCAATCTGCTCGTTTACTCCCTAAATGCATGCAACAGCTCAGGCTGGGCAGGCTGAAGCCCGGAGCCAGGAACTCACGCCAGGTCTCCCATGTGGGTGGCAGGGACCCAGGAACTTGAACCGTCACCTGCTGCCTCCCAGCATGCACCCTTGCAAGGTGCCGGAATGGGGAGCCAGGCTGGGACTTGAACCCAAGCACTCCAGTGTGGGATGCAGGCATCGCAGGCTGCGTCTTATCTGCTGTACCAAAGGCCGACCCCTCTCTGGTATTTTAATAATCTGGTATCTTCACCAGAACTTACCATCACCCCTGGCATACTTCTTACCTCTGACTGGGTGTTACTGGGTCAGTGACCACTCCAACCTGCAAGGCTGTCAGGAAACCGAGAAACTGGTGTTCCGGAACACGTGATGGGAGCTGCAAGGGAGGAGGGGGTTCGGAAGGCTTACTGGACAGCCAGCAGGGCCTGCCGTGGCTCCCCACTTGGAACTCCCAGGAGGCTCAGTGTGGGCCAGCAGCGGCCTTTGGAAGTAGCAGGTTCCAGGTTCAGCAGATCAGGGCTGTGTGCCAGCGGAGTTCTGCAGGCCACAGAAGGGAAGGGGCCTGCTCAGTACGCTTGGCTGACCTTGTTTGGTGCAGTGGCCTCTGGGTGTAGTCTGAGCAGTCGTCTACTGGGACCCACATGGTGGTGTTGGCACCTGCGACGCCACCATCCCCTGTTGGAGCACTGGTTTCAGTCCCAGCCATCGGCTTCTGATCCAGCTCCCTGCTAATGTGCTTGGGAAGGCAGCAGAGGATGGCCCACGTCCTTGGGCCCCTGCCACCCACATGGGAGATCTGGATGGAGTTCTGGGCTCCTGGCTTCAGTCTGGCCTAAGCCATTTATTTTCTGTGTGGATGCACTGGGAAGTTCACAAGAAAACCAACCTCAGCGGAGTGAGTTGGCAGTTCATTGTCGTGCTTGGTTTCATCTGGAGCATTTTGTGTCTGTTTTGATTTGTGATGTAAAAGTAGTCAGGACCGCCTTTGCCTCTGTACTCTTCCTTATGCAGCGTTTCATTTTCATTTTCACTTTATTTGAAAGGGAGGGTGGGAGAGAGAGAGAGAGAGGGAGAGAGAGAGAGGGAGAGAGAGAGAGGGAGAGGTAGGGAGAGAGAGAGAGGGAGAGGGAGAGAGAGAGAGAAAGGACAATCTCCCATCTACTGGTTCACTCCCCACATGTCCTCAGCAGCCAGGGCTGGACCAGGCTGAAGCCAGGAGTCAGGAACTCCATCCAGGTCTCCCATGTGGCTCACGTAGTTAGGCAGAGACTACCTCCCGTCTCCCATTTCCTGTCTCCCAGGAGGTTGATTAGCAGGAAGCTGGAATTGGGAGCAGAGGTGGGGATTGATCCTGGCAGTCTGATGATGGGGTGCAGACATCCCATGGGGTGTCTCAACTGCGGGTCCTCCTGGGGGCCTCGTCTTTCACCCAGGAAAATGTCTCTCTGGTTTCTTCAGCCCCATGTGCTTGAACTTGGCCTTCAATTGACTTGAACCATTTCCCATGACAGCATGGGAAGACGCCAAGGGAAAACATGCGGGTGTTTGTGGTGTTTCTTGCATTGTCGGATTCCGTTTAGCTTGATTTCCTACCACTGTTTTTTGGTTGTAGCAACTTGGAGGAGAACTGCTGTGTGCGTCCACTCTACATTGACTTCCGCCAGGATCTGGGCTGGAAATGGGTCCACGAACCCAAGGGCTACTACGCCAACTTCTGCTCTGGCCCGTGCCCATACCTCCGCAGTGCAGACACCACCCACAGCACGGTACGGGCGGGCGCGCGCCACCTGGGGCACCGGGGCTGAGCCAACCAGACCATCTGTTAGAAAGAGTGAGTGGAGCGTGGAACATGGGAGTGGATGATGATCCGGGCAGCGTAAGGTCCCTCGGGACAGGTTCTGGTCTCGGCGTGCAGGCCCAGTGCCACCGGCCACATTCCTCCCCGTTTCAACCAGCCTTTTTTTTTTACTTTGTCTAAAGCTTTTGTGCACTGGAAATAAATTAACTGCCACACACTACGTTAAATGTCAGAGATGTGTGTACCTGGCTGGTGAGGAGTGCTGGGGAAGCAGGTCTCGGCCGGGAGTCACAGAACGCGGCCTCGCAGGGTGCAGAGAGGTTATCCTGAAAGGCAGTGGAGGAGGCACGCGAGGAAGCTCACGGGAGACACTGGGAAGGCAACGTGAGACCGTGTGGAGTCCACAACCTCCGAAACCAGCTTGTCTTTCCCTCCAGGGGACTCAGACCTGGGACAGTGGCTTGTGAAGCGTGCGTCCTCATAGCCCATTATCACGACATCCTGTCTAGGGCCCTGCACTCCGACACGTAGAAAAGGCCGGGGCGGCACATAGTGAGAATAATGAACCATCAGGCCAAGTGATCGGCGGCAGGGAGGGAGTTCTTGCCGGCCCAGAGGGTCACTGTCAGTTTAAGGTCTCCCTGGGACTGTCACATGTGTACCCCGAGGGCCCCCAGACACGCACACAGGGTTTGTCTTCTGCCATCACGGATGCACAGCAACTTGTCACTCACCCAAACTGCGTCCCGACAGTTCCCCTCATGTGGCATCCCAGGCCACGGCCGTCACTCTCCGGAGTCACCCTCGAACCCGGAGCGCCCCTGGGATGCAGGCCTGAGGCGTGGCTCTCCCATCTCCGCAGGTGCTGGGACTCTACAACACCCTGAACCCGGAAGCCTCGGCCTCGCCCTGCTGCGTCCCTCAGGACTTGGAGCCCCTGACCATCCTGTACTACGTCGGGAGGACCCCCAAGGTGGAGCAGCTCTCCAACATGGTGGTGAAGTCCTGCAAGTGCAGCTGAGGCCCGCGTGCGACGGAGGAGAGCGAGGTGCCGCTGCCCGACTGCCCGCTGCTCGGGGACACACACGCTGCAGACCTGGCCCGAGGCCTCCGGCTCCAGGCGGACGGCTGAGCCGGGGGTCTCCTTTCTGGAACATTTCTCTTTCTTGCTGGCTCTGAGGATCGCTGTGCTAAAGGAAGTGTGGGTTTGGTTAGGGGAAGGCCGGACTCTCGAGGGCACAGATTTTTCTGTGATGCGGACAGAGGTGGTGGGGACGGAGGAAGAGGGATGGCAAGTCGCCCTGTCGTATGGCAGTGGGATTGGGGCTACGGTGGGGTGGAGGCAGGGCCAAGAACGGCCGGGTTGGGGCCAGTCTGGAAGACACTCGGGACCGGAGGCCAGGTTTGCTCCCTGTGGGACCACATCCTCTCTAGGGAATCAGGGTGGCGTCCTACAGGCCAAGCAGCTGTCTTCAGACAGGTCACCCAGGAGTGTCTCCTACCACTGGGGAGTAAGGGCAGGTCTTTTGTTTTGCAAATTGTCCTTTCTACATCCATCAGCAAATCCAGGTAATGTAGTTCCCGGGCCAGCCACTCAACCGGGCCCAAGGGAGACGCTGCACTCAGAAGCCAAGGGTGGGCATCAGCCCCCTCCCGTCTGCCCTGTGGGTCCCTCTTCCCACCTCCTTCCGCGGCCGAATCCCGCTTGGGGCGTTCGGCTGGACACCTTGCAGGTCAGGCTGCACGTATCTGGATTCGGGGGCGCCAGGGCCTCCCGCCCCGAGCCCCCCAGACCCTGTGTTCATTTGGTGTTCCTGGAAGCAGGTGCTACGGCCCAGTGGCAGTCGGGGCAGCTGCATGTGTGCCACACAGTGACTTGGGCCCAGACGCATAGACTGAGGTATAAAGACAAATACAAATATTACTCTCAAAACCTTTGTATAAATATTTTTGGGGAAGCTTGGATGATTTCATCTTCTGGAAGATTGTTTCTAGAACAGTAAAAAGCCTTCTTCTAAGGTCCACGTCTGGCTCAGTCAATGTCTTTGGTAATGCCCCTTCCCTTCATTCCACGGCGGCGGCGGCGGCGGCGTTGACCCATCCCTGGGAGCTGGGAGCCGGGGGCTGGGGGCTGGGGTCTGGGAGCCGGGGTCTGGGAGACGGGAGCTGGGGGCTGGGGGCTGGGAGCCGGGGGCTGGGAGACGGGAGCTGGGGGCTGGGGGTTGGGGGCTGGGGCAGAGGCTCCTGCCTGCTTGGTGCGGACGCCCGGCATGCACAGCACCTGGGGGAGCCCGCCCTGTCGCGGGGGCCCCTCACACACACACACACACACACACACACACACACAGGGCATGGCTCTGATCTGCAGGAAAGCCCACCGTGTGACCTCCGGGCAGCTGCGGGGTGCATGTGTCCCACAGAAATGGCCAGTGTCGTCATTTTTTGGAAACTGTCTCCGCCTTCCCGGGTCAGCTGAGAATCAGAGAAACTGGCAGAAGGCCTGAGAATCAGAGACTCCTCCTGTTTCCAGGTGAAGCCTCAACCAGCTGGCCAGGAAGTCCCTTTCCAGACTCGGGCCTCTTGTCAGAGACCTGGGAATGAGGGGGGAGGGGGGGCAGTCCCAGAGTTCTCTCTTGATGCCACAGCAATGCGGGATTCATGCCCTGCGTCGTGAGGGACCACCCAGTGGTTCCTGAAACTCACCCCCCTCCAGTGACAGCACCTTGGCACTGGGAAGAAAAGTTCATCCGAAGCTGCACTGCAGGCTGGGGGATGTGCATGGGGTGTGTGTGTGTGTGTGTGTGTGCGCACGCGCCTTGTTCCAAGATGCAGCTCTTGAGTTTGGTCTCCGAGACTTTCTTCCTGCGCTGTCCATGCCCAGCTGGTGCTAAGGGCCTCTCCTGGTCTTCATCCCCCGTGGCCCTCGTTTACCGCCACTGTCTTTCTGGTCGCTGTGCCCCTGCCCTGCAATCCGGGCTGGTGGGCTGTGGTCTATCAGACCCCAGGGAGTGCGTGGGCACTTCAGCGAAGGCTGTTGCTGTCCCCAGCGTCAGAGTCTTCACTGTTTAACAGACGTGCACCCCTTCAGCCCGCAGCTCGAGAGATGTCTTTGGGGCAGGCGAAGGGTCCAGGCTGCTAGAGCAGCGTTTTGAGAAACAGTGCGTTCCAAGGAAGAAATCTTACCCTGGGCAAACTCCCTTTTTATCCAACCTCGTCAAACATCGCAAAACCACTGGGCCTTTGGTTCATTCTACAGAACCAAGGTAACTGGACGTGTTTCCTGAAGTACCCCACAGAAAACAACACACCACGACTCCACATGTTGATGCTGGCGCTGTACTCTTATTCTAAGCAGCAGCAGATCCGAGGATGGGCAGGGGTCTGCAGTACAGCCCCTCCTTCCACTTAGCTCAGGCACTACTGTCTGTCGGGGGGTGAGAGGTGGCGTTGAAATGACAGCCCTGCTGGAGGAGGGCTCACAGGAGGGGTCTAGTCTATTACCAAGAGAAGTCCAGTCCCAGGAAAAACGACTCGCAAGCACTTGAGTGCGTGAAGGCAGAGAGGAGTCTGTTCTTAGCTCTGGGTCGCCGCGTGGAGAATGCAGGGAAATTAATGCGGATTCAATTCTGATTGGATACCTAGGGCAATTCAAGCCTACTGGGCTCATCCCTTCTCAGGCTTTGCTCCGAGTCATACGGCGAGCCCTCCCCCGGCAACCCTCCAACACCCCCCACTGTCCATCCCTCTCATCAGCAGGGAACGATGGAGGAATTCTCCTGTGTCGCCTCACCAGCTCACAGCCACGGGAATAGTTAGGATGGTCCTCAAACTACTATCCACGACGCCCGGGAACACAACAGAACACAGCCCCTCTGTCGCTCCCCCTCTTCGTGGAGGAACGACACAGGACCCTGCGCTGTTCTTTCGTCTGCTCGGCCCTCCCCGGGTTTGCTGCTGGTTCTTCCCGGGTTGGCTACTATCCCTTCCACCTCCGTGGAAGGGCAGTTCCCCCTGGCCACATTCCCCACTTCCGCAGGGGAGCGGCACACCGCCGGCCGGCTCTCTGGGGGGCTGCACAGGTGTTCCTTCAGATAGATGTTCCCCTTAGATGTTCCTGGTGCATGCCGTCTCTCTCCTCCTTTATAGTCCTCCTCTGCCAATCCCAACTCGGCTGCCCACACGCCGAGTACGCTGCTCTCCTCCAATCAGGAGCAAGTCCTACAGTTTATTGGCTGAACTGGAGGCAGCTGCGTAGAAGCTGTTTTCTCCTCTCCCAGCGCCATATTGTGGGAGAGCAGATGCATAGAATAAGTCTTAATTCCAGTAACTCAGTCCAGTCCAGGTTGCTCCCCACACCCCTCCCTCCTGCAACCCACACATCTCAGCTCTACAAGCAAACCAAATGCTTTCACACGCCCAAATTCTTTGTTTCCGTTCACTACGAAGGCAATGCAGTCTCTCATCTGTTTTCCACCTAAGTTTGGGACACTGTTTTTCTTCTAGGATTTCAACCCTGAGTCTGTCGGCTCTTGTTGAAGCAGCCCAGACTCTCTCTGTGCTCCCGGGCAATCCCTGGGCCACTCAAGTCCATCCTTCCACGGGCTCTGTGGCCTCGCACTTACACTTTCCTCCAGGGAAGCTCGAGAGAGGACCTGGGAGTGGGGAGGGGCAGGAGGCAGAGGGTCAAGTAGAGAGCTACCGGGCCGGGCTGCACAGTTTGGAGGGTCTGTTTCGGGGAGCAGCGTGCACCTGGGCATGCGAGGACCCCACTGTGGGTGAGCCTGCCTGTGGAGGGCTGTGCTGACAGTCTCCCCCGGACGAGGGCTGTCCAGGACCTACCATCCTCTCTCCTCTCCAGAGCGCACGTTTCCACAATGCAGTTCTGAAAATCTCCCAGCCATGAAATCAAATGAAAAAACTGGTTCTATTTCAGTCTTGTTTGCGACTGCTGATGGTTGGGAAATTAGTAAATTGGAAAAATAAAAAAAGAAAAGAAAAATGTAATGACTTTATTAATTTCAGAAATCAGTAATTCCAAAGGCGCCTCTCCCCTGGCCCCCGCTGCCGGCCGCAGGCCCATGGTCTCCACTCCCCGGGAAGCTCGGGCTGGGTGCTCCCCTGCCCCCAGACCCTCTGGGAAGGGAAGAGCAGGTTTGGTAGATAATGATGAGGGGATCTGAAGCTTGCACAAGGAAATGAAGCTTAATGCTGCCATCTGGAAAAGAAGAGGAAGTAAAATGCAAATAAGCCAGGGAGTCTCTTTCCTATCGTCTCTGGGCGGTAGCGGGGAAGGGACAGAGCAGACCTGCACGGGCTGGGGGAACAGGACCCAGGGAAGGGACGGACACACATGTGCTCTGACAGGGGATGGAACGCATGCGTGCCACGTCCCCACTGCCGGGGCCACCAGCAGCCAGAGGATCTTCCCTCCTGTGCTCCCCAGTCGGGGGCTGGCTTGGCTGAGTGGCAGGCAGGCGTTGGCTGTCACTTCTGCTCCAAGGCTCTGAGGACCTGGATGCAGCCCCCAAACCACCATGCAGCCCTCACAGTGCCGGCAGCCACCTTGCCCTTGGTCACACACCCAGGAGGAGCGAACGGGTCCTTCCTCCACGTGTCTGTGGTTCAACTTTTAGTGTGAGCAGGATCTGAAAGAGAGAAAGGCGACTGTTGAGGGACCGCAGTGAGCGCATGGGGTCCTAGATGCTGACAGCCAGCTCTGGTTTACTTTACGTCATGGAACGACAAAGAAGCATCGGCCCAGATAAAGCAAGTCCCTCCCCCTGAAGTACAAAACCCTTCATTTTAACCCTTTGGGTTGGAAAAAGATTTCTAGAACATCCCTGTCCTGCTGCTGCCTTTTTTTCGGGGGGGGGGGGGCATGTAGTTCTCTTAGTTTCTTTTCTCTTTTCATGGGATCAAAACATTTTGTTCCCCTTTGTTTCTCAAACAGAAGATGGGAAACACAGGCAGCCTGCCTGGGAATGCAGGGTCGGTGTTAGCAGCGCTGGGGAGCTGCAGAAGGAAGCTGTGTTTTATATGCTTCCCAGTGTTCTGACTCCCCTCCCCTCAAACGCCACGCTGTCGGTCAACCCTGGCCGCCGCCTCTCCTCCCCAGCCCTGCGGTGCACCTGCTGTGCCCACCACCCAGTTTAAGAAAAGGACCACCACCCTGAATCCCGGCGAGACCTTCCCTGTTCTGTCCCACTTGTGTTCTCTTGAATTTCCTGTTTATCCTTCCCTTGTTTACTTTTTTTTTTTTTTTTTTGACAGGCAGGGTGGACAGTGAGAGAGACAGAGAGAAAGGTCTTCCTTTGCCGTTGGTTCACACTCCAATGGCCGCCGCGGCCGGCGTACCGCGCTGATCCAAAGCCAGGAGCCAGGTGCTTCTCCTGGTCTCCCATGGGGTGCAGGGCCCAAGCACTTGGGCCATCCTCCACTGTACTCCCGGGCCACAGCAGAGAGCTGGCCTGGAAGAGGAGCAACCGGGACAGAATCCGGCACCCTGACCAGAACTAGAACCCGGTGTGCCGGCGCCACAGGCGGAGGATTAGCCTAGTGAGCCGCGGCGCCAGCCACGCTTGTTTACTTTTTGAAAACATGTTCATTTCCCTACGCTTATGCCGAAGTCATACACGGTTCAGTTGTATGAGGTTCTGCTCCTATGACTACTCTTAAATAGCGATCTCCGTACACGAAAAGAAACAATTCCTGGGCTGTGCACTGCGGGGATCGGCGGGGACATGAACACTTGCATCTGCAGGTCTCACTCATTTCCCAGAGTGGTGGAGCCAATCCACACCCACTCCGGCAGGGAGCAGCTTCCCCCACTTCTCCACCTCCTCTGCATGGGCAGAAGTGGCCCTGCCTCAGTTTACAATGTGAGTATCTCGTGTATCCCACCGGGGGTTGACTGAACATCTTCCTGATGAGAAACAAGGTTGAGCATCTTTCAAATATGTTAGACATCCATGTCTCCTCTTCCGCAAAATGCCTACACGTGCCTTTCCTTTCGCTTCTTTTCCTACTGAGCTGCTGCGTATTGATTTTTGTGAACACTTTTACTGGGAGAGAACTCATTTCTCCTACAATTCACTCCTTTAAAGTGTAAAACTCAGTGGATTTTACTATATTCAGAAATGTGCACCTGTCACCACAATCCATTTTGGAACACGTTCAGTATTTCCTAGAAAATGCCCCTCACCCACTGACCCCCACCTCTCCACACCCGTCCTGAGCAACCAGCACGCTCCATTCTGTTGCTCTGGAGTCCCTTTTCCTGGCCGTCTCATCTCAGTGGAATCGTACAAGTTACGGCCACGCTGGGGCCGGTGCTGTGGCACAGTGGGTTAACGCCCTGGCCTGAAGTGCCGGCATCCCATATGGGTGCTGGTTCGAGTCCCGGCTGCTCCTCTTCTGATCCAGCTCTCTGCTATGGCCTGGGAAAGCAGTGGAAGATGGCCCCTGCACCTGCATCAGAGACCCAGAAGAAGCTCCTGGCTCCTGGTTTCGGATTGGCGCAGCTCCGGCCGTTGCGGCCATCTGGGGAGTGAACCATCGGATGGAAGACCTCTCTCTCTGCCTCTCCTCTCTCTGTGTAACTCTGACTTTCAAATAAATAAATAAAACTTAAAAAAAAAAAACAAGTTATGGCCACGTGTGTCTGGCTTCTTTTATTTAGCACAATGGTCTAAAGGTTCACACACGTGGCTGAAGGCATCAGTACTCTACCCCTTTTTGTGGTTGAATAATATTCCATTGTGTTTGTGCACATATTGGACTTTATCCATTCATCGGCTAATGGATATCTGGGTTGTTTCTACCTCTTGGCTCTTATTAATAATGCTGCTGTAAACATACACATAAAAGTTTTTGTTTGAACATGTTTTAATTCCTCCGGGGTACGGATCCTGCAGCGGAATTAACTGCTGAGTCACATGGTTACTCTATGTTTAACTATTTGAGGAACTGTCCAGCTTTTATTTATTTATTTATTGGAAAGAGAGAGAGAGAGAGAGAAGAGGTGGGGAGAGATATTTCCCACCACTGGTTCACTCCCCAGATGATTACAATGTCCTGGACTGGGCCAGGCTGAAGCCAGGAGCCAGGCGCTTCATCCAAGCCTCCCACATGGGTGGCAGGGGTCTAAACACTTGGGCCATCTTCTGCTGCTTTTTCAAGGTGCATTAGCAGGGAGCTAGATCAGAAGTAGAGCAGCCAGAATTAGAACCGGTGCTTATATGGGATGCTGGCATCACAGGTGGTGGCTTAACCCAATGCCGGCTCCAATTCTAGGAATTTTTTGAAGTTGCCAAGGATATTGGATTTTATCAAATCCACTGAGAGGAGAATGTAATTATTTTCTTCTTGAATTTTTTGCTACAGTAAATTGCATCAGTCAATTTTTAAATATTAAATGATCATTGAATTTCTAGAATAACCCTAATTTGGTCATGACGTATTCTTTTTTTTTTTTTAAGATTTATTTATTTATCTGAAAGTCAGAGTTACACAGAGAGAGAAGGAGAGGCAGAGAGAGAGAGAGAGAGGGGTCTTCCATTCGTTGGTTTACTCCCCAGTTGGCTGCAAGAGCTGTAGCTGCACCGATCCAAAGCCAGGAGCCAGGAGCTTCTTCCAGGTCTCCCACACGGGTGCAGGGGCCCAAGGACTTGGGCCATCTTCCACTGCTTTTCCAGGCCACAGCAGAGAGATGGATCAGAAATGGAGCAGCCAGGACTCGAACCAGTGCCCATATGGGATGCCAGCACTGCAGGCGGTGGCTTTACCCACTATGCCACAGCACTGGCCCCTTCTTTTTAAACACCGTTGGATTCAATTTGCTAATATTTTATTTGGAATTTTTGCGTCCATATCCATGATTAAGATTTTCTTGTAATTTTCCAACTTTTTGGGGGCACTGTCCTTGTCAGGTTCTGATATTAAGGTAATAGCAGAGTTAGAAAGTGTTCTTTCTTTTCCAACACCTCAGAATAATTTGTAGACTGGAATATTTGCTCCTTGGATATTTGGTCATACTCACCAATAAAGCCATATAAGCCTGATGTAGTATTTGTGGGGAAATTTTGTTTTTGATTCAATTTCCTTAATAATTAAAGGGATATATGCGTGCCGTATTTTTTAAAGCCTTATTTAAACCAATTCTTCTTTTTTTTTAATATGATTTATTTATATGAAAGGAAGAATGACAGAGAAGGAGAGGGAGAGGGAGAAAGAGATCTTCCATCCACTGGTTCACTCCCCAAATGGTTGCAACAGCTGGGGCTGGCCCAGGCCAGAGCCAGGAGCCGGGAAGTCAATCCAGGTCTCCCACATGGTGGCAGGAACTCAAGTACTTGGGGCATCATCTGCTGCCTTCCCAAGTGCTTTATCAGGCGGCTGGATGGGAAGTGAAGCAGCCAGGACTCCAGCAGGTGACTCGGTATGCAACGTGGGTGTCCCAAGTGGCAGTGTAATGACACCGTCTCCTTGTGTGAAGTTTGTAAGCTAAATACTAAAGCCGTGTCCATCTCACCCAGGTTTAAAAACTGCATCAGCATAAATTTATTCATAACATCTTCCTACCATCTGTTTAATCTCCGAGACGTGTTTACTAATGCTTCCCTTCAGTCCTCCTGATTCTATGCTTATTTTCTATTTTATTACTTTCTTATCTTTACTATTATTTACTTCTTTAGAATTTATTTTGTTGTTCTTTTTTTTGGCTTCTTAAACCAGATTAACTCTGCCTCTCCCCTTCTGTCACCATAGACATAACTTTTCCTTTTGGGGTTACTTGAGCTATACTTGAGTATACTTGGGGTTACTTGAGCTATACTTGAGTATACTTGGTGTTACTTGAGCTATGCTCCCAGTGTGTTTGTTATTAGACCTTCTCTAGCTGTATTTGTAATGAGTTCACGCTTTCTTAATCTGCAAACCTCTGAGGATTTTCCAGTTTCCACTCTGCTATTGCACGCAGTCAAGGAGCCTGGCTTCCGAGGAGCGATTTCAGGCGAGTACCGGTGCGGCCTGCAGGGTGCCCTTCGCAGTTACCCAGTGTGCTCCGTACATGCCTGCAGACCACGCCTGCTACCTGCAAGCTCCCAGTTCTCTAAAACATGGCTGATTTTCAGGCTGCTCAACCTACCAGTCACTGAATTGCACCAAAACATTCCAAGATGAAGGCAAATTTATCTATTTCTCTTCATGGATCTGTTCATTATTGGCCCAATATGCTTTTCACAAATATGAATTTTGCTTATTAAATTAAAAATTTTTAGTACTCATTTTATTTATGTGAAAGGCAAAGTAAAAGAGAAAGACATACACACACATACATGGGGGGAGGGAAGGAGGGAGGGCGAGAGGGCGAGAGAGGGCGAGGGAGAGTGGGAGAGTGGGAAAGTGAGAGAGAGAGAGAGAGAGAGCGAGCGAGCTCTTATCCACTGGTTCACTCTCCAAATCAGCCAGGGCTGGGCCAGCCCAAAGCTCCTCAGTGTGCAGCATGGATCCAACTACGTGAGCCATTACCTGTTGCTTCCCAGGTGTGCATTAGCAAGAAGCAGGAATGGAGAGTGGAGTTGGGGTTAAATTCAGACACTCAGGGGCCGGTGCTGTGGCATAGTGGGTAAAGTCACCACCTGCAGTGCTGGCATCCCATCTGGGTGCCAGTTCGAGTCCAGGCTGCTCCAGTTCTGATGCAGCTCCCTGCTAATGTGCTTGGGAAAGCAATGGAGGATGGCCTACGTGCTTGGGCCCCTGAACCCACGTGGGAGACCCCGAGCAAACTTCTGGCTCCTGGCTTCGGATCGGCCCAGCTCTGACCATTGCAGCCATTTGGGGAGTGAACCAGCGGATGGAAGATCTCCCACAGCCTGTTACTCTGCCTTTCAAATAAATATAACTTTAAAAAAAAATTCAGGCACTCAGACTTGGGATGTGGGTAACCCCAGTGGCAGCCTAACCATTGTGCCAAATGCCAGCCTCTTGTTTGTTAAATTTTAAAAAATCATTAAATACATTAGTTCAAACAAGTCCACAAGAAATGAGTAAATACTTCCCTGTGAACATTTAACCATAAACGTTTTTAGCTTGAACGCCTACTCCTACTGATGAACACAGCCACATCGCCTTTCTTTTGCTTGGTATTTCCTTGGTATTTCTTTCCCCAATCTTTTTCTTTCATCCTGTCTGTATGTTTAGGCTTTAGATAGGCCTCTTCTGATAGCCTAAGTGGCTTATAAAAGTCCAGGCTGACAGATGTCTACTTCCTTACCTGCACGGTGTCCCACCTTGGCCCTTCCTGATGGGGTGGATGGAGTCCCCTCGCTAAGTCCTGGGCGGTGGTTTCCACCGCCCTCAGAAGAAAAGTGCAAGTCCTTTCCCTTTCCGGGCCCTGCCTGGCCTGGCCTCTCGTCCCCTCTCAGCCTGCTTTATGCATTATTTGCTTTCATCAGTGGCAACGTCACAGTGTTTTGAATTTGACTGCAGCTGACAAGTTAGTTGTCAGTCAAGCTGGCAACCCTTTGGTAAGTCTTCTACTCTCTCTAGCTGCTTTAACATCTTGTCTTTGTCATTCTAAGGTTTGAGTATGATGTGTCCAGGTGTGGGTTTTTTTATTTTTTATTTTTTTTTGAGTCCCTGCAATGTGTACATCTTTTCCTGGTTCTAGAAAGTTTTTAGCCATTGCATCTCTCCAAATATTGTCTCTTTCCCATTTTTTTCTTTCCAGGACTCCAATTAGATATACATTAGGCCACCTCAGTTGGTTTGCCACCTCCTTTTCTCTACGTACCAGAAGATTTCTTTAACTACATCCTGAGTTCATCAAATTTCCCTTCAATGGGGCTCATCTGCAGTTAGTCCTACCCACTGATTTCCAAACTTTAACTACATTTTCTTTCAATCCTTAAAGTGTTACTTAGTCCTTTTAAAAATATGTGTAGTCATAATTTTCTTCTCAGGGTTTTACTTGTATTTTTTACTCTTTAATTTCTCTAAACATATGGGACAATTTATTTAGCAATATTTGGCACTTTCAGTATCAGGGACCAAGGTCTTCGCAGCTCTAACAGTGTTACCTGCTGTCTGTGCTGGTTCTCTTCATGGTGCTGTGTTTCCTTATTCGCTTTCTAATTTTAATTAATTCATTTTCTTGTTGTTGTTGTTGTTTTGAAAGGCAGAGAGACAGATGGAGAGAGATCTTCCATCTGTTGGTTCAATCCTCAAATATCTGCAACAGCCTGGGCTGGGCCATGTAGATGCCAGCAATCTGGAACTCAATCCGGGTCTCCCATGTAGGTGGCAGGGAACCATGAACTTGAACCATCATCTGCCGCCTCCCAGGCTGCACATCAGCAGGAACCTATATCAGAAGTCGAGAGTCTGGGGATTGAACTGAACCCAGGAACTCGGATATGGGATGCAGCAGTCCCAAGTGGCAACTTAACTGCTGTGCCAAACACTTGCCCCTGTGTTGTGATTTTAAACTGTGGTCTTGGGTTTCTTACTGCTTTATTAGAGTTTTGGTGCGAAAGAGGATTCCTGCACATGAAATACGCATTTAGGTCTGTTAGGTGCCTGGGCCACCAGCAGCGCAGGACTCCCCTGTACTGAGTTCTCAGTCTAAAGATGTTTAGGCCACCCAGGGAATGTTCATTCACGCCCAGGCTTGCAGGAGGGCTGGCTACGGTTCTAAATGCTCAGGGGAGAGCCCCCTACTCCGTCCACTGAGCACCAAGGTTAAGATGGGCAGTTTTCTTTGAGGAAAAGGAGACAGGGTAAAAGGGAGGCTTTGTTTCTCACTGATTTTTCTATGGAGAACAAAGCCCACGCCCTGGGGCCTTGTCCTTACGCGATGGATCTCCTGGTCGGCTCCTCACCATGGGATTTCTGTTGCCCTCGTGTCCTGTGAGAATTCTGGTCCAGAGCTACTTCCCCCCAACTCTCCTGCCTGGTGATCTGATGAGGGTCACATGAGCAGGCAAGGTGACCATGGCTATAGCCTGGCTCTTCTTCTTCTTCTTTTTTTTTTTTTTTTTTTTTTTTTTTTTTTTTTTTGTAGGTCTTTGAAATACCAGTCACTGACGTTAACCTATCTTCTTCAAGTTTGCTTTGATATCCTGGCTTAGAAATAGTTTATTGTTTTGGTCAAATGTCTGAGGGTAATATTAATTATATACTCGGCGATTATCAACCAAATGAAGATACACCTTATATGTTAATTCTAAAGTCAACAAGCAACACAAACAAAATATATTCAGAATTATGCTGAAAAATCTTTAAAAAGTGGGGCCAGTGCTGTGGGGTAGTAGAGTCCTGGCTGCTCTACTTGCAATCCAGCTCCCTGCTGATGGCCTGAGAAAGCAGTGGAAGATGGTCCAAGTTCTTGGGCCTCTGCACCTGCGTGGGAGACCTAGAAGAAGGTCCTGACTCCTGGCTCTGGCTTGGCCCAGCTCCAGCAGTTGTGGGCATTTGGGGAGTGAACCAGTGGATCAAAGATCTCTTTCTCCATTTCTCTCTCTCTCTCTGTGGGTCTGCCTCTCAAATAAATAAATAACTTTTTAAAAAATCTTAAAAAGCACCTGTAGAATATATTACATTGCTTTGGCAGCTAACAAAATGTCCAATAAATCCAGTTTTTCTTGTAGCCTACTGTTCTCCCAGTAGAACCTGCTTAGAGTAACTCGCTTGCATTGAGGGCCACTGAATTCAGGGCCACTTTAAGACACTCTGAGAACACTCGGGGATGGGGAACCCCTCACGGAGGGGCAGGCTTGCACTCCACACTCCCCAGGAGGCATGCGGTCCCCAAGAGGAGTGGTGGGAAAGCTTTCTAAGTCATTCTTGGATTTAGGGAGGGATTTTTGTCTTGATTGTATAGCTTATTCCTCTGCTACACTCATTTAAGTGCAGAGACCACATCTTACAATTTTTTACAAAATCCAGAGCACACAGCCTGTTGCCATGTAAATATTTAACATAGGAACTGCTTGGTCAACAGTGGATTGACTGACGTGGGGAATGATTGACAGCAGTGCTTCCCTACGGGTAGAAAAGCCTTCCAATGAACAACAGAAATGATGCTCTGCAAACAGCAACAGGCCTGGTGTGAGAAGTGGCAGGCCACACTTCCAGACCAATGATCCTACCACCATCCACTGTCTCTGAAGATGGCCCAAGTACTTGGGCTCCTGCACCCACGTGAGAGACCTGGATGAAGCTCCTGGCTCCTGGCTTCAGCCTGACCCAGCCCTGGTCATTGTGACCATTTGGGGAGTGAAGCAGTGGATGGAAGATCTATCTCCTCTTTCTGTCTCTCTAACTCAAATAAATAAGTAAATCTTTAAAAAAGGTTTTCTTCATATAGGCCTTGTGTGTGTATGTGTGCATGTGATCATTTTATACATGTATAAATATTCCATATGCGATGATCAAATCAGCTTTGGTTAACATTTCCATAAATACTAAAAACACTTTTTTGGTTAACACTTAACCATTACACATATTTGTGGGGTACACTGTGATATTTCTTTTTTAAAATTCATTTTATTGATTTCAAAGGCAGAGTTATGAGGGTGGGGCAGGAGGAAAAAGAGAGAGAAGACTTCCATCCACTGGTTCAAACAGCCAAGGCTGGGCCAGGTCAAAGCCAGGAGCTTCATCTGGGTCTTCCATGTGGGTGCAGAGGCCCAAGGACTTGAGTCATCTCCTGCTGCTCTTCCAGGCACGTTAGCAGGGAGCTGGATAGGAAGTGAAGCAGCCAGGACTAGAACTGGGTGCCCACATGAGATGCTGGCATTGCAGGCGGCAGCTTAACTAGTTAGGCCACAGTGTCGGTCCCTACAGTATGACAGTTCCACAAATGGATATATAGTGCATGTCAGGGTAATCCACATTTCCCTCTGCTTATCAGTAAGGGATGCACATTTTCAGTGAGATCATCTGACTCACAGCCCTTCTAGCTCAGCAAAGATTCAGAATTCATCATGACTTCCACCCCGGTAAAGGCCCAGACTTCAAACAATCAGCGTCCGTTACGGAGTACTTGTTCCTCCCTCCCAGGTCTGAAGTGAACGAGAGAAATAAATTTCAGAACTTCATTTTTAAATGACCCAAATGCAAAGACTTTCGTCTCTTTGATTTACGCCTCAGGCCCTTCTCGCCGATCCCGGTGGCCCTGGTGGTACCTCTGGCAGTGCTCTGGTTTGATGGGCAGGAAAGTGAATGAATCCATTTATTTATATCCTCAGTGACAGCAGTCAGAGGGACAGCTGGGCAGCCAGGGCCAACCTGCTGCCCCTCACCTTCCTGGGCACGGCTCAAGTATGCAGGAACGAACAACACAGCCGTCGCCGTGTCAGATCCATTTCAGGAAACCCTGCCCGGGTGACACAAAGGCGCCGGGCACAGCTGCAAGGGGTTTGCTGAGAGTCACGGCAGCCCCGGGCGACTCTGACACGCGGCCTCGCGGGGCCGGGGAGCTGCTGACCGGGGCGGCACCACTGAGCGTTCATCAGTGACGCGGCGCCCAGTTCAGGTCACAGATGAGAAAGCCGACATGAACGACGGGGGAACACTGCCTTTCTCTTTGTAAAGAGTACCGAATAGTGTTAATAATGCTGAAGTCACTTACATAAGGAACCCAGTTCTTCCAAGAAAAATGCACTTTAATTTATTTCTGAAAACACACTGCACTCTTACAAACCTTTAAACAAGAGGCCATGTGGCCCTTTCTCTGGCTCACTGCATCATGGAGTTGAGACATCAGAACATTTAACGTCACTTGGTCGGGGGACTCTTTGTGGAACACTTAGGAAGGCAATTTAATATTTGAAAAAAATTTTTTTGGCATAAGGATTCTTAGTAACTACCCTTTGAAGAAAACTTAAAAATTACAAGGTGATGTAAATCGAAGTTCTTGGTATCTAATTCTATGATCAATCTTCCATTCTAGTCTCAAAGCATAATGTACTCATACAATTAGTCATACAGTAAGTAATGCATTCAACAAACAGTGTGAAGGGGAGAAGGCACTGTTCCTCAACAGCAGAGACAAGGGCTGTTAGAGCAAGCTGCCAGCAGATCCTTGGAAGAATTTCGAGAGGGAATGGGGAGGAAGGGGGAGGAGGGGTCGCAGTGTGGGCGGAGCCAGGGTACAGTGGGAAGCATCGCTGGGTTCCCAAACCTGTATACATGAAATACATGTATTGCCTTAAATAAAATTTTTAAAAAGCGTAATGTGATTCAGTAGATCTGACAGCTCTCTCCCTACATGAAATCCAGGTTTATGAGGAGATTACCAAGTCATTTACAAGAAGAGACTTATTTTACGTAAAGGTTCTTTGCTCCTTAAGGAGACTCAGCTCTGCACCGGGAACTCTGGTGGTGAAGACGACAGCAGGAACGGCACGCGGCTCCCTGCCTTCTGCTCTTCCTCGTCCTTTCACCTCGGGGACGTAACCACATCAGTGATCGCTGTGTTCTGCTACTGCAGGAAAACTCGGGGTGAGGGAAGGTGTAAGAATCTCTGGGGGGGGGGGGCAGCGCTGTGGCAGAGCAGGTAAAGCCGCCGCCTGCAGTGCTGGCATCCCATATGGGCGCCAGTTCCACTCCCAGTTGCTCCACTTCTGATCCAGCTCTCTGCCATGGCCTGGGAAAGCAGTAGAAGATGGCCCAACTCCTAGGGCCCCTGCACCCACATGGGAGACTTGGAAGAAGCTTCTGGCTCTTGGCTTCAGATCAGTGCAGCTCCAGCCATTGTGGCCAGTTGGGGAGTGAACCAGCGGATGGAAAAACTCTCTCTCTTACTCTCCCTCTCCCTCTCCCTCTCCCTGCCTCTCCCTCTCTGTAACTCTGCCTTTCAAATAAATAAATAAATCTTTTTTTTTTTTTTTTTTAAAGAATCTCTGAGGTCAAAAGAATAGGGAGGCACTTCACCTGCCCTGTCCCGGTCTGATGGGATTCAGCCTTGCTCCTCCTCCAGAAGGTGCAGCGCTAAGGAGCCAGACCGGTGCTGGGCGTCCACTCTTGCCCTGGGACAGCAGCACACTTTCAGTTGCTTGGGGAGGGGAAGAAGCAGACCAGTGGCTTTCAAACATTTTCCTGACTGCAGTGTGGAGCAGAAAACACACTCATCTTACATGGTCACTGACCACACACCTGAGTGTCACTACGACTTAAATATGTCTCCTGATACTGACTTCTATATATATATATATATATTTTTTTTTTTTTGATAGGCAGAGTGGACAGTGAGAGAGAGAGAGAGACAGAGAGAAAGGTCTTCCTTTGCCGTTGGTTCACCTTCCAATGCTGCAGCCAGCACACCGCGCTGATCTGAAGGCAGGAGCCAGGTGCTTCTCCTGGTCTCCCATGGGGTGCAGGGCCCAAGCACTTGGGCCATCCTCCACTGCACTCCCGGGCCACAGCAGAGAGCTGGACTGGAAGAGGGGCAACTGGGACAGAATCCTGCGCCCCGACCAGGACTAGAACCTGGTGTGCCGGTGCCGCAGGGGAGGATCAGCCTAGTGAGCCGCGGCGCTGGCCGATACTGACTTCTATTACACATGGGCCCTGGCACTTTTCTATCACGTTCTCTCCACAGGGATGGGGGGCAGTTGATGGCAGTGCCCAGGGGGTGGGCTGGCCTTCCACAGTAAGACAAAAGCCCCATCTTGGTGGTGTTGGCTCACTTCCACCACCACTGAGTACAAACAACCAGTGTGAAGGTACTGAAGGTGGCGTAAGTGTGGCTGTGGCCTACTGAGCTGACTTCAGCACCCACAGCTAGGCCCGGGCCCACAGTTCAGAAACCATGGCTCTAGGGTCTACTCCTTACCAGCTCTCAGGAAGCTGGGAGGAACCGGGACATACAGGGGTCTTCAAAAAGTTGAGAGAAAAAGGTGCATTTTGGAAAAAACTGCACACAGATTTCAAAAATCGTTAGCACCAAAATAAACTTATCTTTTAATTCCACTGCCTGTGAACTCTTTGACAGTCGTCGTATTGTGCCGGAAGTACTGAAGGTGACTGCATGTGCCAGGGACGGTGAGTGTCTGGGGCACTGCAGGCTGGAAACCTGTGCCCCGTGCCATGGGCAGTTCTGAGCTATTCTCGGCCCCCCAGAACTGGCATCTTGGAAGAGTGAGAGGCACCAGGGGTGACCGTACAAAAGTCGCCATCTCTGGGCTTCAGTTTCTTCCTCTGACTGGAACGTACATCACATCCTTCAGTGGACTGTTGGAAGGGCCAAATCAGACAACCCAGATCAAAGCACTCTGAACCCTCAGAAGGGCTCCGTGGGGACTGTTCACCTGAAAGTGAGCAGACGTCTATGCACAGGCAGTGACAACAGTCTTCCTCCTCAGTACCAGAGTCGTCAATCACTCCCTCTCCCTGAGACCGTGAAGTATCCAGGTGCCCCCGCCGGCTCCATCCTCTGTCCCAGGAGAAGTCGTCCACGTGCGGCTTCGCAGGTGTCTCTGTCAGGACAACTGCCACGCCCTACGCCAGGCTCCGACTCCCCAGCCCCCTCCCAGGTTTTTGAGACTTTTCATCCAAACTTTTGAAAACACTAAGACAGTCTGTCCCAATCACCCACAAAGCTAATTCTGTAGATGGTAGCAACTGCCTCAGTTCTCAAAGTTTAATTCATTAATTTTTAAATTAATGCATTTAATTTAAATTCACCACACACACATACACACACACAGTTCTCCTCAGTTGGTTTACTCCCCAAATACCTGCACTCAGGAGTCCAGAACTCAACCCAGGTCTCCCCCTTGGATAGCAGGAACCCAAACACCTCAGCCATCACCTACTGCCTTCCAGGGTCTGCATCGGCAGGAAGCTCAAGCCAAGAGCTGGAGCTGGAGCTCCAGTGTGAGATGTGAGCATCTTAACAGCTCGGCCGAAGGCTCACTCCCCAAGGTTCAACTTAAGAGCAGGTAAAACCACCTCACATCCGTCAGGACGACTACGAACAGGAAAATAACCTGTGCTGGTGGGGACCCAGAGTAGTAGAAGGAATCCTTGCACACTATGGGTGGGGGTGCAAACGGTACAGCCACTAAGGAAAACAATATGACAGTTCCTCAAAAAACTAAAAAACAGAATTACCGTACCATTCAGCAATGGCACCTCCGTGTATACACCCGAAAGGAAGATGAGAGTAGGGGTCAGAACTGATTTTGTGCACCCATGTTCACAGCAGTATCACAGACACAGTCGTATTATTCGTAACAGCCGAAAGGTGGGTAAACGCCAGTGTCTACTGATGGATGCGTGGATAAACAAAATGCTCTCTCTCACACACACATGTGCGCACACACACACACTCTCTCTAGGATACTGTTCAGCCTTAAAAAAGAAAGGAGTTCCAAAGCGTGTGACAGCACAGACGAACCTTGAGGACACTGTTAAGTAAGATGCCTGCGGCTGTGTGAGTTCACCTACATCCGTTCCTAGGGCAGTCGGGTCACAGAGCTACAAAGCAGAGCTGGTTTTCCAGGGCCTGGGCACCACAGGGAGTGAGGAGTTACGGTTCAGTGGGTACACAGTTGTGGTTTTGCCGGATGAAAAGTTCTGGAGATTGGCAGTGGTGATGCCAATGAAGGTACTCAATGCCCCAGAACTATACACTTAAATATGGTTAAAATGGCACACTCTGTGTAATATGCACTTGTATTTTCCCACAATTAAAAAAAGCTATTCATAGTCAATACTTGTAGATACTGCCAATCTATCACCCATGGCGCTCCAGGCATTACATGAGGTGCTTATGCATGCATTATTTTACAGGTTGAGTGCCCCTAACCCAAAAACCTAAAATCGGAAATATTTTGAGTGTCAGGGCACTGTTCAAAAAGTTTCAGATCTCAGATTAGGGATACTCAACTGGTAAAATCTATACAAATATTCCCAAATCTGAAAAACTCTGAAATCAGACCCAGCATTTCAAGTAAGCAATTCTCAACCTGTAGTTAACCCCATATTTATCTAGTTGTTAAGAAGCTCGGGGTAGAGGCAGAGAGACCCACTGCTTTTGTCTACTCAGTGACCTTCTCATCTGCTGACGGTTTCACCCTTCTCACTTTCTCTGGGAAGCTGCTCTGCACTTCCTCTATTGCAACCCGGTTATCACGGCCAGGACACAAATGCTAATTCCAGACTCCCTTGGTCACAGAAGTGGGCAAGCAGTCCAGACGTGATCCGAGTCTGCATCCCCCGGTCACAGACACTGACTGCTTCAAGAGGTGGGCCCGCCACTCCAGACGAGCCAACCACAGTGCGTCCATGGGACCCACATACACACCAAAGTGGAAAGAGAGCGGCTCTCCTTGTGGTCTCCCCGCCGCTCACACTAGCCCTTCCCTCCGATCTTCCTCACAGAAGCCCTGTGAAGTGAGCACTGGAGAAATCAACGGAGCTGTGCTGAGAAACCCAGAGGGCTGGAGAGAGAGGGCCACGGCACGGAGAGAAGCCAAGACCCGACCACACAGTCCCGAGATCTGCCTTTATCCCCCCAGCTCTTAAACATTTAGGCTGGGCTCAGTTATTTGTAAACAAACATTCTCTGGATATTGCCAGTGGATACCGGGATGTCGGAATCATCAGAAGAAAGATAACAATTGAAATTCTCAAAATGAACAGAATAAGCCCAGAAACAGATAACATAAAGAGAGGAGAAAAGCCCCAAAGTAGAACTGACCCAATGCACCTGTCCAGAGAAAGGCCATTCTAATCTTTGCTGGAGCAAAGTGCTATTCAGACATCTGCTAGAAAACATCTAGGAAGTCTACTTGCTAAAGAGAACCATGAAGGAACGTGTAAGAGGCAGCTGCAAAGTGGGGTAGTTGGTAAGAAGCATTCCTCCTATGAGTGTTGTGACGATGGAGCAAAAGCAATCTACGCACAAACTATAGAATCTGGGATATGCAGCCCCTGCTCAAAAAATAGCTGCCAGTACCACCATGGGTCTTTCAAACTATAATGACAAGGAGAGGTAACTGGAAAACTCAAACTGCCAAGTGAGAGAAGGTTAATGGCATGTATGGCAACTTACATTTCACGTCTTCAAGGACTTTCTCTCTTTTTGTTAAGATTTTATTTATCTGTGGGAAAGGCACAACCAGATATCTCTTCAGTCTGCTGGTTCACTCCCTAGATGTCCACAACAGCCAGGGCTGGGCCAGGCCGAATTCAGGAGCCGGGAACTCCAGCTAGGTCTCCCATATGGGTGACAGAGCCTCAAGTCTTTGAGCCATCATCTGCTGCTTCCCCAGAAGCATTTGAGGAAGCTGGACTGGAAGTGGAGTAGCCGGGACTCGAACCAGGCACACTGATAAGGGCTGCGGGTGTCCCCAGTGGCGTGTGAACCACTGCGCCACCTGCCTGCTTCTCCTCTGCGGTAACGCTGGGGCTTCGCCCCTCTCCTGCGCCCCTTCTCAGTCTCACTGGTAACGCGCTTCCTCCTTTGCCTGCTTGTTAATTTTCACTGTTCTCCAGGAGCCCATCCTTGGTCCTCTCCCCTGACTCTCAGCCGATCTCTAAAGAGGACAATTCCAACGCCCATGGCACCTTCCTGGTGTGGGTCCTGTGAGATCCTCCCATTGTCTCACCCTCTGGCTTTTGGAAGGACACTCAGATGGACCCTAGGACCAGTCTGTCAGCTTGCTGTCCTGCAACCAGGATAACAGGAAACAGCTTCTTCCTCTCTTAGAACAAAGGCCCACCCAGGAGAGAGTTGCAGCAAAGCAGGAGCTAAACTCTCGGGGCTTAGCGTGTGGGGATATGATTACGAGCGACAGTTCTTAGAGCGCTCTGAAAGCCAAAGGGAGAGGCCCCTCACGCCACGGAAGGAACCAAAGGGAGGATTCTTGGTGAAAAGGAGTTTTTACCTTGGCTGGGAGTAATGGCAGCTTTGCCACACAGACGGATGGTTAGACAGCCACGAGACAATCAAGCTGACAATGATACTAATTTTAGAGGCTAAAGCTATGGAGAACTCAGTGTACGTTCTGGGAGTCAGGTGTCAGCTCGCTATCGCCACAAAGCAGATGTCCCTTGAATCCTCTGAACTCCAGCTTGGGGTCAACAATCGCCACCTCTTCTCCTGTCCGCTTCTTCCTACCTGCTCTCCAAAGGCCCCTGAAAACGTCTGTTCCTCGATATTTACCCTCCACGTTACTGCACGCAGCCCCTTAGCCATTTTAACAACTCTTCGCTGGATCTCCCAAGCTGCATCACTTCTGGGGGTATCAGGGCACAAGGCATGCCAGCTCCACCCTCCCCCCATTCACTTATCCCTCTTTGGTCCATTAATGACACGAGAATGGTCAGAGCAGTTTCACAGCCTCCCATGGCCTAAGCAGCCTAAAAGATTTTGTCCAGTTTTACTTTCTGGAGTCTGTTTTATGAAAGCTATAAATTGCTTTCACTTTCCCTACATAAAATTATATGAGAGTTGGACAACGCAGGCTTAACTCACGATGCCTTCCCTGTCCTCTCCCGCTTCCCCTCCCGGTATGCAGCCCTGGTTGAGAATCACTGTAAAGTCTTGGACTTAAGGATTCATTGTACTGTTTCTCGTCAGTGTGGCCCATAAAATGCTCTTCCTCACTCCCAGAAAACCTGTCCTCAAAGTCAGAATTTTATAAATTCCAGATCATAACAATCTTAGTTTCACAGGATGGTAGTGTGACCTTTGGATTAAGTCAGTAAGGACTGAACCTACTACATCATGTAACAACTGGCCATTTGTCCATCTCTTGATGCTTCGAGTAAATTTATTTAAAAAACAACAGTGTGGCAGGCAGCCTTTGAGGTGGCCTCCAGTGAAACCTGCCTTTTGGTATCCATGCCCTTATGTAATCTCCTCCCCTGTCTGTGGACTGGACTTAAAGACTCACTGCTAACAAAGAGAATATTGCAAAAGTTAAGGGCCACTTTTTTAAAAAAAACAAGTTTACTGAGGCTAGCGTTGTGGTACAGCAGGTTAAGCTGCGGCCTGTGATGCTAGCATTCTATATGGGCACTGGTTCGAGTTCTGGCTGCTCCACTTCCAATCAGGCTCTCTGCTAACACATCTGGGAAAGCAGCAGAGGATGGCCCAAGTGCTTGTGCCCCTGCCACCCACGTGGGAGACCTGGATGAAGCTCCAGGCTCCTGGCTTCAGCCAGGTCCAGCCCTGGCCATGTGGCCATTTGGGGAGTGAACCCGCGGATGGAAGATCTGTATCTCTTTCTCTCTATGTAACTCTCTGCCTTTCAAATAAATAGATCTTTAAAAAAACCAATTTATTTATTTGAAAGGCAAAGTGTCAGGGAGAGTCAGAGAGAAAGAGGGGGAGAGATCTTCCATCTGCTGGGATCACCCCCTACATGCCTGCAACAGCCGGGGCTAGGACAGGCCGAAGCCAAGAGCTCCATTTAGGTTTCCCATGGAGGGCGGCAGGAAGCTAAGTACCTGGGCCATCACCTGCTGTCTCCCACACACATCAGCAGGAAGCTAGGTTGGAAGCATGGTGTGTAGAGATGCAAACCAGGCACTTCGGATCCAGCTGGCGCGCTTCCTCAGTGGTACTTTGACTTCCTGCGCCGACCATGTGGCTCCGGAGGGCGCGGGCCACTTCTTTCACAGTTGGCTGAAGAAACGTGGCAGCAGCACTCTTTTCCAGGATGTGCCGAAGCCATCTGCAGACAGAGCGAGGCAAAACCCTAGCCGCTAGACACCACGTGAGCCGCCTTGGCCCTGGGGGAGAACCTGAACCTGGCCCTTTGGGATCTTCATGCCCTGGGTTCTGCCCCACACAGACCCTCTTCTCTGTGACTTCCTGGAGAGCCACTTCCTGGATGAGGGGGTCCAACTCCTCAAGGCGGTAGCCTGGCCAGCCCCTACCTCTGGGAAAGGCTCACCCTCAGGCGTGACTGGGAAGTCCGGAGCCTGGTGGCCCTTGGGGCCCTGGGCACCTCCTGGTATCTTGCTTCCTGCCTGACCTCTCCCTCCAGCCACTAGACAGCCTACTATCAGCCTGGGAGCCCCCTCCCAAAACCTGCACCACATAGAAGTCAAAGTTTTTTGCTAAAACAAACAAGAAACAAAAAAACTGTACCTATTCAGCTTAATTCCTTCTCCCATTCTTTGTTACTATATACAAGTTATATTTTTGTACACTATCAACAAAAATGTACTGTTACTGTTTTATATATGATAGGAGAAAAAAAGTTATATAAAAATACATTAAAAAAAAAAAAAAAAACAACTTACTGCACCACAACACATACCCCAGCATGGGCTCATACCTTCAAAGATGAAGTTACAAAACACTGTGGTTTCTGCTGTGGGTGCTTTCTTGCTCTTGGCTGGGGAAGGCTGGCTGCCGTGCTATGAAGCAGCAGCGTTAACAAAACAGCACCCACGGAGTGGCTCACAGAACCTCCGCTCCTTTCTCACAGGCCCTGAGGCTGTCAGTCCAAGGCTTGCTTTCTCCTGCGGCTCTCGCCTTTGCTTCCTCGAGGATGTCCACCTCTTGCTGTGTCCTCGTACGGTCTTTTCTCTGCATGCACACATCCCTGGTGTCTCTGTGTGTGTCCATACTTCCTCTTAAAGGCAGTCAGACTGGGAGCAGGTGCTCAGCCTCGTGGTTAAGACACCTGCATCCCACACTGGAGTACCAGGGTTCAATTCCTAGCTCCCGCTCCTGACTCCAGCTTCCTGGCAATGCAGACCCTTGGGAGGCACAGGTGATGGCTCAAATACTTGGGATCCTGCCACTTACGTGGAAGCCTTGGACTGGGTTTCTGGCTCCTGGATGTGGCCCTAGTCCAGCTCTAACCACTGTGGACATTTACGGAGTGAACTAATAGAGAAGAGAATGCTCTCTTTCAAATAGATTTTTAAAAAATAGTAACAGTAAGAAATCAGATTGGAAAAAACAAAACAAAACAAAACAAAACAAAGAAGTCGGACTGGATGGGGCCCAGTCCAGAGGCCTCATTCTGAATTTCACCCCTAGTACGGTGCTATCTCCAAACACAGTCATGTTCTGAGGCATAGAGGGTTAAGGCTCTACATATGAACTTCACAGGAGACCTAAGCGTCCTTTGGAGCATCCTCCAGAGAGGCCCGCGTGGAAAGACGCTTGCCAGCAACAAGGTGAGTGGGCTCGGAAGCAGATGGCCCACGCTTGTCCGTCAGATGAGACCCCAGCTCCCACTCAGAGCTTTCTGCAGCCTGATGAGTGCCAGAGGCATCCAGTGAGCGAGGCAGCCCAGCCCACAAACACCGGGAGGTCACGTTAAGGGGCTGCCGCGGTGGTGTAGTGGTAAAGCCGCTGCCTGCACTGCCGGCATCCCATATGGGTGCCTGTTCAAGACCCGGCTGCTCTGCTTCTGATCCAGCTTCCTGCTAACATGCCTGGGAAGGCAGCAGAAGATGGCCCAAGTGCTTGGGCCCCTGCACCCATGTGGGAGACCTGGAAGAAGCTCTTAGCTCCTGGATTCAGCCTGGTTCAGCCCTGGCTGTTGGGGCCCTTTGCGACTGAACCAGTGGATGGAAACTCTCTCTCTCCCCACCTCTCTTTCTGTAACTCTGCCTTTCAAATGAATAAATAAATTTTAAAAAAAAATCACATTAAGAGCAGAGTGGAGGGAGTAGGTTTGGGCCTAGTGGATGAATCACCTGCACCCTAGAGTCCCTGGGTTCAACACCCAGCCCTGGCTCCTGACTCCAGCTTCCTGCTAAATGCAGACCCCGGGAGTCAGTAGTGGTGGCTCAGGTAATCAGGTTCCCAAACACTCAAGTGGGAAACCTTGACTGTGTACCTGGCTCCTGGCTTCGGCCCCTACTTGGGTTCACACTGAGGAGTGAACCAGAGGGTGAGAGATCTCCATGTGTGTCTGTCTCTCTGCCTTTCAAATAAATAATTAAAAAAATCATTATAAAGAGCAGTGTGAAAGGTAAAGATGAAATAAAACTGAGGGAGAAGAAGTGAGTATGGAAAACCTGCAGGAATTCAAACGCAAAGTGTCACGTGCCTGAGCGAAGCAGCGGATTTGAAGGAGGCGACTTGACATCTGGGAGGTATCTACAGGGTGAAGGGGATGATACAGTCTCACGGCATTTAACGTCAGGGACACGGTCTCACCAGGGCACTCCTGTGAGCACATCACACAGCATTCTTGGACACATGGAGATGGCTACAGTGTCCCCTGGCCATACAGCCTCCTGGGGACAGATCCCAGAGGTCAATGAAAAAACTCACGAGTATGCAGAGGACGCGGCACTTTATAAGACTGAGAAGGAGCTGTGAGAGAGGTAGAAAGAGGGAAGCCAGCACTACTGAAAACTCAATGTTTTATATTAAGGAGCAGGGGTAGGCGTTTGGTGCCGCCATTACGGCGCTTCGGGCGCCTGCATCCTTTATCGGAGTGCTTGGGTTTTCTGAGTCTCTGCTCGGCTTCTGAATCCAGATTTCTGCTCAAGTGTATCCAGGAAGGCAGCAGTGCTGCTCAAATACTCGGGTCCCTGCCGTCCACGTGGGAGACTGGACTGAGGTTTGAGCTCCTGGTTTTGTCCTGGCCCAGCCCTGGCTGTGGCGGGCATTTGGGGAGTGAACCAGTGGATGGAAGACTTCTTCCATCTGTCTCTCTGCTTTTCAAATAAGATGAAAATAAAGTGTTTTTTTTTTTAATAAATAAATAAGCTGTTTATTTAACTATGTGGATGATATTTCTCTAAGTTGATTAAATAAGCCACCCTTACTTAGTTCCCCAAAGAGCTATCCATAGTCCTGTGTTTCAGTGAAGTTCCGACTGCCTGGTCTAGGCTGACCTTAGAACTGACGTCGGCTTCAGCATTGACCACACCGGGTGACACTGCTCACAGCTCTACAGTACTTTCTCTGCCTGGTTCTGTTGTGATGTTCCCCCCCCATGCATCTCCCGTTGGACCCTGATCCAGCTGGTCCTGGAATTCCTTGTCCTCTACGTCTTCTCAGCAGAGATTTAACTAGTAATATTTATTATCAGTGGTCAAAATGAGAATTTGAGATCATCCTTTTGCCTTACTCCAGAATTTCAAGTTCTATTCTCCCCTGTGTATGTTCATTCTCCAAATTACAGGTTGGGGACCTTGTGATTTATTTGTTAGGATGTGGACTTCATACTGTGTTGAGTGTAATTCATATTAGAAATTTATTTATTTATATTTTATTTTCTTTTAAAGGCAGAGAGAAAGAGCATCCACCCACTGATTTACTCTTCCAGTGCCCGTACTGCCCAGGGCTGGGCCAGGCTGAAGTGGGGATCTGAGTGTCCCACGTGGGAGGCAGGGCCCCACATACTTGAGCCACCCCCTGCCGCCTCCCAGGGTGTGCATCAGCAGGAGGCTGTAATCAGGAGTGGAGGTAGTGGGGTCCTGACTGCTGCCCCAGACTCCTGCCCCTGTGCGGCACTGCTAAGGGCAACACACACTCCGGGGCCCCCGGGAGCGCCAAGCATCTGAAAGGCGCAGCAGGAACAGCGGTCTCGGGAAACGTCCCCAGCTCCACGCAGAGGCGTGTGTGGGCCTGCGTCACTCCGTGGTGCTCCCACGCAGCCGGCAGCAGTGGGAGGCACCCTGTAACAGACAGGACGGTGTTTCTTCCTTTTTCCCAGGAAAGAGATCTGAAAGCTGAAAAGTGACTTTGGCTTGAAGCTGGCAAACACAGCATACGGCAAATTACAGAGCTGTCGTGTTTTGGAGCGGATCCTTATTTCTCAGTGTCGAGATAACGTCAGTGTTATAGGAAAAACGGTCTCCACGTCAGACAAACTGGAGAAAGGCTAGGTTAAAAATGAACGTCTCTCCTGGGGACGCGGCAGAGCGCTTCGCGTGCTAAGCCATTGCGACGCTGAGAAGTGGCCCGGAGCACACGCACTGCTCACACGTCCTTGTGCGAGAAGACCTGTGCCTCGGGGAACGCTGCCCTGGTTTTGCAGATGAGGACTCCGAGCCTGAAGAGATTTGGTGACCACCCCCCGAATCCCGCAGACAGCAGCAAGGCTGATGGAGAGCCCGCTTTCCTAACTCTCTACTGGGTCCTCTTCCATCGCCCGTGCCACACTGCTGGTGAGCATGAAGCTGACGCCACGGAGCCACCGAGATTCTGCCTCCTGAGACTTGGGGGCCTTGGGCCACGATGACAAGATGATCTCCCCAGGAGGGTGTCAGCTGCTTGGCGGCCATGAAGTAAACGGAACACGAGGAGCTCCCTGGGATGCTTTAGGAAGCTTTAAAGAAAAATGGATTTATGCCGAGGATAATTCCTACAACAGATGTGAAATCAAATACTTCATCTCCCAGTCCTGCCCCCGCTTTCTGAATGGGAAATGAAATAGCAGGATTAACCTGCCCTTCATCACATCATGCTTTGCGTCTTTCAAAAATCCCATGACCAGGTCAGCTTCTATTTCCTGCTGCTCCCCTTCCTATAGCAACGGAGGGCAGAGGGGGCTTCTGGTGGGCCAGGCAGTCGCCAGGCACCCCCAGCACACAGCTGGAAGGCCCGCTCCACCACTGCCAGGAGGCACCCTGAATGTAACGCACGCCCTACGCACAGGTCCACCATCTGCAGGGAGGGAGCAATCAGAACTGGGTTAGATCTAGTGCTCCCTGAAGACAGCACAGGCAGACTGAAAAGTGACTCAGGATTTTTTTTTTTTTTTTTTTTTTTTTTTTTGGGTCATAGAAGCCAGGGTTTGTGAATGAAGTAGATGGATTTCAAATAAAACTGCAACATCTTGACCAGGTAATGACATATCAAAGGAGAAATATACACACACTGTCATAGGTACATGCATAGGGATATGCACGGGTGCACACACACTCATGCATACACACATAGGGACAGAAATGGGTACACATACATATACACACACAGTGACATATATGGCTCACACACATAAACACATACACTCATACACAGTGATATACATGGATACACACACACATACAGTCACCCTTCAGCCACCTGTGGGAATTACGGCCAGGATCTCCAGCAGATGACAAAATCTGAGGACATTCAAGTCCCTTATGTAGAATGCTGTATTTACATATAACCTCTGAGTGTTCTCCTAAAGACTTCAAATCATTTCTAGGAGTCATAAATGCCCAAGACAATCCAAATGCTATGCAAATAGTTGTTACACTATATAGTTTAGGGAATAATGCAAAAGAAAAAAAAGGCTACGCTTTCGGTATGAACGTATTTCTTTCAAATGCTTTTGAGCTGTAGTTGGTTGAACCCAGGCATGCAGAGCCCCTGGGTGCAAGGCTAAGCCACGATGTGACGACTTTTTTTTTTTTTTTTTTTGACAGGCAGAGTGGACAGTGAGAGAGAGAGACAGAGAGAAAGGTCTTCCTTTTTTTCCATTGGTTCACCCTCCAATGGCCGCTGCGGCCGGCGTGCTGTGGCTGGTGCACCGCGCTGATCCGAAGCCAGGAGCCAGGTGCTTCTCCTGGTCTCCCATGGGGTGCAGGGCCCAAGCACTTGGGCCATCCTCCACTGCACTCCTGGGCCACAGCAGAGGACAGGAAGAGGAGCAACCGGGACAGAATCCGGCACCCCGACTGGGACTAGAACCTGGTGTGCCGGTGCCGCAGGCGGAGGATTAGCCTATTGAGCCTTGGCGCCGACCCATAGACTCTTTTGTAATGGCCAAGAACTGAAGGCCCTTCACCGTCTTTGCCTGGTAATGCAACACTGCTCTCCCCACAACCCTGGCAGCCGCAGCACTCAGCCTCTTTGTAGGCCAGGCTTGACTGGCAAGGGTGAGTCCAGACACAGTCTCTGGTCCTCCCTTCCAAGAGAGTCCCAGCCAGCCATGGCCTGGGTCACTTGAGGTATCTCTAAGAGTCACCTTTCAAAGTGCAAACCACTTGTTCAGTCACATCACCAGCAGGCAACAGGACGGTGTCAGGCAAGGGTGCCCAGGAACAGTAGAATTAAGGGGATTAACAGCGGGAGAGAAGCAATTGGTGGCACAGCTAGCCCCATTCCCAGCTGCTCTTGCGTGGATTTGGAGCACACGGTGAAGCTTAAGGCTCTGAAACTGTAGTCAAGGTCCTCCTCGCTCTGTGCTGGCTAAAGCTTCAGATATACCCTGGAGCCTGACATCTTTCCAAACAGGGAAGAAGCGAGTGAGGCCAGGCCTGGGGACAGCTGTTCTCCAGGCACACCAGCTTACTCGATGAACACTGTGGGCAATGCTGGGCCCGGCCAGCTTCCCACCCAAGGCCTGACGACACACCTAGCAAGAAAGAGGCCACCAAAAAGTCGTGGGGTTCACGAACAGGAAGCACTATTTATGCAAGAATGTGGCTAAGAAGTAAATACAATCGGGCTGCTTACACTGGGATTTTTTGTTTTGTTTTCTATTTTCCAAATATTAACTTTTTAAGGTTTACTGATACATGTGCATGCATGGGTTTCAAATATTTTTGCACCAAAATAAATATTTTAAATTCCATTTTCCATGAAGTTTTTTTTAGCCCCCTGTATTTCACATACTAATAACATGCACTCATTTGAAATGCTCAGTTGGGGCAGGCATGGAGCCTATGGTACCTGCGTCCCACATCAGAGTGCCTGGGGTTGGTTCCTGACTGGCCCCTAATTCCAGCTCTCTGCTAACACTGGGAGCAGTGGTGATGGCCCAAGTAGTTCCTGTCACTCACACAGGAGTCGTGGATTGAGTTCCTGGCTTCTGGTTTCAGCCTGGCCCAGCTCTGGCCTTTTGCAGGCATTTGAGGAGTGAACCACTGGGTGGGAGCTTGTTTCTCTCTCTCTCTCAAACCATACAGTTCAATGGTTTCTATTGTATTCACGCAGTTGTGCAACCACCACCACCATCCATCACACCAAGAAGAACCACCATGCCTGTGGTTACTCACCTCTCACTTTCCTTCAGGATCCCAGCCTGAGGCAATCGCTAGGCTACTTTCTGTCTACAAGGATTTAACTCACTCTGGACATTTTCCATAAATAGACTACGCGGTCCCTTATAACTTGCCACATTCACTGGGCGTCATGCTTTTAAGCTGCACCCATGGTGTAGCCAGTGTCAGTGGCTCATCCTTTCTTATGGCTGAGTAACACATACTTTGTGCTTTGTTTACTCACCATACGAGACCTGTTTCCATATTTTGGGGATTATGAGCAATGCTGCTATGAACAGTCATACCCAAACATTTACGTGGACATATGTTTTCCATTTCTTTTGGACAGACACTTAGGAGGGGAACTGCTGGGTCCTATGGCAACTCTAGGTTTAACAGTTTGAGGAACTGCCCATTTTCCAAAGCAGCTGCACCAGTTTACGTTCCCAGGGGCTGTGCTCGGCATTCCAATTTCTCTGTATCCTCACCCATACTTGTTATTACTTGTCTTTTGACTGCAGCCATTCTCCCGAGTGTGAGTGGTGTCTCGTAGTTTTGAGTTACATTTCTTGAACGAGCAGTGGTGCATCTTTTCATGTGTTTCCTGGCCACTCACACGTCTTCTTTAGAGAAATGTCTACTGAAATGTGTTGCTCATTTGAAAAACATCAGGTTGCGATGGCAGGCTTTAGTGCATCCTATATCAGGGTGCCTGGTTCGAGTCCTGGCTATTCCATTTCCAAGCCAGCTTCCTGCTAACACACCTCCTAGGAGACTGCAGATGATGGCTAAGAAGTAACTGGGTCCCTGACATCCAGCTGGGAGACCTGGATTGAGTTCTAGGCTCCTGGCTTCAATCTGGCCCACGTCTTGGCATTTGAGGAGTGAACCAGCAGATAGAATATCTATCTCTGTCTCTTTCTGTGTGTGTATCTTTCAAATAAAACAAAAAATCTAAAAATTTTTAGAAATATTGGGTTGTCTTTTTGTTGTTGAGCTGTTTATATTCTGAATCCAAGTCGCTTGCCATATACGAGAGTACTTCAAAAGGCGCAAAAATAAAATTAAAAGTTAAGTTTATTGTGGAGCAAAAAACATTTTTAGGCCCATGCATTTCCCATGAACATTTACATTAATTTATTTGAGACAGAAAGAGAGGGAGAGAGAGAGAGAGACAGCCTGTGCTTCCATATACCGGAAGCCAGGAGTTGAGAACTCAGTGCGGACCCCTCCCATGGGTGCACAAACCCAGTTCCTTGGGTCATCACCGCTGCCTCCCAGGATCCACGGGGCAGAAAGCTGGAGCGAGCTGTCAACCCCAGGCACTGTCGTACGGGGGGCGAACGCCCGCGCCTCCAGGAACTTTGGAAGGGCCTTCGCCTGGGATCTGCAAGGGTCTCCCCTGGCGTCCTGTGGACTGCAGCCTTCTCACGGTGTCTTTGGAAGCACACAGTTTAAAGGCCAACCTGATGCTGTTGCTGGTTGTGCTCTTTGCGGTCATTAAGAAACTGCTGCGTAATCTCAGGACACGGAGATGTGTTCCTATAAATTCTTCTAGGAATTCTACAATTTTAGCCCCTCCACTTAAGTCTTTTATCAACTTGGGGTTAGTTGTTGCGGCTAGTGTAGGATAGGGGTCTAACCTCATTCCTTTGCGCAGGAAAACAAACTGTCCTGGTGTCATTTGTTGAACAGACTATTCTTTCCCCGCTCAATAGTCTTGGCCCTCTTGTTGAAAATCAATTGGCCATAGATGTACGGGCTTATTTCTGGATGCTTAATTCTCTTCTGTTCATCTATCCCAAGCCACACTGTCTTGATTACTGTGGCTCTGTATTCGCTATTAGTTTTAAATCCTGTTTAGAATTCTCTGACTCAATACTGCTGAGCAAACTTCTGGTTTGGATTATCCATGCTACCAGGCCCCAGTCCTGTTCTTTCAGGAGAATCCTGGCAAAGACCGATGCACAAGGAAGCTTTTCTTTAAACGAAACCGGGGTCGGTAATAACCTCTCAGCGTTTAAATCGGTTGTACCGTGAGCAAAATCTTAAGAGGACACACCTGAGCAGAAGAGAGTGTTGTAATAAGGTTAAATTTATAACGAGGCTAATCTGCATAATATAAGAGAAGACAGTCATTGGCCTGTGGCAGGACTATTAAGAGCAGGCCGTAAATAATTAATGTGAGTGGACGTGGTATATAATCTTACATTGGACTCAGAGCAGAGCTGTGATTTCCATTAATAAGCACACTTACAGGGGTCTTTGTTTCTCGGGGGCCCCTTTATTCCACCTTCCTCCCTGACAGTTTTTCCCCTGACCTTTCTAACTCTCCAGGAAGATGGGGACTCTCATGTGTCCTGAAGCTTCCAGGTAGCAGGGGCCCCCCCAACACACACACACACCAGGAGCCAGGACTGGGGCTCAAGGGCTCAGAACACCTCTACCTGCCACAGGCAAGGAGCAGGTGTCAGGAGCTGCAGAAGGGTGCAGCAGGGGGACGGACCCGGAAAGGAAAGTTTTGTGCTGGGCACGTCACGTATGCAACAGATGCAGATGACTATCCACATCCATCCTCCCCTCCCTCCTTAGTGAGAGAACTCGGATTGCCTGGCGGCGGGGGTGGGGGGACAGGATGACGCAATGCGCCAGCCAAAGCCCACCTCTCCAGGCCCCTCTGCTGGTAGGGAGAGGCATGCAAGGGAGCCAGCGCTGGCTAATGACTCACTAGTTAGAACCGCTAGACTTCCAGGAAAGCCCTTTCAAAGGGGGACAGAGTGAGCCGGCAGCTGGCTTTCACCGTTCCCCCTCCTTCTTCCCTTGAGCGTGCACACACTGCCAAAGGAACACAGGAAGGTGAAGCTGATGTTCAGGGTCAGCAGAGCAGAAGCAGAGGAGCCTGGCTCCGTGCTTAGGGCTCTGAAGAGCCGCACCAGCCCAGACTTCCTGTCTCCAGACTCCTTGACACGTGAGGAGAGTAAATGCTCTGCTGACAGCATCCCTGAGGGTTTGGGTTTGCTGCCGGCAGGAAAGGCTCTCCTGCTGCACCCGGGGTGATCCCCGTCCCTGGGGCTCGCCCCACCCTCTGCTGCACCCCGGTGATCCCCGTCCCTGGGGCTCGCCCCACCCTCTGCTGCACCCCGGTGATCCCCGTCCCTGGGGCTCGCCCCCACCCTCTACTGCACCCGGGTGATCCCCGTCCCTGGGGCTCGCCCCACCCTCTGCTGCACCCGGGTGATCCCCGTCCCTGGGGCTCACCCCACCCTCTGCTGCCCTCTTCCTCCTTGCTTCACTTGCACCCAGCTCAGCTCTGTCCTCAGAACTGCTGGCTCCATCCTTCCAGGAGGTGTGGGAACAATGAGCCTCACAGGGGCCGGCACTGGGCCACAGAGGGTTAAATGGTGGTGCGACACCGGTGTTGCATGTGGCACTGGTGCAAGTCCCGGCTACTCCACTTCCTATTCGGCTCCCTCCTAACGCCCCTGGGAAAGCAGCAAACCACAAGGAGTTCTAGGTTCCTGCACTTTGGCCTGGCCCAGCCCCGGCCATTGTGCACTGTGGCCATTTGGGGAGTGAACCAGTGGACAGAGGATCTCTCTGTGTCTCTCTGTCTCTGTCTTTCCCTCTCCCTGTAACTCTGCCTTTCGAGTAAATAAATAGATCTTAAAGAAAAAAAAAAAGATTACCCTCGCCACTCCTCCATCCATGGAAGTGGAGGCAGGAGGTCCATTTGTTCCTTATCCTTCCATTTCCAGGTCTGACTCCATCCCAAGGCGGGACAGTTAAGTGGTTGGATTAAGAGAAATCCAGCCTAATAATGACTCCATGCTGGCAGGAACACCCAGCTGAGGGCTCTGGGCTAACCAGCAGACACTGCGGGCAGGCTGGGGCTGCAGGGCCTGTCCACCAGCCAGCCGGCTCCCTTAGGGAAGGAAGAGCACAGGGCAGAGGCTTGAGGGGCACAGAGTGTGCAGGTGAGGAGGCAGCGCAGCAGGCTCTGTACTAAAGCGGCCCAGGGCTGGACTCCCGCTCCTCCATCAAGTTACTTAACATCTCTCGGTATTAGCTTCCTTATATGCAAAATCAAGATGACAGAACACCTACTTTGGTTTTCACCGGATGCATTACCAACATAATCTTTTTGTTAAACTGTGGCAAAATATATAACATAAAAGGCATCATCTTAACCATTTGTAAGTGCGCGGTCCAGAGGCATTAAATCCTTTCTCATCATTGTGCAGCTGATTCACCACTGTCCATCTCCAGAAATTTTCCATCTTGTAAAACTGACTCTGTGCCTATTAAATAATGACTCTCCATTCTGCCTCTCCTTCCAGCCCTGGGAATCACCGTGCTTACTTTCCTTTGTTTCCTCTTCTCTTCTTTTCTAAGGTTTATTTATTGGGGCTGGTATTGTGGTATAGCAGGTAAAGCTGCCACCTGCAATGCTGTCATCCCATATGGGTGCTGGTACGTGACCCGGATGTTCCACTTCCAATCCAGCTCCCTGCTAATGGCCCAAGAAAAGCACCAAAAGATGGCCCAAGTGGTTGGGCTCCTGCCACCCATGTGGGAGACCTGAAAGAAGTTTCTGGCTTTGGCATGGCCCAGTGCTGGCCGTTGCGGCCATCCGGGGAGTGAACCAGCGGATAGAAGTTCTCTCTGTCTCTCCCCACCCTTTCTCTGTAACTCTGCCTTTCAAATAAATAAATAAATAAAGACACTTGTGCCACTTTTTGCTGTCCTTGCCAAGCCATTAGCAGGGAGGTGGACCGGAAGTGTAGCAGCCAGGACACGAACCAGCACCCACACAGGATGCCAGTGTCACAGGCAGCGGCATTACTGGCTACGCCATGATGCTGGCCTCCACCATGCTACTATCTATCTTTAGGATCTTTTTTGGGAAGATTATTTATTTATTTCAAAGGTAGAGTTACAGAAAGGCAGAGGCAGAAAGAGAGAGACGTCTTCTATATGCTGGTTCACTATCCAAATGGCCGCAATAGCTGGAGCTGGGCTGATCTAAAGCCAGGAGCCAGGAGCTTCTTCCAGGTCTCTCACATGGGTGAAGGGGCCATCCTCTACTGCTTTCTCAGGCCATAGCAGAGAGCTGGATTGGAAGTGGAGCAGCCAGGACTCGAACTGGCACCCAAATGGGATGCCAGCATGGCAGGTGGCAGCTTCACCCACTATGTCACAGCGCTAGCCCCATCTCTATGATTCTGATGACCCTAAGAATCTCATGTTAGTGGAGTCAGGAGGTATTTGTCTTTTTTGTGATTGGTTTATTTCACTCAGTATACTTTCCTGAAGGTGCATCCTTGTTACAGCTTACTGCAGCATCTCCTTGCTTTTGCAGGCTGCAGACTGTTCCGTTGTATGTATACGCCACACTGTTTACTCATTCATCTGCTGACAGACACTTGGCTTGCTCCTGTCTTTTGACCATTATGAGTAATGCTACTATGAACACAGTTGTACAAATCTGTGTCTCTAGTTTTCAGTTCTTTTGGGTATAATCTCAGAAGCAGAATTGCTGGGCCACATGGTAATTGTAATTTCTTGAGGAGGAGCCACTGTACTGTTTTCCACAGTGACTGCACGATTTTGCATGCCCATCCCGCGCACAGGGGCTCCCAGTTCCCCGTATCTCCCTCCTCAGTACTTTTTGTTCAACAGTAGCCGCTTCATGGGTGTGAGGTGGCGCCTCACTGTGGTTGTGATTTGTGTTTCTCTTGTGATTAATGATGCGTTGTTGAGGCAGGCTGTACTCTGCACATTGATCCTGCAAGGCTGATTATTTTTACACAGATTTTATAGAAACTGAGGCCCAGAGGTTAAGCGATAGGCCCAAAGCAGCCAGCTGGGGGTGATGGAGCCCACACAGGTCAGTGTACCTTCAGTCAGGTTACTTCATTCCTGCAGTCCAGAGTACTTTTTTTTTTCTTTAATTAACTAATTTATTTGAGAGGCAGAGTTACAGAGAGAGAGAGAGAGAGAGAGAGAGAGAGAGAGAGATAGCTTCCATCTCCTGGTTCCCTCCCCAAATGGCCACAATGGCTGGAGCTGGGCCAATCTGAAGCCAGGATCTGGGAGCTTCTTCCATGTCTCTCACATGGGTACAAAGGCCCACGCATTTGGGCCATCTTCTGCTGCTTTCCCATGCCATCAGCAGGAAGCTGGACTGGAAGCGGAGCAGCCGGGACTCAAATTGGCACTCATATGGGATGCTGGTGTTGCAGGCGGAGGCTCAACCCACTACGCCCCAGCACCGGCCCCTCCAGAGTTCTGACTGTATGTAGGAATTGCTAGTGACGACAACAGTGGTAATGCCGTATGGCACTGAGCTTGAAGTGAGAGTAAGCAGGGAAGGCAGAAGGTCAGGGCTCAGGGAACTTTAGGTGGTTTCTGAGGACACTGGACAGAAAGCCCAACACAGGACTCCAGAACCATGATGAGAAATTTTACCCACACTCAAGAGCAGTTTAGTAGGACTGTGTGGGGTTCAGGTTCAGGTGCTATCCAAGTTCAGAGGGGCATAAAGGATCCATGGAGGTGCAGAGGGAATAAAAGGTGGCTCAGTGTTCAAAAGCAAAACCTGACCCGTGAGAAAGTGAACAACCTCTGCTTGGTTGGGGTGGAGGAAGAACACGACGGGAGGTCATGTTCTTCACATAAGTGGGACCCCATTTTAACTTCGTCCCACACAACGAGCTCCTTGAATGTGGTCTAACATGCAGCATCTTCCCACCGAAGTCTGCGTTACAACAAACAGGCATGCGGCAAGGTTGCACATGCACATCAGAGGTTGTTTTCTAGAGTCATTATTTTTTTTCTGTTCACTGTTTTATAGGAAGTAGTTTTACAATATTACATGAAATAAGAGAAATGCATCTGGTAATCTCTTAGGATAATTATTCTGAGGATTATTTAAGAATAAAATGCATTGTTTGAGTTCTGCATTACAAAGCTTTGTCTTCTGAGGTTAGGCATTTTCTTGAAGCCAGAAGAACAGAGGGAATAGAACCTTTTCCAGAAAAATTTCTTGCCTGTATTTATCCTTTTGTTTAGGACCACATTACAAAGTAATGAAGCATCTTGGATAACGCTAGGGATTCAAGAAATGTACAGAATGTAATTCTGCCCACAAAGAATTTATGGCGTTATTGAAGAGACAATTCACCCAAGAAGCACACAGTGATAAAAGATGACAAAACATAATGAACTTTATAAGTTGTAAGGTTACAAAATGACAAGGTAAATGTAATCGTCTGAGCATGAGTTAGGATTACTGGAGGACGTAAAACTTCACCGGACCCCGGGGGGATGGGCATGGTTTGCATATATAGAAGGGTATTTGTCCCAAATGACAAAGGTGGAAATATGAAAATTCACTCATCCATCTGGTCAACTTCTTAGGTTCCCAATGTGGGCTCAGCATTGTGCTAGGCCCTGGAGTATCGGAGTCAAGTTGGACCTCATCCTTGCCTTCCGGGGAATTAAAGCCCAGTGGAGAAATCACCACGTAGTCCACAAAGATACCACAGCGTTGCAAATGTCACAATAGAGGCTGTCAGAGAGCCAAAAGGCAGCTCACCCAGACTGTGGATAAGGACAGAGCTGAGCCAACAGGAGGAGAGCAGTCTGGACTACTAGGAGTTAGCCCCACTGGGGAGGCTTGGGCAAGAGAGGGAGATGAAGTGTTAGCCAGCGCAGACTGAGTGTGCAAACCCTGGCCAAGCTCTCAGGTGTCACCTCTGCCACCTGCTTTCCAAGGCACTTAGACGCACCTCCTAGAAGCAAGATAAACGTCCAGGTGGCTGGGTGCTTGCCAAAGAGTACAACCTGTTCTTATCAAGCAATCGACTGAGAGAAGTTATATTTAGAGGACAGTCTAAGACACATGTAATTCACCCAGTCCTCTACATCATCATTATCTTACCCTTGGATTACGGGCACGGCAAGGAGACTGGGACTGCATTAGCTCTGTTCCTGCACAAGGTGGTCTCCACCTGCTACTTCACCTCCTCTAGGTCACGCCTGCCAGTAGCCATGCGAAATACACTGCTGTGCTAGCTTGCTGAGGGCATCAGCACGTCCTTCCACTTTATAGATAGTATGTAAGATATTCCTCTAGAATAAGAACTAGGAAAAAGCTTGATCTTGGTTTCCTCCAGATATTTAAAAAGATTTTATTTATTTGAAGGGGGAGAGGGACCAAGGAGAGAGAGAAAGATCTTTCATCTGCTGGTTCATGCTCCAAATGACAGCAGTGGCTGGGGCTGGGCCAGATCAAAGTCAAGAGCTTCATCTGGGTCTTCTACATGGATGGCAGAGTAAGTGACCCAGGGACTCGGGCCAATTTCTGCTGCCTTCCCAGCCCCATTAGCAGGGAGCTGGACCGTCAGAGAAGCAGTCAGGACAGAACTGCTTGTGATGCAGACAGCAATTTAGCTCACTGGGCCATAATGCCAGCCCCTTCCTCTGGATTTTTTTTTTCCTTTTTGATCATGAGAATTATATAATTTATCAGGGTCCCTTGTTTGTCCTGGGTGTTCTGAGACAAAGAACCAATTTTCGCCTTAATTATAGTAAATTTATTCAGAAATATATGTGTATAATTTGGACATATATGTTATTTGAAGACATAAGAGTGTGTGTGTGTGTGTGTGTGTGTGTATTTTAATTTGAGAGACAGAGGGACTCAAACCATGTGGGCAGCAAGAACCCAATTTTGTGAGCCACTATGCCTGCCTCCTAGGGCCTGCATTGGCAGTCAGGAGCTGGAGCTCACAGGGGGGCAACTGCTGCCATTTGTGACACTGACTTCCCACACTGGGGCCCGCTGAGTCCTGTCAACCCCACTTCTGATCCAGCTTCCTGCCAATGTACCTGGGAGAGCAGTGGAAGCAGCCCAAGACTTGGTCTGCATGGGGGAGACCTGAATGGACTTTCTGGCTCCCGGCTTTGACCGGGCCCAGACTTGGCTGGTGTGGCCATCTGGGGCGTGGACCAGCAGATGGAAGAGCTCTTTGTCTCTCCCTCTCCTTCTCTGTTATTTTGCTTTGAAATAAGTAAACATTAAAAAATAGTTTATTTATTTGAAAGTCGAGGTGGGGCCGGTGTTGTGGCTTAGCAGGTGAAGCCGCTGCCTGCGATCCTGGCATCCCATGTGGGCGCTGGTTTGGGTACCAACTGCTCTGCTCCCTGTTGCGCTCCTGCTGGTACACCTGGGAGGGCAGCAGAGGATGGCCCAAGTCCTTGGGCCCCTGCACTCACGTAAGAGACTCAAAGGAGGCTCCTGGGTCCTGGCTTTGGCCTGACCCAGCCCTGGCTGTTGTGGTCATTTGGGGAGTCAACCAGCAGATGGAAGATTCTCTCTCTCTCTCTCTCTTTCTCTATCTCTGCCTTATAAACATTTTTTTCAAGAGTCAGAGGTACAGAGAGAGAGAGAAAGATCTTCCATCTACTGGTTCACTCTCCAAATGGCTGCAATAGCCGGGGCTGGGCCAGGCAGAAACCAAGAGCTTCATCTGGGTCTCCCACATGGGTGCAAGGGCCTAAGGACTTGGGCCATTCTCTGCTGCTTTCCCAGGCACATTAGTAGGGAGCTGCCTTGGAAGTGGAGCAGCTGAGACTTGAACTGGTGCCCATAGTGGGTACTGGCATTGCAGGCAGTGGCTTAAGCCCTTAACTGGTATCTTAACCACTAGGCTAAATACCTGCCTCTGGTCTTGTATTTGAAAACTCTAAATCACCTTATTTTTTGGTCCTGACTTTCCCATTATATTTTACAATTTTACTTTATTGTAAGTGGTTTTATATTTTAAGACAGTGATGCTAGAGATGAAGTCTTTGCTGTACCTGCCTAGCTTTAATGTTGTCGGAAGAACATTGCCAGTACTGTGACCACTGGCAACTTTGTATCCCCCAGTCATGCTACCTTCCTGCCAGACCAGGGAAAGATCTGCTCCCCCCCCCCCCCCCGCCCCGGCACTTCCCTGATCAATGAACGCACAGCCTTCTGCGGGGTGAGTGCAAGATTCAGAGAAATGATCACACCGAGAGGAGAGATGCCGGGTACGGCAGAGCTGTTAACCTGGACGACGGCGACGGCGGAAGGCAGCTGCCAAGGAGACAACAGACGACCTGGTCAGAGGGATGGACGACGGGACTGCTGTTAGCCGGCAGAGCTGCTAATTATCCCAAATAAAGTGGCAAGTTTTCATGAAGTCTGGCTCCTGAGACTCTCTCCCCTGTGTTTATGCACCGAATTGTCTCTTAACAGAGGTAAATTGAGGGTGTCTCTCCCCTTGATCATCAAGGGTATTGTGGACGGCCCAAGCCCCTGCACACAGAGGCAGCTGAGCTTCTGCACACTTGCACGATGGTGATTTACTTAGAAGAGTGAAAAGGATGAGTAAATAGGAAACAAAAGGCCCGAGAGGCGTCATATTTCTGAGAGTGTTGTGGTTTTTAAAAAGATTCTACATTCTAACATCTGATTAAAAAATTATGAAAAATTCATTGCCTAATAAAATTTGCAGCTCAGCAATAAAAAGTTAAAAAAAAAAAATCCACTCCTATCAAATTCCAAAATGTCTTCCCTTGGATTTGTCACATGTCTTAATTTCCCGGGAAGCAAACTAGAAGTGAAGGGAAGAGGGGAAAAAAACCCTCAAACTTTTCAGCACAATTTATATATATATACTATATATATATATGTATATGTATATAGTATATATATATAAAAGTGATTGTTCCACCTGATAGCAACAAATGAATAACACCACGAGTGCAACTCCTACGTAGTAGACTTTTTCCTTCCTGTTATCATCTGACAAGCAGGATGATTTTCCACCTTCTATCCCCATGGTGTCCTAAGGACATTGGCTATGTTTTGTTGATGGGGCTGAAGGGTGTTTCACACATTCAAGGTGCCACCAGGTAAGCGGATGCCCTGGAGACCCAGAGTGCTATCTGGGGATATCTATGTGTTTGAAACACAAGAGCAGACAGTAAGAGACTATTCTTTACTTTTTGTAGGGGTGCTCTTCCCTCTGGGGACTTCAGGGGCTCACATCCAAAGGAGTAAAGAATCAGTATCAGTGACGATCAGGCTCTGCAGCCGTACACCTACACCCTGGGCCTGGTCCAAGCCCTCCAAATCAGGGAAGCAGAGCTGTAGATGTTTCCATGTGCAAAGCTGGCTTTTTCCAAAGACAGGCATGGTGTGGCATGCCACTTCCTTTCTCTAGAACTTTCCGGAGCAATTCTGTCCTGAGGACAGAAGCACGGTAAAGCAAAGGCCCCCTGAAGCTAGAGGCAAGGTGCGTGGGTGACCGCGGGTATGGAGTGATAACCTCGAGTGGAATGGGCGAAGACTCGCAGAGAAAGGCAGCGGTGTGCTGCCTACCTGCCAGCTTCAGGACGAGAACAGACCGGATCTCCTGCCACCCGAAGTGAAGAGAGGTAATTGCGGGACCATACAACTTCGTGTCGAGGGGCGGCGGGAGGAGACGCAGATGCCAGGGTGGCGGGCATTTTTCCCAGGAGATGTGCATGCTTCTGTAATATGCGTGTAATTTGAGAAAGGGGCCACTGTACTTCCCTTGTCTCTTCCGAACAAAGTAGCAATTGTTAGCAGTTGAAGCGTCATCATTCCTCTCTTGGGATTCTGCCAGCTCAGCAGAAGACAAATATCAATTTTCAGATGTTATCTCTGTCGGTAGCCTAGTTCTTAATCCACTCCAGAAGCAGAGCTCCCTGGAGCACTTGAAGCCAAAGGAATTTCCTCGGGGTGGTTCTTGCAAGTGCACCCCAGCACCCCCTCTGCAGACAGGCTGTCTTCTCCCCGGCTTCCAACCAGGTTGTGGGGCCATATTCGAGTTTTGTTTCTGAACGCAGAAATAGTTACGAAACAGAACGAAGAGGCCTCGGGACAGGAAAGCATGCGACTTCAGTGGCGGACAGCCAGGCGACTGCACCACACGGAGGCATCCACATCCCTCTGTGGGGCCGTGGCCGGACGGAGGCCAGCCAAGTGCGTCCTGTGGAGACGTCACTCGTGGAACACGGCCTGCACCGCAATGCTCTGACCAGCTGCCTGTCTCTGTCCCTGGTTCCTGACGCTTGCTTGAAGCCTGCCCGCGCTGACTATGATAGGGTGAAGTCAGCGCAGCTGCACGGCGAGGAGACGGCTGGGCTTGGAAGGAAAAGCCGACTAGACTCACAGGTCTCAGCACCTGGGCCTGGGATGCCTTCGGGCAGGGGAAATTTGGCTAGGTGTGGGAGTTACACAGGAGCTGGTCAAGGCTGTGGGCTCTGGGCTTGGTTGGGAACATGTCAAAGGCACACTCGGGGCCAGCGGTCAGGCCCACTACAAGTTCACTAGCTCCAGGAGTGACGGCCTCTTCCCTGGCCTGAGAGGCCCCCAAGTGCCACAGTATTCATAATACAAAAATTAGGGGCCAGCGCCATGGCTCAACAAGTTAACACCCTGGCCTGAAGCGCCAGCATCCCATATGGGCACCGGTTCAAGACCCAGCTGCTCCTCTTCCCATCCAGCTCTCTGCTATGGCCTGGGAAAGCAACAGAAGATGGCCCAAGTCCTTGGGTCCCTACACCCACATGGGAGACCCAGAAGAAGCTCCTGGCTCCTGGCTTCGGATTGGCACAGCTCCAGCCTTTGCGGCCATCTGGGGAGTGAACCAGCAGATGGAAGACTCTCTCTGTCTCTACCTCTCTCTGTAACTCTGTCTTTCAAATAAATAAATCTTAAAAAAAATACAAAAAATAAGAAAATACAAATAAGATAGCTACATATACTATTATGTATACACACACACATAAATGGAGTATATATAATTATATAGTTAATATAACACAGGCGAACAGATGCCCCATTGATAAATACAGAAAACAATCCTGTACTTAAACATGACACTGGCCTGGGGTAGCAAAAGGGGCCCTGAGATGGGCCGCAGCTCCTAACATCCTCTGGCTCTGGGACAGGATAACTGGTGTTGTCTCAGTATTCAACCGCATGAACGCCAACACCCGCTGCATCCTCTCATCTACCCTGCCTCCCTGAATCCATAAAGGAGAAGGTTCTGGGCTGCCACAGCTGGTGACGATGCCCATCTGTGTTCCTGTTTAAGGGACCTGAGCCCCAGTCCTCTTTTGCATTCCCTGCAAAGAGCAGACATGAGCGCGAATGACGAGGCCGTGGCCTCTGGGGTCCTTCGTCCCCAGCTCCCGAGAGGCACCCACTGCCACCTGCTGTCTGCCAGGCTGCAGGCCTGCTTCTGGGGCTTCCCAGCAGCGACCCTGCACCATGGGGTTGGGAGCGGGACCTCTTGACCGCCCCCCCCCCCCGACCTGCTGTGTATTCTGCACCCTACACACTGAGCTCACCACACTGCACGGCCCCGCTGTCCCCAGATTCTGGTCAGCTCGGGCTCAGCAGGGCCGCCTTTGCAGCAGAGATCTACCCCACTGTGCCACAGAACGCTCAGGGTGGACTGCGAGGGCTACTAGCGGAAGAGGCTCGGGAAAGTGATACTACACGGGCGGCAGGCCCAAGTCTCACAGCCCTGGAAACGGATGGCCAGGAGTACTTCTTGGCAGCCCCGCCGTTTGGTTTGGAGCTCGTGGTCGCATTCATTCTCCTGGCTGCCAGTCTCCTGGAGGAAGCACTGACCTTCTCACTTTAGGTCTCTGTATTTTCTGAGTTGTGCATCAGGGACGGGCTGCTCAGTATCAGAACTCAAGGGCCGCTGGCGAAGCAGCACCAGGAGAACCCTGGCTGCTTTCAGTCTCCCCGCTGCATCTTGGGAGATGACCAAGCCATGGATTTGGTGTTCCCTTCTCTCCTCTCATTCCTTTCTGGAAAGAGTTCAGATGGGCTGGGGAAAGATATTCGAAGCTTTCTGATCCAATGTAAATGAATCCTGTGGTGGGTAAATAATTTTCCTCTCTCCTTTGCTCTCCTGGGGTATTTTGATGAATAATGCTTCTCAACTCAGTTTATAAACATTCCCCTGGAGGTAAGAAGAATATTAAGCCCATGGCAGGTGTGCCATTAATGCCTGGGGCGGAGCAAAGAAGAAAGGAATCAAGGCCTTGAGGTTTCATAGAATTTTCTGGAAAGTTTTGGAGGCCACAGCTGGGAACAAAATGCCGAGGGCAGCGTTGGTGAAGCGTGGCCGCAGCTTCACAAGATCAAGTCTGGCCACCCCTCGGGTGGAGGCTGTGGGTATAGCACAGGATGGTCAGCAGTTTGTTCTGCTGACAACCACAGCATGTGTTTATCTGAAACAGCTCAGCAAGAAGCGTAATTAATTCATCAACCTCACCAAATTAAAAAAATTTGTTCCCTCTCAACCTCATTTGCTGACACTCAGGTTCACAATCTACCCCCATTTTAGTTTAAAAGCTTTCTTTTTAATATCCATTCTTGTTCAAGACTTACTGCCCCTTGACGTTCAAATATTTTTCAATATATGCTGTTACACTTTACCTGTGATAACTCACTTAGGGCTTTAGTTTCTTTGATTTGTCTCAAATTCCCCATTTTCTCTACTCTCAGAGAGTAGAGAAATTTACTGCCACAGCGCCACCTACTGGGAGGCCACTGGAGGAGCAAGCTATTTGTAGCTCAACTTTGACCCACAGAGTTGGAGAACCTGGCGACTTTGTTGTTATTTTGTGAAACTCTGGTCCCTCCTGGTAGCTACTAAAGTCTCCTGTTGTGGCCTAAAGTCAGCCAGTGAGAATGATAAAAAAAATGCCCTTATTTTACTGTTACTTTAAACTGGCCCTGACTTCACCGACTTTGATTTTTCTCTGTCCTCTAACTGTGGCAAGGGCTCCATATTGTTTGGGCAAGGGTTTGGCTCTGGCGAAAATAATTTGGGGAGATTCCAAAGATCCTGAAAAATGGAAAACAACATCCCACTTAACGCTATATTTGATCTTGGCCCAAAGAACAAGAAGTAAAATCTGAAACTGTCTTGAGGGGTCATGCTCTACCGAACGCCGCCACCCCACAACCTGCCAAACTACGTCTGTCTCTTGCTTTCTAACAGCAAAGGAGGGAGTCACCAGCTCAAACTCCCGCCTCCTGGCCCTGGGGAAAGAGGAACGTGTTGGGAGCAAGAAAGGGCAGGGGATACTGGGGCAAGTCTCTCGGGAGCCCCAGCACCTACATGGTTTCCTCGTGGAAGGAAGAGAAAAGAACCCGAGGGCCGGCGCCGCGGCTCACTAGGCTAATCCTCCGCCTAGCGGCGCCGGCACACCGGGTTCTAGTCCCGGCTGGGGCGCCGGATTCTGTCCCGGTTGCCCCTCTTCCAGGCCAGCTCTCTGCTGTGGCCAGGGAGTGCAGTGGAGGATGGCCCAGGTGCTTGGGCCCTGCACCCCATGGGAGACCAGGAAAAGCACCTGGCTCCTGGCTCCTGCCATCGGATCAGCGCGGTGCGCCGGCCGCAGCGCGCCAGCCGCGGCGGCCATTGGAGGGTGAACCAACGGCAAAGGAAGACCTTTCTCTCTGTCTCTCTCTCACTGTCCACTCTGCCTGTCAAAAAAATAAATTAAAAAAAAAAAAATTAAAAAAAAAAAAAAAAAAGAAAAAAAGAAAAGAACCCGAGCCGTTCTGCTGAGAGCTGCCAGGCAAACACTTTCCCCGAACCTCAGAAGCGACTTCTAGATCCTCAGGGCTGAGGTTCCCCCGGGTTCACTTGATATGAACTTGGGTTCCTTCCTCTTGCTGTCTCAGGGACACCATGCAGTGGGGCAGGCACGGTACAGGGGTGAGCTGATGGCCATCCCCACACAAAAGGCGCAAGCTATGGTGCATTTTACCAGGGCCCAGGACAACACACACCTAATGTTGCTTCTTCCTGAAGTGAGACCTGCTAGTGGTCTGCATGAGCAGTAAGGTCCCTCCCACCAAGCACAGCCCAGTGAGTGCCTAAAGCCGGGGTGGGGGTGGGGGGCAGGAGAGGTGGGCTTGAGGACGCAAAGGCTGAGAGCAGGAGCTCCGGGCAGGGGTGAGGGCAGCTGGTGCGGCCTCCGTCCCTACCGCAATGGCAGTTGACACTATCAAATCAGCACGAGAGAAATGCCAGTTATCTAATCTGCCGCTCTCTGCTATTTTAGTTCACTATTACCACTTCAGAGCCCAAGAACAACGCCATGCTTATGAAGAGGGAAAGCCAACGACGTTGGCTTTGGGCCAATGGCCCTCTCTCCAGCCTCTTTCTCAGATTTCCAAATTTGCTGACTCCACGCCTTCCCTTCCATTGCAAATTTAGAACGCGTAGCCTGAGGACGGGAAGTCAAGGAGAGCATTATCACGGAGGACTCCGGCCCTCCCCTCGGCTGGGAGCCTCACACTGACTGTCCCGCTTAATGTTCACAATAAAGATGTAGTCGCCCACTGTCGGTGGCAAAGGACTTGGCGCTGTTTCCCAACCGTGCCCTGGGACCGACCACTGCTTTATCCAGACTGCCTGGGGGACAAAGCACACAGCTTGGCCAGACCTCGGCTGAGATCAGAGCCAGGAGGCAGACCCGAGCTATACGCATGCACACTTTAATACCGTGTTTACAGGTGAGTTCACTGGGCCACACAGGGGCTGGTGACACCTTCAAGGCAGCTGAGGAGTTCCGGTACAGGCAGAGACTTGGCCCGTCCCCGGGAGAAGCGCAAGCTTTCTGACTTTCTATGAGGGTGGCTTTGCCTTCCTGCTGCTGCCAGCAAGCAGACCCTGCCCTCTCCACAGGACACCCCTGCAGACTGCTGCGGCTCCAACGCTGAGGTGCCAGATGGTCACTGACTGACTGCACAAATTGCTGGAACTCCATCACAGTCAACGAGATGGATATGGGCCAGGTAGGATACAGCCAGTGAGGAGCTGGGAGGTTGCCGGCATCTCTGGGCTCAGGGGCCCACACCCCTGACTCTGCCCCTCGCATGCTGGCATCTCTGGGCTCAGGGCCCCTCACCCCTGACTCTGCCCTCTTGCATGCTGGCATCTCTGGGCTCAGGGCCCTGCACCCCTAACTCTGCCCCCTTGCATGCCAGTGCAGCACACCTACTTTCCCATGATGCACCTGAGCTTCCTCCAGCATGAAGGTACCACACTGAACATGAGTAAGCTGAGGCCCACTTGGAGACACCATGCAACATTCCCAGAAGCACCAACACTATGACCTAGCAGGTTAAGCCGCCTCCTGACATGCCAGCATCCCATATGAGCACTGGTTCGAGTTCCAGCTGCTCCACTTTCAATCCAGCTCCCCACTAATGCACTTGGGAAAGCAGCAGAAGATGACCCAAGTGCTTGGGCCCCTGCACCCATGTTGGAGACCAGAATGAAGCTCTTGTACCTCACTTTTTCTGTTGCTCTTCCTTTCAAAAAAAAAAATTTCCCAGGGAACATCACTTGCACTGAGCCACGCTCAAAATCCACCCCATTTGTAGATTCACTAGGGTACCACCCTCTACCTGATCAAGGGGCCACTGAGCCGGGGGCATGCGCGGTCCCCTCGTGCCATGAGTCCCTCCTCCTAAGGCTGCCTGCACTCACCTGTGAACGTGTGCTCTACCTCCCAAATAAATCCTGCTCCCAGTCTTCCTCTTTACCTATGCCTCTGCTTTGAATTCTTTGCAGTTTTCAAAAATGTATTTATTTATTTGAAAGTGAGAGTTCCATCAGAGTTCCACCTGCTGATTTACTTCCCAGATAGCCACCAAGGCTGGATCTCGGCCAAATAAGCCAGGAGCCAGGAGCTTCAGCTGGGTCTCCCACGAGGCTGCAGGGGCCTATGCACTTGGGCCATCCTCCACTGCTTTCCCAGGTGCATTAGCAGGGAGCTGGATAGGAAGTGGAGTAGCTGGGACTCGAACCAGCACCCATATGGGATGTGACATAGGTGGTGGCCTCAGCTGCTACACCATAGCACCAGCCCCTATGCTTTGAATTCTTATCTTACACAGAGGCGAGAACCTGGAATAAACACAGCTGGGGACCTTATCCCCACAACATCATAAAAGCAAAATGGTGATTAGGAGATAGATAGGGAAAATGCCCGAGCATCACTCCAGCATGCTTGCCAGTTTTCTTTAGCTAAGCATCAGGAACACTAGGAAAGTCACAGAGCAGAAACAAATTTGAGGGAGTTCAGAGGCCCGGAGTCATGCGCTGGCAGAAGCAGCACATGACAGGTGACCTAAACCAGGTTCAGGGTGATTCACTATTACCTTAACACAGCAGTGGGGAGAGGTCAGCGCCGGCAGCAGGGAGAAGTGGGGACAGGTCAGCAGGGAGAAGTGGCGACAGGTCAGCGCCGGCAGCAGGGAGAAGTGCAATGTCTTCTCCTTGCTCCACGGTTTCACGCTGATCCAGATTCAGCACCACTGTCACTACACCTACAGCATTCCCACGAGATGATTCAGCATGAATTCATGGCCAAGACGCTGCCAGTGTGACCCCTCCAGACACCTCAACTTTCCAGGGTGCACACGCAGAGCTCAACATTTCATGTATCACTCAGACACACGAACGATGGACTTGGGGTCTCCCAGGCTCCGTAAGTGGCTCTGGCTGAGGACATCTGAAGAGCCGAGCAGTCGGCATCCTTCAAACTCACCCATGATTCTCAGCCATCACTTGTCAGGGCATAGAAGTTCCAAGAGGAGATTCTGCTTTCAAAAAGTAGCTACCATGAGGCCAATGCTGTGGTGCAGTGGGCCAAGACTCTGCCTGTGGAGCCGGCATCCCACATGGCACCAGTTCGTGTCCTGGCTGCTCCTCTTCTGATCCAGCTCTCTGCCTGTGGCCTGGGAAAGCAGTGGAAGATGGTGCAAATGCTTGGGCCCCTGCACCTGCGTGGGAGACCCAGAAGAAGCTCTTGGCTCCTGGCTTCGGATTGGCCCAGCTCTGTTGTGGCCATTTGGAGAGTAAACCAGCAATGGAAGACCTCTCTCTTTCTGTCTCTCCTTCTATGTTTTTAACTTTGCCTTTCAAATAAATAAATATTTTTTTAAAAAAAGTTAAAAAAAAAAAAAAGGAACTACCATGGGGCCAGCATTGTGATGCAATAAGTTAAGCTGCTGTCATCCCATATGAGCACCAGTTCAAGTCCCAGCTGCTCTGCTTCTGATCCAGCTCCCTGCTACTGCACCTGCGAAGGCAGCGGAAGGTGGCCCGAGTGCTTGGGCCCCTGCCATCCGTGAGGGAGTTATAGATGTAGTTTTGGGTTTCTGGCTTTGGTCTGGCCCAGCCCTGGTCATTGCAGCTATTTGGGGGTGGACCAGGAAATGGAACACTTCTCTTCCTCTCGCTGTCAATCAGTCTTTCAAATAAATAAAACAAAAACAAAAACAGAAACAACACTACCATGTTACCTTCTGGGTGGGGGTAGTGGAGGGAGCAGAGTGTGAGTTAGTGCCATGGATTACTTATTGAATTCTGGTTCTAAGGTTTTAAATGGAGAGCAAATCTGTATGTTCTTGTAAGCGTCTGGCCTGGGTGTAGTTACGGAACCCCCCCAATACACACTGCTTCGTTAACCCTCTCAGTGAGCGCGTGAGGCACGTAGTTGTCCCAGGCTTCTCTACGATCTTGTGGCCATCTCAAGCCTCCACCTGGACTCCCGAAAGCCCATGCTGGCTCCTGACTGCTGTCCTGACCACGCCAAGCTCCCTGTGTGGCTGAAGCTGCCCTGCCACCTCGCCACTCTGCCCTAACGCCAGCCACTCTGACCATGGGGGCTCCTGGAACACAGCACATCTCCACTGCCCCCCCCACCCCCGGACCTCCTTCTGCCCCGTGCTTTCGTTCTGGCTGACAGAAGTCTCAGCTCAGATGCTGCTTCTTCCAGGAAGCCCATCGTCCCAGTGCTTGAAGAACTGGGCACGGCTGCTTGGGCTCCAACATGTTGAACCAGGGCAGGCACTGTGGCAGAGGGGGTTAAGCCGCTGCTTGGGACAACTACATCCCATACTGGAGTGCCTGGGTTCGAGCCCCACCTCTGCTTCTGACCCAGCTCCCGGCTCATGTGCCTGGCAGAAGAAGACGGCCCAAGTACTTGGGTTCCTGCCACCCCAGCAGGAGACCCGGATGGAGTTCCTGGCTCCTGATTTTGAGCTGCTCAGCCCCGGCTGTGAGGAGCGCTGGGGGAGTGAAGCAACAGATGGAAGATCTCTTTCTTTTCTCTCTCTCTCTCTTCTCTCTCTCTCTCTCTCTCTCTCGCTGGGGGAGTGAAGCAACAGATGGAAGATCTCTTTCTTTTCTCTCTCTCTCTCTCTCTCTCTCTCTCTCTGTTACTCTACCTTTCAAATAAAGAAATAAATCTTTCTAAAAACTACCGTCCCATCATTTCCTAGCTGCGAGACTTTAGCCATGTTTCATAGTCTGTGTCTTTGGCTCTTCAGCCATGCAATAGGGAACACAGCTGTTACGTTGTCTAGCTGTTGAGTGAACAAATGAGCTACTACATGGAAAGCATCCAGAGTGTGTCTGACACAGCCAATTTTCACCGACGTCCAGGTGACTCTAGGTGACCCTCGCACTGACGGGACCCACCACGTCGCACGGTCTCCGCTAACGTCCCCTCCCGGAGTCCCCGAGGGCAGCACCTGCCACGGTCCTCTTGTCTGTGTCTCAGGGTCCAGCACAGTGCACACTAAGTGATGAATGCTACCGCGGTGCTTGTTACTAATTAGTGCTTTTCAGAAATGAGCGGCTGCGTCTGGACCCACCTTGCGTATCGTACAGGCACGTCCTCCCACACAGGGGCCTCAGCCCCTCAGTGCTGGCCACAGACTGGGACCTTAGCAAGACAGACTCAGAGCAAAGACCAGAGCGCCTGCCCTGCACGCGTGTGGGAAAGACAGGATCCACCTCCCAGAGCTGATGTGAGGATGCAGTGAGAGCCACGACATGCAGAGATACCACAACACGGAAACGCCAATCACGCAGCGCACTTTACTGAACACCACGAGCCTGCACGCTCCACAGGCTGGGGAGCTTCATTTAGCCCAAACCCATCCCCACCCCACCCCACCCCCCAAAAAAATATCCTGGGATGTCAAAGTGATTCCAAATAAAAATGTACTAAAAATGCACTCGAATCCTCTTTGGAGGCAGAGGAGTTCACCAGCGCCAGGGCTGGTGCCCACTAACCTGTGGGGCTGGGCATGGGCACAGAGGCCGTGGAGTTAAGGCTGCTCTGGAGTCCATTCAGCTGCCCTTCCGAGGAGGAGCCCCTGGAACACAAAGGACTTGGGTCAGACCAGCACGTGGACAGGCAGGGTCAAGGGCAGGCCCTCCGACGGCTCTGCCTCCTGCTCTTCATGTTCCCCTGGCTGCTCTCAAGACTGTTCAAACGTCATCTTATCAGAGAGGACATCTCAGGCCGACCTGCACCCCTGTTATCAACACTTCAGAATTTATTGCCACGTCCTCCCTGGAACGTAACTTTGGGAAAGCCCCGGCTTTGCTCACTCTGCACTTCCAGGGCCTCGCACAGTGCCTGCTATATCACAGGCATACAACAGGTGCTTACTCAGTAACTAGGCTGAGCGCCTGGTGCTGATGCGGGTGATTCACAAGAAAACAACAGAAAACAAGTTTCATGTGGAGCAGTGGTTCTCAACTGGGAAGAGACGTCCCACCGTCCACCTCTGGCACTGTCAAGAGAGCTGTGGTCATTACAACTGTGGCTGCCATTAGCAGTGGGTGGGCAGAGGCCAGGAATACTGCTAGGCAGCCTGCAGTACACAGGAAAGGCCCAAACAAAGAGCTATCTCGTCCAAGATGTCTACAGGGCTAAGGGTGAGAAACGTCACACAGCATTTCCCTTCACGCCAACTTCGACAGAAGACAGGACAGAATGTATTCCAGAGAGAGCTGGACGTGCCCCAGCTATGTGTCTCCAAGATCCTGCAACCATCCTGATATGCCACAGACCACGCCAACAACACCTGCGACAGGCATTCTTGCACTTCTTGCACTGCATTTATCAAAGTTACAATTAGGAAACTGTAACTGGTTGCTTAACACCTGTCATCTTTGGGAGAATGTAAGCTTCATAAAGACAGGGTATGGCTCAGTCTTATTCACTGCTGTAACCCTAGCTCCTAATTTTGCAATTTGTGCCTACTGGACAGTTAATAAATATTTTTTGAAAGGATCTGAATCTGTTGCCTACAGAAGCACACTTATTCGTTGGGCCATCTACCTTGATTTTAGCTGATGTGTGAACATTTTGCCTGAGAAGTGAGAGCTCCCATTAATTCAGTTCTTTGTGGGATATTTTTTTTTGGTCATCCTTGATGAGCAATATCTGACACAACCTTTACAACCTGTTTCCAACCATTTGTTCTCTCTCTCTCACACATACACAGTCACACACACACAGGCCTCATAAGCATTCCCTGCATTAGGTACTAGTGGTGGACACACACGTTAAAGCAGCTACATAAGACACACTGCACAAAGCACCAGAGGGAGTCGGAATGGCGGTGACGGTGAGGGGCGAGGTCCAGGGCGGTCTCTGTGAGGAAATCAAAGTTCTGAGAAACAGGCATGAGCTAAGAGCAGGGCGGAACTTCCTGAGAGGAGACAGCATCACACAGGTTCAGAGTGAGAAGGGGCTGGGGGGGTGGGGCAGGGACCTGTAGATAGCAGCAAAGGGGGTGGGATGGTGGGCACAGCCCAGGCTGACAGGAATCCTCCAGCCCCACCTGTTAACTGTGCAGCCCTCCAGGCCCGTCTACGTGGGGCTGAGTCAGGGCCCTGGGTGCCCAGGTGACTGCCATCACCACAGAAGTCAGGGCATCGCGGGCTGGCACTCCAGGATGGCGACTGCGAGGTGCAGCTGGAAAACTGGGAAGAGGGTGCCCATCCCCCAGCCCCCAAAACACATGGCCCAGCAGGTGCAGGCTCACATTGCCTTACAGCCCCGCCCACATTGGGCACTCTGATTGGACAACAGGGAAACACAGCGGCAGGGGAGAAACCGACAGAGGCTGCACCATCCCACAAACCTGGCTCTCCACAGCTGCCTCGGAACAGCTTCCACATGACCCAGGAACCCACCCAACTATGTGCAGCCTGCTATTTGCTCCTCCAAGTCCCGGGGAAGAGGGAAAGCTCTGGAGGGCCTAGGATGGGGTCCTTCCTGGACAGACAGGTCGAAGCCTCAGGGCCAAGGTGCTTGCTTCTGGGGCTGCTGAGTGGGATGAAGCCACAGGCCTGGTCACCGTCTCACAGAGGCACCCCGAGGGCCAGAGGCGGCGAAGGAGAAGTCACTGGGGGGTTAGGCTCAGTGCATTCTGGGCCCCCCAAACCCTCTAACCTCCTCCTCCTCCTCTCCGGAACTGCTTGCCCACCCTCTATCTCCCGAGGCTTTACCCTGTTCTCACCCGGGATCTCCCGACCCACCCAAGGCCCCGTGCCCAGCTCCACTCACTCTCCACCATCCTCCAGCCCACCAGCTCCCACCTCTGGCCTTAGGAGCCCGCAGAGTAGGAATCTGAACGTTTTTAATGACTCCACTGTTTTTAGCATAGGGTTCCCTCCCATTCCACAGCAATCCAAGGGGTATTCTTTCTCTCCCTCTCTCATTTTCCTTCTTTAAAGATTTATTTGAAAGTCAGAGTTACAGAGAGAGAGGGAGAGAAAGCCAGAGATATTCCATCTTCTGGTTCACCTCCCTAGTGGCCTCAATGGCCAGGGCTGAGCCAGGTCAGAGCCAGGAGCAGGAGCTCTGTCTGGGTCTCCCACGTGGGTGCAGGCCCAGCACGTGGGCATCTTCCACTGATTTTCCAGGCCAAAACAGGGAGCTGGATCAGAGTGGAGCAGCTGGGACTTGAACCAGCGCCCACATGGGATGCCAACCCCTCGTGTTTTCATTTTTACTTCGGTGTATGGATTGAAACTTTTTGCATTCGCTATAAATCTATCTATATGATTTATAATACAAGTTGAATGACTTGTTGAATTTAGTATCAGTATGAAATATTAGTGCTAAACTGTTGAGGACTATAGTCATTCAGAATCTAGAAGTTAACAAAAATTTGCTATTAAAACCAAAATATAATTAATTAGTCATCTACAAGGAAGAAATCTCAAAATTATGCTTAAGATTCCCCAGGAAGGGAAGGCTCATTTGAAGTGGACAAATCATCTCTTAAAATCTATTACTGGGGTCGGCACTGTGGCGTAGTGGGTAAAGCCACCGCCTGCAATGCTGGCATCCCATACGGGCGCCGATTCGAGTTCCAGCTGCTCCACTTCCGATCCAGCTCTCTGCTGTGGCCTGGGAAAGCAGTGGAAGATGGCCCAAGACCTTGGGCCCCTATATGTGCATGGGAGACCGGAAGAAGCTCTTGGGCTCCTGGCTTCAGATTGGCACAGCTCTGGCCATTGTGGCCGTCTGCGGAATGAACCAGCAGATGGAAGATCTCTCTTTCTCTGCCTCTGCCTCCCTGTAATCCTGCCTTCCAAATAAATAAATAAATCTTAAAAAAAATCTATTATATACATTTTCTTTGCCAGTGTCAGAATAAGTCACTGTTCAAGTATGTGGCTTGTACCAAGGGGCCATGTTGTCTGAGACATGGATGAGAATGACACATCCATAGCCATCCGAGAGGAGACTCTGGAGTGAAGTTTTCTACAGAAACGCTGCGGCACAGCATGGTCCAGGCCTGTTCTCTCTGCCTTAGGCATACGGACGGTAGGGCACTGGGATGAGACAGGCTCATGGGGCTGAGACTGAGAGCCTGCAACACGATTCCTGCCAGCCTCCCTGAGCGGGACAGCACACGAGTCAGCCGCGTTCTTGCCGACTATCTTTCTTTCTCCCTGCACAGCTGCGTGCAGAGTTAAATGCACGCTCAAGGCGCCTCCAGGACCTGCCGCTTTCTGACCAGTGCATACGTGAGATATGAAGAGGTGGCTAAACACAGAGAAGACTGGAGTTGTAAAAATGTCAGGAGTCTCACAGTGAGAAATGCTGAACAGATGAGATGAGAAAGGTGTCATTAACTTTACATTACAGCTTGAGTTCAAACCCGGGAAGAGTGACCGATGGAGCATCCAGACCTTAGTTCGTCTTCTTGGAAAGGCCCCAGCGTCTGAGATGGAGTCAAAGGTTAGGAGTCGGAAGCTTGGCACGGTCTCAGCTGTGGTAACGGACCTAGCCCAGGCCCTTCTCTGTCCACCATTATTAAAAACTGCTCAAGGGCAGACTGCTGCCTATTAACCCAGCCACTTAAAAACTGTAATCAGGAACGTGGCCACGTACAGTGGCAATGAAAAATTAGGAGAATTCCATTAATAGCGACAGGTTTCTTTCAACTAAGGCAGTATCTCTCCTTGGGTGACATCCACAGCTTGCTCCTAGAGTTTCCTTAAACACCAAATGTACACAGCCTAACTCCAAATTGGACCACTCACTCTACCCCATTCACTCACACTCCTCTGCCTCACGTGAAGTCTGACAAGCAGCCTGACGTGGGCATTACTCCTGCTCTCCTGGGTCTTTCAGAGAAGTTCTCCAGTGATGCAATGCAAACAAATACCATTCCCGTCAGATGTGCGCCCATCATCCGGAAGAATTCTTCCTGTGCAAGTATCTCCTTAGGGACTACAAGCCTGGGTTAGAACCCAGGCTCTGCTCCGATTCCAGCTGCCGGCTCCTGTGCACCCTGGGGGTGGGGTGGGACAGGTGATGCCTCAAGTAGTTGAGTCCCTGCCACGTACAGGGGAGACTCAGACTGAGCTCCTGGCTAGCTACTACAACCTGGTCCAGCCTGGGTTGAACATGGGAAGTACACCAGCAGATGGGAGATTCCTCTCTCTATCACGCAAATCATTTTACCAAAGAAACCCATCCTTCATAGCCAGCCCCCGTAACAAGGCACCACCGGCCTAAGAAGGCGGAAACGCGCAATGCCCCACGGTCTGCTTGGCCAGCAAGGCTCCTGCGGGACAGGTGGTCCGCACTTCCCTTCCTGGTGCCTTCCCCTGTTCTTCCGCTTGCCCTTCTTTTTGATCAGTGCAGACTTTCCTCCGAGTGAGAGAATTCAGGACGATCTGTTGACAAAGCTGCCTCAGTTAGGTACCATACCGTTTCTTTTTGGGTTCTTTTCAAGGCTTTCCGCATCTCTGACGCAGGGCTACCAGCTTTAGCTTGGGTTCACGCCAGCACATCAGAGAGGAAGCGTCATAGAAGGAAGGCCCTACGAAAGACAGACGCTCAAGACGACAGACGTGCTGACCTCCCCAGGACTGCGATACGACAGACACGGCTGCATCTGTGAAGGTCCTGAAAACAAACACCCCGAACTCCATCACTGTACAGAACACGGACGATAGCCGACCTTCAATTCCCGGGAGAGACGGAATCTCAAGAGTGGAAGTAAAGTTAAAGAACTGAATCTGGGGGTGGGGGTGGGGAGGGACACATGTCCTCGGGGTTCTCTTAGCAAAGGTTTATTCACAGAGCAAGCATCTCGAGTTTTCCCTACAGCATGCCTACCATAGCTGTATCCCTTTCATCTACCAGACCACAGATTAGATGTGCATTGCACCAACAGAGGCTAACGTGCTAATCCTTAGAGAATAACAATTACAACATTACTATCTGGGGTCCAGCTCCAAAACATTCAAGAAATATTTCCCGAGGTCAGGTTTTGAGCAGCAGTGGTAGCTGGGCCTCTGTTTGATAAAAACACGACCATTACCCATTCCGCCATGCTTGCTGTGACACTCCTTTCAGCTCCTGACGCTGTTTCCGTGGTCTGTCCTTTCTTTTATTCACCAGTCTTCCCAGAGGAGAGTCGCTCTACTGGCCATCAATGTCATTCATTCCTTCAGCAGATATTTAAGGAACACCTACCATGTGCCAGATGTGGCTTGAGGCTGTTCTCTCATGCTCCGCCATAAGTTCTGTGTTTTTTTCTTTTCTTAATATTTACTAGTTTACACCACTGTCCTTCTAAAGCTTTTCATATTAAATAACTCGTATTTCTGCTTAAAATTTTTTTAAATAAGTATTCTATTTATTTGAAAGGCAGACAGAAATTGGATGGGGGAAATAGAGAGAGAGAGAGAGAGACAGACAGACAGACACATCTTCCACCTGCAACAGCCAGGGCTGGGGCAGAGTGCAGTCCAGAAGCCTGACCTCAATCCAGGTCTCCCACACGGGTGACAAGAACTCAACCTGCAAGTGGGCAGAGCACACGGAGAGGCCACAGAGGAAGGCGGACACATTGCAGGAGCCATGAACGCCAGAGTAAGGATCTCAACTTTCTCTTGCCTTTTAGAAAAAAGGTTTGAAGAACTATTTTAGAGATGATATGGAAAAAATGTTTCCTAGATTGATTTGGAAATCCTATTCCTTTAAGAAGAAATCAATCTGGCTAGTCTTCAAAGTTCTATCTTGTTCTGCTTGGGTTTTCTTTGCTTTGCACCCACGTAGCGGGGCACAGCTGCACAGCCGGTGCTCTGCTACTTCTGCAGTATCCTCACGTCTACTTTGTCTTTTCTTTGAATCCCCTCTTCTCCAGCAGAAGTGTGCTTATTTCCTCCTCCCTGTTCCCACACCTAACCTAGATGAGGTTTTGATCTTATCAATTTTATTGGTTACCACTTTACATTATTTTTCATCTTTTTTTCCTTTATTTTTAAAAGATTTGCTTATTTATTTTGAAAGAGTTAGAGAGAGAGAGGGAGAGACAGACAAGAATCTTATATCTTCTGGTTCACTCCCCAGATGGCCACAATGGCCAGGGCTGAGCAAGGCCAAAGCCAGGAGCTTCATCCAGGTCTTCCAAATGGGTGGCAGGGGCCTAACACTTGGGTCATCCTCCAGTGCTTTTTCCCAGGCACATTAGCAAGGAGCTGGATCAGAAGTGCAGCGGCCACATGGGATGCCGTGTCCCAGGCAGTGGCTTTCCCCGCTGTGCCACAGCGCCAGCCCTTTGAGTTTCTTTTACCTATTTTTCTTAGCTTTGTTTCTCTGTCCCCTTTCTAACTTCACAAGGTAAGTGCTCAGCTCAGGTTTGACAACTATGTGGCATGCACATTCAGCACCCTCATCATCTGCCCTGTCTGTGGCAGAACTACTCATCCGGCGAAGCCTTTGCCCTGCCCCCACACTGAGCTCAGAGGAAGAACTCAACAGTTCTTTTCAACACAACACTCTGGGCCCTCAGCGGACCCCAGCGTTATCAGCTGAAAGCCAACCTGCCATTTGTATCTTGGCTTGGCAATTTCTTTTCAATCTTTCTATATTTTAACAATGGAAATGTGGGCAGACATTTGGCCAAGTGGTTAAGTCTCTAGCGCTCCACATCAGAGCGCCTGGGTTTGACACCCAGCTTCCAGCTCCTTACTCCAGTTTCTTGCTAATGCAGAGCCGCGGAGGCAGCAGTGTGTGGCTGAAGTACCTGGGTTTCTGCCACCCACATGGGAGCCGACTTAGTTCTAGGATCCTGGCTTCAGACCTGGCCCAGCCCCAGCGGTTGTGGGCACTCAGCAGCAGATGGGAACTCTGTCTCTGCTTCTCAAATAAAAAATAATTCAAAGAAGAAAAAAAAAAAAAGAAAATGACTAAGATTATGAATTTACCTTTGAGTGCATCCTTGGCTCTCTCTAATTATTTTCAGTATAGTCTGCAATATAATCTTTATCTAAGTTCCTTAAAAATTTTAAATAGTTAAAATGTTTTAAAATTTCCAAATTATTTGGGTGTTTTTCTAGTTTATTTTAATATTTCATTTTACTGTCAAGTGGTCAGAGAAAGAGGCCGGTATAATTTTTACTTTTTTGAAGATTTAACTGAAGTATCCTAGTTTTTAAAACTATTCAGGGAGGCCCTGCAGAGCCCAAAGTTGTGTGCCTATCAATTCAATATTATTGATTATATCATTCAAAACCCTCATGTCCCTGGACAGCCTGTTAATTCAATAATATTGATTATATCATTCAAAACCCTTGTGTCCTTAGGTTATGCCCTTTATGCCCTGATTTGCCTACAGTAGTGACTATTGTAGTCTCTCTCTGAAATTCGTTATTTTAGCTCAATCTGTCTTTCCTCTCACTTTGTTTCTTGCACACTTTTCCCCTAGAAGCTCTGCTAGTTTGTCCTTTAGTTTGCATATGTGCTGTTCTGCAAAGTCCAGTCTCCACACACCCTGTCTGGCCCCATCTGCCACTCGGGTGTTCTCAGCCCTGGGCCCTCCCCTGCCCTGAGACCACTGCGTGCTCCAGGGTCACACGGGCAGCACTCTACACGTCGAGCTTGTCAAGAACATACATTAGGTTATTTTCTACAATGCTGCAACCCCTCGGAATCTTACCCGTGGGGCCTTCTTCTAAGTTACATTATCTGAGACGTTATCTGCACATCACCAGGCCCCATAATCTTTCAGTACTGGCTCATCCTCCAGGGCCTGTGTTCAGCGAGGAAGTGACATGGATCACGTAGTTCAGAGGGAGACGTAAGTTCCTGTCCGAGTCTTTTAAAGAAGGGTTTTCATATCAGATAAGGAAGAAGGGAAGCGAGCGGTGGGAAGTATCTGGCAGTTTTATCATCACTTCGACAGCCACTTTAACATCCCTGCTGGCCGGGACGAGAAGACCTTAATTTAAAGTGCACCAAAATGAATCACTGAAGGAAGGGCCAGGGTACACTGCCTCCCCACTGGGCCATCCACGACCACGGGGATGTCTGGCCAGGAGCCACCCTTCTGACTGCTGTCACTTCCACACCAAAAGCACCTCCCCAGACATCCTAAAGTGACCACGCACGTCCAGATGGCCGGAGAGTGGTGAGCAGACCCGCCTCCTCCCACCTGCAGGCCCCACCCCTTAGAGCAAGAGGCTGGGTCGCTGTGCCAGGGCTCCCGCTCGCTTCCGGGACCACACTGCTCAGGAGGGCGCTCCCGCCGAGCCCCTTCCTTCCTGCGCGACCTCTGACCGGAGTCTCCCAGCACCTTCAGTGGGGCAGTGGCACTGGCTCGTCCGGGTAGGGCTGTCTCACTTGTCATTTCAGGGGTAAAATGGAAGTGGAAGGGGAGGCTGCTGAGTTCCCAAGTGCTTACGCTGTCCACGTCCAAAAGCACTCTTTTGGGATGACCGACCTGCCACTTGCTGTCCGCGTGTATCTGAAGGGGCCGACAGGGACTCTGGAAACCACTGGTCTGCTGGGAAGAGCCTGTGGTTAGCACAGTGGTGGTCCGAGTCCCAGTCTGGCTCTCCCAGCGCCACCTGTGCACCCTGCTACACTCGCAGCCTCATCCCATGCCTCCATTCCTTCATCTTCCAGCAGGGAGATGCTACATTTACATGTTTTGGAAATACATGACTTGGAGGATCCTACTTTAAAGAGGAATAGGCCACAGGTTTGAACGTTTTTCTTGAGACGACACAAAATAAAGGGCTGAAAGACGATGGCTAAGCCTGCACGCTGACACCAATCTCACAACAAGGACTCTGGGATGGCCCTGACTCTCGAATGCTTCTTGCTGGAACCGTCTCCCTCTCCTGGCTCCCAGGTGTGAAGACGGAGCAAGCCTGGTGTGCTTGGTGCTCACCTCCACATTCTCCTGACCCTCATTTCTGCGCACCTGACCCCATGTGTCCAGGTCACACTCACTGGCATCTGGTTTCCCCGTGCTGCTCGGCTCCCTCCTCCTGCCCCAAACACCACTGTCCTGGGTGCTGACACAGAACAGCAGGCACTCTGAGGTCGCCCGGAGGCAGCGTGGCGGGGACAGGCAGTGCCAGCTGTGTAACGGAAAGCCCCCAGCTCAGCCTGCGCTTCTGAAACGGCTGTCTCTCAGAGGAGGTGCCCAGGCTCCCACAGCTTGGCCCCTGCCCTGTCATGCTCATCCCTGGCCTATGGGCTTTGCCTACGTGCCTGGCAAATGTCAGTTCCCAGGTTTCTCTGTGTTTCCTGGACAGTAGGATTCTGGCTCTGAATAAAAGGTCATTTGTGAGAAAGAGACGGCTCGGATGCATGCGTTTCTTTGTCGGCTGTCACCCTGCTTAGTTCGGCTGCCCGCTTGGAAGAAATACCACAAATAGTTTTGAAAGGAGGATCTGAAGCGGGTACTAAATTATGAAGTGTTGCAAACATTAGAGAGGGAAAACCAAGAAAGGCTATTGGCACTAAGGAAATGGTAAAAGAGAGAGAAAAAAGAAAGAAAGAACAAAGAAAAAATTCTAAATCATTCTCTTCACAGAACTGATAATCAAGACTTAGGGGAGGAAATATGAGTAGATGAATTCAACAACTGTAACAAGAACCACTGGGCCAAGGGGAGATGGAGAAAATGGCCATAATGCATCGGGATTAAAAAACGTGCTCATAAAACAGTTTTCAACGGAACGGACAGAAAACAAGTCATTTTGGCTAATTATTCAGTAGGGACAGTGGTTTTTGTTTTACAGATGGGAAAATGAAACCATCAGAAGAAAAGTGGCTTGAATATGATCGTAAACAAACAGGACCCTGCTGCTCGGATTCCCACTCAACTCCCTTTGCACCAAAATCCCAGTGAAGTGTCATCTTTTCTGTTCTATTGTTCAGTAAACTCAACCCTCTAGGATGTGGAAACTTTGATGCTCTTGGAAAGTGCTTCTATATTTGTCTGATGCCAACTTCTGTGCTGGGAGAAGTCTGAAGTTCAACCCAAAAAGCACAGGGCTTGGCGTGGTCCGGAGCTCATTACGACTCCTCGTTAGCTGTGTCATTCCTGAGCGTGACTCAGTATCACCAGTCATAACCGAGGGCTTCTGCTGAATCGGGGCTGAGCCAGCGCACAGGCCGGGGAGACCCGGGCGAACGAAGCCATACCTCTTGCAGGAAGAAAAGTGCAAACTTACCTGAAAACTTCTTGAAATACAACCTTTGTGTTAACCACAGCAAATCCTCCCAGTACCGTGGCACACGCTACTTGTGCCTACCAGGCTTCACCTTTGTGCCTAATGTTCATTAATCATTTGCTTATTTCTTTAAATAACCCAATGAGGCAGGCACTATTATTATTCCTATTTTAAAACAGGAAAATGAGTGAGTCATGGGGGTGTTAAAATGCTTGCTATGCTGGCTAGGAACAGAAGTTACGTTATAATAGTCAGGATCCTTCAACCAAGCCTGAGGATCCTGGTTTTGGGAGCCATGAAAAGTTTCTCTGGATTCAAAATAACTTCATTGCTCCAAATAAAGGATGGAGATGAGTTCACAGAAGTGCGCCAGTGAGAGCTGCTTCATATGCTACGCCCTTCAAACGCACCACGGCAACCTAAGAGGTTAGCAGTGGGAACACTGGGCAACGTGTGCGCCAGGGCTCTCTGTACCATCCTTACTACCCTTATGGTCAATCCCAACCGAACACACAGTTTACTTTTTTAAAAGCTGTATCTGGATGCTCCAGAGAGGGAGGTGGCCCTGAGAGGAAGGCCTCGGCATTTGGTAGATTCTCTGGCACGCAGGAGGGGGTGAAGGTTCTTCACATGTGAAACCACGCGATTCCGTCAAAGTCGGAAGTCTGTCTGAAGACGCTCGCGGGCCCCTCCCAGCACTGCACTTCTCGTGTCAGGGAGGGCGTACTAAAGTCTCCCTTAGCGCTAACTGAGCTTTGCAGAACCGTGCTAGGGTTTTAAAGGCAAATTGGAAACTATTTCCTGGAACAACACCTCACAGCATGCCTTTTGATACTTGGATTACATTTCTTAAATTCTGAAGAAATCTTTGCTTTTCCCCTCTTCTGTGCATTTTTGATGCTGAGCTGTTTCCGGTTTTCCCACACTCCTGCCTGTCACAGAGCAAAAACCACAAAAACGCAGCGAGGCGAAGTTTGCCCAAAGAGCTGCGATTCCATCTCGGGAGGCTGCAGAGCCCTCCCGCCAGCAGGGAGTTCAGGGCAGTGAGCAGCATCTTCAGCCAGCCCTGCTGCCTGGGCCCGCCTCTCCACCAGCGGGCCACTGAGGGCCATCTCAGGTGCCGGCCATGCTCCGAGACTCCACAAACAAGGAGCACTCTGGCAAACTCCCCCTTCCCCCCCGACTCACCGGGTCTCCCAGTGAACTGCAGGCTTCTCCCACCTGTGGGGGCTTAGGACGTGCAGGCTGAGGACTGCTGTGTTCTTAGGTGTGCAGGCCTTGCCCAGGGCACGCCACCTGCATTAGCTCTGCTGATGTTTACCAGCTGACCTTGAAGTACCTGCTCTCACTGTCTTGTTTTTACACATGGGGAAACTGAGGCCAAGAGGTTAAGTCGTTTGTAACTCATCCAAGGTGTGGATTAGCAATGCGTGGCATGGGAGTCTGAATGCCGACAGTGCGGCTCCAGGATCTGTCTCCGCTCTGTCGAGGGGGCGGGGACACACAGCTTCCTTTCTGTTCCGCTCCAGGCATTCACCCTGAACCACAGCCTTCCTACTGACCTTCCTCACCACCCCAGAGGGCTCCGCAGTCAGGACAGCGCCAGCTCCTCCCAGGACAGCGCTTGGTACTCAGCAGGCACTGAGTAAATATTTGTTGGATAAATGAATAATGGCAGCAGTATAATTAATACAGCCACAAAGGACTGTTTTCAGTTCAGAGGCACGGGGAACGGTAACTACTGCTTCTGTGTCCTCGGATTCATTCTTAAGACTGAAATTGATCTTGTGAAAGACAAATGAATGAGGAGCTTTAGAGAGAGCAAGACCCGCACACACGGGAACGGCCTGGCTCGTCCAGATGTCTCTGCAAAGTCCTCCAGTTTTCAACTGAAGAAGGGCTGCTAGAACTAATGCTTTAAGCCATTTAGTTCACTGGCTAACCAGGGAGAAGAAGCGTCCAGGTTCCTTACTGGTGACATCTGATTCAGGCAAGGAAGTGTCTTACTGTTATATTACTACTGCTCTAAGACGGTTAGTCTACAAGAAGAAACAGGAACCCTGTTCCCACAGAGCTTGGTGGCTGACATCAGTGCAGTTAGCCTCCCCAGAAGAACTCGCGATCCCGTGCCTTCCCACTCAAGTGCCTGCAAGTCAGCACACAAGGGAGGAGGAAGGTGCTGACCCTCAAGGGGAAGGGGAAAGACCTGATCAGGAGCAGCTGTATCAGGAAAGACGTTTTGCTTCTCTGCTGCGAGCCCACGGTTCAGGACTCCTGACCTGGTGCAGCGTCTGACTGCAGCCTGCCACAGGCCAGGGAGTTCCTCTGTGGTCACCTGGGAAGCCTCACACAACAGTGCCCGCCCCTCCCAGGGGGCAGAGCCCCGCTGGCCTTTCTTCCCCAACAGGTGTCCGCGTTTCCGCCACTTGAGTGCAAACTGTCTTGAAGGCTCCGTAAATAAAACAGTATTATCAGTTTCGAATAGATACAACTCCAAAGAAATTGAATAGCAGATTATGGAAAACTTACTTGGAAGCCCTCTGGGATGTGGCCTTTCTGAGCGCTTGCTTGTGATTGGCTGGGGGCCTGGGGACCAGGGAGGAGGAGGAGGTTGGAGGCGGCACCGTTTTTTGTGGCAGACTGGTTGGCCTCGGGCCACTGGCTGTGGCACTGGAAATTCTGCAGCCTGCGCCATTACTCATTGTCCATACATTGGAGTTGGGTAGTGCCTGGCTGCCAAAGATCGCCTACAAGAAAAAGAAAAACAAAATGATCCGTGGAGGTCCCTTCAGAACCCACTTGCTGGTCTCTCGCTGGCTTGTCGCCTTTGGGGCGGGCGAAGGAGAGAGGGCACAGGGCGTCTCTGGGAGATGGAGTCTGGGGAGGGCGGGCGCCAGCGGGGCTCAGGGAGATGGAGTCGGAGGCCAGCGCCCGCGGGGTGTTTCGGGAGACGCAGTCCTCTGACACGCGAAGCCCACGGGGACTACTGGGAGAGGGAGTCCTTTGAGGCCTGGGAGATGGAATCTGAGGTGGGCGCAGGTCTAGACACACACAGAAGGGTAGGATCGTGGGGCAGAGTCGAGATGCTCCTGCTGAAACGGTAACCGGGGCTCCGATCCAGAGCACTGGGGTGTAACACGTGGGGCCACACACACGACCTCTGGTCTCTCTCCTAGTTTCTTTCATGGTCAAATTCAACAGATTTTGAATGAATGTCTCCTGCTGGGTGTCAAGTACTAGAAACAGCACTCGGAGCAAAACTGACTTGGAGCTTTTCAGGGATTCCGGTGCACCCCAGACCTCTGAACAACTCCAGGTTTGCACGCTGTGGCAAGGGCTTTGGGAGTACAACAGAGAACAGGAGTCAGGCCAGGCAGGGCCTGGAGAGCTATTTTGAGAATCCTAGCTCAGTCACACCTTGTTGACCTAATGATTAACATATGGTTTTTCATTTGAAAACACTCCCGAAGTAAAACTGCTAAATACAAGTTCCTATATGAATGAAAGATCAGTGCCAGGGAAGCTAGGCCTGTGATTAGACAAAGGCCCAAACATCACCACTGGAACAGCACAGGTGCCTGCATACCTCTGTACTGACGATGTAAACACGCGTTTCCTTCAAAGAGAGGACTAACAATTCTTACAAGCTTGTTTGCCTCACTAGAAACCACATTCTTGTGTCACAAATATTGTTGCTTCAGTACTATCAGCACTGCTTTTAATTTGCGTGCATTATAAAAATATCAAATGTAATATGACAAGAAAATAACGTAACTGTCAAAACATACAGCACTCGTTATTAAAAGGATCTCTGGCTACTGATTTGCATCCATGGACACGACCTGCAAAGAAACCAGGGGGGAGAAGGGTGCCCTTTTCCCAGGCGAGGGCTTCCAGGCAGGCTTCACTGGCATTATTTTAGTCCTTCATGAGTTTTATTTTTTCAGATTTCAAAGTCGGATGGGGTAGCTTTAGTTGAATGTTAGCCTTTCTACACTCATGCTGTGCAGTGTCCCACTGCAAGGAAATGTGGCCAAAGGCTCTGAGTAGGCAGGGGTGAGGGGGACCCTGGGGTCTCATGTGGAGTCAGCGTGTTTGACAGGGAATAAAGTCCCGAGGTAGATCTGACTGTTTTCAAACCCATCAAGCTGAGATGTTGCCCCCCTCCATGGTCCACCCGCAGGGGAAGTGCAAAAGCTATTAACTCTTCTCCACCCGACCCAAGGCAGAGGGAGAGAAAGACGCAAGGGCCTGGGCAAAGCTGGGAGGCAGGTGCTCTGAGCAAGCACACGTGGGGAGGTCTGCAGACAGCTCCTGAGGGCCGCAGAGCCCTGAACTTGGTCACCCCATGGCTCTGAGGACAAGTCACCACTGCGTCCAGCCAGGGGCCATGCCTCTGGGACGGGCTCTGACACAAACTCCTATCCACTTGCTGTTTCTGTATCTGATGGCTCAGAAGCAGGGTGAGGGACCCAACAGGATGGAAGGAAGGGAGGGAGGGAGGAGCAGGCTGCCTGGGTGCCTATTTTCACCACCAGTACGGGCTTAGATGGGAGCAACACCTGGGACCTGTCTCATTCAAAATGGCAGGGAGGCCAGAAATTGGAATGAGGGCCGAGAAGTTCTCCACAAGCCACAGTCATAACCACTCTGGGAAATGAACTCGTTCCTCACGGGGCTGACCTTCTCATGTCTTCAGGGAACCTCCAGGGGTGACAACATCCATTCTCACTCACACACACACACTCCCAACACGCTCACACACCTGCACAGCACAGTTCTGGAAGGATACAAGAAACCGGTTATCCCCACGGGGAAAGAACCAGGAGTCAGCGGGGAGGGAGACTGTTTCCTACATATCACTGGTATCTTTTGAATTTTAAGCTGTGTATAGTTATTTATTGATAAATAAATATCTAATAAAATAAATTAACTATTAAAAAGACAGAAGGAAGTGTGGTTTTAACAGCATTTAATCAGGTAACAAATTGACTCTCAGTACCAGCCGAAACAACCAAGTGAAGCCCAAGTTTCAAGCTGCTGGGGACAGGACTCCCTGTTGGATTGAGGAGAAGGAACTGACTGTCCATCACCAGCTGCAAAACCAGACGAGGCCACCAGGGAGAGGAGGAGGGGCCAGGATAGGTGGAGGAGAACCTGGCCTTGTAGACCAGTGTGCCTGGGCTCAAGTGCAGGCCTTGCCACGTGAGAACTTCCCAGGTTAGTTAACCTCTCCTAGCTTCAGCTTTCTCACAAGCGATTACAATGATTTCTCCGGATTATTGGAGATGAAAAGGAGCCCATGAAGGTAACTCCAGCCCAGCTGCTCAATCAGGGTTTCTTGATGTGAATACCAGGTGTGTAGTAGACAGTCAACAAGCGGGCCACTCTTCCTCAAACTTCTATCTTAGTCTCCTAAAGAGCCAAAGGACCCAACAACAGACGAGTTTTCCTACCAGTAATCAGCTGTGAATGGTAGTTGGTTATGCATTTTTCAACATAGTTTCCTAATCTTACCATGACACTCAATAGCTGAGAAGGCAAATTGTGACAATGGAAACATACGTTAGGTTCCCCAAATCACATTTACTCAATTGTATCTGGGACAAATAGTCTCTCCTTTTCTGAACACTTGCAAAAATATATTTGTATGTCTTGTTCTACTGTTAGTAACTCTACCTTGTATCATGGCCCCGTAACAATGTACTTTTAAAAAAATTTTTTTTTGACAAGCAGAGTGGACAGTGAGAGAGAGAGAGAGAGAGAGAAAAGTCTTCCTTTTTCCGTTGGTTCACCCCCCAATGGCCACTGCAGCCGGCGCACCACGCTGATCCGTAGCCAGGAGCCAGGTGTTTCTCCTGGTCTCCCATGCGGGTGCAGGGCCCAAGGACCTGGGCCATCCTCCACTGCACTCCCGGGCCACAGCAGAGGGCTGGACTGGAAGAGGAGCAACTGGGACAGAATCCGGTGCCCCGACCGGGACTAGAACCCGGGGTGCCGGCGCCGCAGACAGAGGATTAACCTATTGAGCTGCAGCGCCGGCCAACAATGTACTTTTTTACCCTTCTGGACAATACATGTTAGAATGGGCTGGGTTTATAAGGGAAGCGCCTGCAAGGTAACACATTCCATAGAATGCCAACTAAGGTTTATTTATTTGAAAGAGCAACACAGGGAGAGAAATCAGGAGAGACAGGGATTGTCCATCTGCTGGTACACTCCCCAAATCGACGCAATAGCCAGGACTGGACCAAGCCAAAGCCAGGAGCCAGGAACTCCATCTGGGTCTCCCATATGGGTGCAGGGGCTCAAGCACTTGGGCCATCCTCTGCCAGGTGCACTAGTAGGAAGCTGGATCAGGAGCTGGGCAGCCAGCACTTGACCCGGTGTCACAGGTGGTGGCTTAACCCACTGTACAACTACTAAATGTCTATACAAGAAAATAGGCAAATATGTATTTACATCTAGATGGAATTCTGCAGTAGGCTAATTCTCTGGACCTTGAGCAGTGCCTAGTGTGTGTCCAGCTCCCATCCAGTCACAACATGTCAGTAAGCCTTTTTGCAGACTTGCCTTCCGAGATGCACGTTTTGTGATGGGATCTTAGACACTGCCATTTAATGTAAGATGAGACTTCTCTTTGGACTGCAAAGTAAGTCAGGAGAACTTACTGCCCAGGAGACTGCCCTGGGCCTGGATACAATCGGGTCTTCCTTCTCCCTGGTGATACTACCGTGATTCTGTCTGGGAAATCACGTGGGCCCGGCTAACAGCTCACCTTTCCTATTCTCTCTCGTAGCTAGGTTAGGTTACCTGGCACAGTTCAGGCCGCGAGATGTGAAGAGCAGTTTCTAGGTGTGGTTTTGGGGGGAAGCCCTTCCATGGGCCAGGCTGGTTGGTCCACACCTTTTGCCCTGTTTTTCTCCCACCTGGAATGTGGAAATCTAGCTAGAGGTTGACAAGGAACAGTGGGAACGTTATCTGCAAAGAATTACAAGGCATGAGGACAGAAGGGGAACGTGTCTGAGGGTACCAGGGAGGGCTCTTTCTGGGAGGGCCTGCCTCCAGATTCCTAACTACACAGCAAAAACAAATAAACCTCTAGACTGCTTACGCTGTTGGGGCCAGAAAGAGTTCTGTTACTTGCAGCCGAATGGCATCCTAACTGATAGGACAAATCATTCTCCAGCTACCACAGATTCAAAGCTTGCTTAAGCGTTAGTACAACAGAGACTCATTGCCTGTTGGAAGGCAGATAACCCTTCCAAACACAGTAGAAGGCTTGCAGGTTGTGCTCTGTGGTTGGGTAATCGTGGCCCAGGTCTCTGACGGGACAGTGAAATGGTTATGATTGTACATCATCCGGAACCCTGCAGTCAGTGGTGGACTCATTCACAGGTGACTCATCGACACCAGGGCTGAGCGGGATAGAATGAAAGCAACCACATCCGATAACAAGAAACCCAGGAGAACACTCAGGCCACGTTTAAAGTGGATGTGTTTGGACTCCTAGCAGAAAGGGCCTCTTCAATATCCCCACAGCCTGTAACTGGCCCCAGCCCTACAACTCCACCAGCCCCAGATCGTGTGAGTGGTTTTGTCCTGCTACTCATTCATAAGCGGACAGAAGGCTTACATAAAGTGCTCTTTATAGAACTTCCAAGAATGTGAGGCTTAGATATAGGCTACTAGCAGCACAGGGATGGGGGCTGTGCTGTCATCCGTCAGTGTCCCGGGAATAACGGCGCTCTGTATGCACCGCCCTCTCCCTCGGTCCCGGTCAACATACACAGGACTCTCGCTTCTCTGCCGGCTGTGGGAAACAGCCACACTGCAGCAAGGCAGCTCAGAGAAAGCTGCAGTTTGAGGGTTGGCTTGGCCCCAGGCAAAAGACTGGGAAGGCCTTCCTTCTCCCACAACAGAAGGGGACTCGTGGGTGGGAAGGAGGGATTTCTGATAGAACACAGACAGCAACTTGGAAGTTACGGCAAGCAAGATCTGGGCTCTCTTACTAGAAAGATAATACTGTTCAGAGATTAAATTCTGGGAGTTTTTTTTTTTTTTCTTAATTCCTTCCAGAAAAACACTCCTTTTAGCCTTCACTCGGGCTCGGGCTTCCTGGTGGTGAAGCAGAGCTGGATGGCTCTGCAGGGAAACACTCTGTAAGTTCAGTTTTCGAGAATTAAGGGAGATAAAGCAGGCAAACGCTGATCTCCGGCAGAGGATGTTAGTTAAGGTCTCCTCGTGCCTGTTTCACTCCGATTTAAGAAGAGCTAACATCTCTGAGCACTATCCTCCCCACGTCAGAGTCTGTCCTAACCTGGGTAAAGCTCCCGTTTACACAGCTCACACAGAGCCACTCCCAGGATGTCCCTGCCTGTCAGCTCGAGCACTGGGGTGGTGTACTTCTTGAGCACATTAAGCCACTGGTCACTCACCTGACCACGGTTAAGCCGAGTGCCGTTCAAGGAATGAACACATTGGGACTTTTGTACAATCCCAGGATACTTTAAAAACCTCAAGGCCAAGGTGAAGGTGACAGTAGCTGTTGCTATTCTAGCAAAAGTGAGTTTCCAAAGGGCCTTTGTCTCAGCCGGTATGGAGTACTTGGCTGTCTTCCACTCACAATGTTTGTCCGCTGGGACAAGACTGAGGGCCGAGCAAGAGAAACAGAGCGCAACCTCGGGCACTGCTACAAAGCACCGGGCAGTGCTCTGACCCCCAAGGGTGGGCAAGAAACCCGGAAGTTCTACTGTTACCCTCCAGCAAGACCACCCCCCACACACCAGAGACGGGACGTGGAGCTGCCACAGACACTGGGCATCCGCTGGTATATCCCTCCACGTCTAAACGCAACTAACGTGCTCCTTCTCCTTTAGCAAGCAGGAAAGAAGGTTCTTACTACTTCCAACAACCTGTTCTCGAGGGTGTGAACACAGGCGCTCACCTGGACAGAACAATTCTGAAACTCTTATTCATTAACCAGCTGAGACCAGTGTGCTTCAGACAGTCCCTAAATAAATAATGAACTTGCTAACATTTGAGAAGCAATGAGAGTAATTAATACCAGACACTCAAATATACTCATAAGCCTCAGGCTCCTTGGTCTAATCCAATTAAAGATGCCACCAGCAGTCTCCGAGCTGATTTTCAGTTGTACTGACAAACTCAGACTGATCTTGGGCTGGATGTGTGATACCATCAAAGAAGCCCAACTACAAGGCGGCTGGCTAAGGCCAGGGCTACTGTCTGTGACCATAAAACCCAGCTACAACTAACCAGCCCTAAGACATCAGCCCCTCAGTAGCAGCCCCGCCTTCCACCTCACGGCAGGAGCTCATGTTCAGATGGCACATCTCGGCTCACATGACCGTGACCATGACTGTGACCATGACCGGAGGCTCTGCTTCGCGCTCCCTCTCCTTTGTAAACCTCTCCGTGCCCAGCAGCGTTTGAACACTGATCACACATGCACTCAAAGAAGGTTTTCCTTTCTTTTGATTTTTTTTAATTTCTTTAGCACACGTTCATTGTACAAAGGGAAAGAGTGTGAAAAGGACTCTAATTCTACTTTGAGACCGCCGTTCAGCACTGAGACATCTCCTGGGTGTGCTCAGTTATTTTCTACGTGTGCATGTGTATGTCCATGTACTCACAAGAAAATGGGAACAAGCAACAGCAGGTGTTTTGGAGTCTGTTTCTCCTTTCACTCAGATATCTACCTTGAGTATTAAGGTAGATTTAGAGCACTTTTTTAAATGGCTGCATATTTTCTATTATGGTTTATCATAAATTACTTAACCTATCACCAATAATGGAATGCCACACAATGAAATAATCTTTGTGGTTATGAAATACACTTATAAGTGGAAAAAAAAGCAGCCCCTTAATTTTTTTTTAAGATTTCTTTGGAAGGCAGAGTGCCAGAGAGAGAGGAAGAAACAGAGAGAGAAATAAGGCCCACAACAGCCAGAGTGCAGCTGAGAACCCCATCTAGGTGTCTCCTGTGAGTGGCAAGAACCCAAGTATTTGTGTCACCATCTTCTGCCTCCCGGGAGCATCAGCAGGAAGCTGGATCAGAAGTGGACGTGGGACCCAATCCCAGGCACTCTGACACGGGATGCCAGTGTCCCAAGGGGTTGTTTAACGGCAACGTCCCATCCTCGCCACCCCCAATCTTATACTTCCATTTTGAAACCCCCTCTCCCCCAAGCATGTTCACAACACCAGTTTGTTCTGCTCCTCAAGTACAGTGCTGCAGTAAACACTCTTAGATCGTTGCACTTATGTTAAACGAGGTCCTTAAAATAGTTCCTGTGAAATGGAACAGCTACATTGGAGTCTTCTTATTCTTCTGCTTTAAACCGTTAAATATGGATTCCCCAAACTGCCCTCAGTAAACGTCGTCTGATTTACATTTCCACCGGTGGTTTGAGAGGCTCAATTTCCTTATCTCTCCTTGGAGTACTGTGAGGAAATGGCTCCCATGAAGAGCGGCATCATAATCTGGTTCTAGCCCCGCTTCCTCCTTTTGACGTCCGTGAACACTGACGTCTCATGTTAGCAATCTACACAGCCATTACTCTAAATAATAATCATTTTATCCTGGTATTAATCATTATTTTCACTTTCTCCTCACATCTTTCTTTTTTAAGATTTATTTATTTTATTTGAAAGTTAGAGTTATACAGAGAGAGGAGAGGCAGAGAGAGAGAGAGAGAGAGAGAGAGGTCTTCCTTCCACTGGAAGTTCACTCTCCAGTTGGCTGCAATGGCCAGAGCTGCGCAGATCTGAAGCCAAGAGCCAGGAGCCAGGAGCTTCTTCCAGGTCTCCCATGCAGGTGCAGGGGCCCAAGGACTTGGGCCACCTTCTACTGCTTTCCCAGGCCACAGCAGAGAGCTGGATTGGAACTGGAGCAGCTGAGACTCAAACCAGTGCCCATATGGGATGCCAGCGCTTCAGGCCAGGGTGTTAACCTGCTGAGCCACAGCGCCAGCTCCCTCACATCTTTCCCTAGCAATTGCCAGCAAATGCATCTCCATACCATTTTTAATTGTCTGAGTAAGTAAATATTAGTTTTTAAAGTGCAGCTAATTAATAATTTGTAAGTTTGGGGCTTCTCCTAAGACACCTTTTTCCATATCTGCTCCTGGCACGGGGGTGGGGTGTTTAGCTAAAACTCCCAAGTTGAAATTATAACGTGGTGCATGTTTAAGGTTATGAGGAATACAGAGATAGCTGCAGCCTCTGCACATCCACGCTCACTGAAGCATTGTTTGCAACAACCCAGACGCAGAAGCAACCTCCATGTCCTAAGCCAGCAGCTGCACAAAGAACACGTGGTGTACACACAGACTGGAACATTCCTCAGTCTTTAAGAAAGAAGGCCAATCCAGCCACATCTACAACACGGACGGACCTTGTGGGACATGGGACATGGGAGACCCGGAAGAAGCTCCTGGCTCTTTGCATCGGCTCAGGTCCAGCCTTCGTGGCCATTAGGGGAGTGAACCAGAGGATAGAAGACCTCTCTCTCTCTCTCTCTGTCTCTACCTCTCTACCTCTTTCAAACAAATAAAAATAATTAAAAAAAAAAAAAAAAGCTTGTGGGAAAACAGAATTGAAAGGTGAGTTTGTACTGGTAAAGCACTGTTTTGAAATCCATGCATGGTTTTCCAAGAACACACATCTTCCGTGAACTTTCTGGAGATCTCTCATGTTGAACTCCTGGACACAGAAAGTGAGGTGGGCGCTGGAGTGAGGCTGGAGTGAGGCTGGAGTGAGGGAAGCCGAGAGTCAGTGCCCAGGGAGAGTGGAGGGCTGCAGCCCTGCATGGGAAGCAGCCCTGGGGAGCTGCCGTCAGCTGTGTGCACAGGGCTGCAAGGCTGCACCGTACACTCAGGAGCTGTTAAGACGGACGGTACACGCATGCTACGTCGCTTTTAACTGCACTGAAAAAGAAGGCGATACACAGCCTGAGCAGCGGAGTTTCACAGAGCTTTTACCGCAGTCAGCACTGCTCGCAGGGCTTTGTATGTTATTATCTCATCTAACCCTCCCAGTCATTTGAGGTGGGTCCCCTTATCATCACTGCTTACAGAAGAGGAAACCAAGCCACAAAAATGTCAAGTAGTTTGTCCACGGTTACACAGCCACTGAGTAGTGGGCTGGGATTTGCACTCCCAGAGTGTGATTTAAGAGCCACAGTGCATGATGCTGCCTTCCTTATTTATGTTACATCGACTCCCCTGTAGAGCAAATGTGTCTCAGGCACATTTATTTAAGTCTAATCTCCTTTCCAAAGCAAATCTAAAGCAAACCCAGCAACGTGTCCAACCTTCATCAGCGGCATAAAGAAGACAGAGGTCTCATTTGCTGTGCTCCAAGATCGTTCTCTCTCTAGAGAAGGAAAGCTTGAAAAAAAAGTTGCCTATAAGCAAAGCTTCATTACTAATTTTAAAAGTTAAATGGTGCAAGTGTGTGTATGTGTATGTGTAAAGATAACCTCAAAAGATTAGCAGTGACCCCAGAGGGAGAGTGCAACTGGCTGACAGAGGCGAACACACAGCCTCATTTCAACCTCCTGCTTTATCTTTCATTTGCTAGTATTTGTAGACAGACAGTGCCCTTGCTGTCCTACTCCCGTATCATATCTTATGTCTCCTGATTAGCAAAATGAAACACACTTAGTCAAAGGTACTAAATCCCCTCACAACTTCAAATTTCAAGTTCATAAATATCTACCGAGCCTCTGTCTTCAGCTGTTCGTCTGTTTTACTTGGCCCAGAACCTCACACAGTTGGCCTACTGTGCATATCTTGCACAGACCTCGCAGGCGTTCGTTTGTGAGTCTCGCTTCCTGTGGCTGTATCCATCGCTGATGGAGCTGTTTGTGCTCCAAGATGAGGCCTTGGGAGTCCAGTGTTTACCCTGGTGGTTAAGATGCCTGCATCACGTATCAGAGGGCCTGAGGCCAGGTCCTGGCTCTGTTTCCCATTCCAGCTTCCTGCTAATGCACACCCTGGGAGGCTGCAGATGATGGCTCACGTATTTCCCTGCCACCCACATGGGAAATCTGGATGGAGCTCCAGGATCTCTGCTTTGGCCTGGCCCAGTCCCAGTTGTTGCAAGCACTTGGGGAATGAATCACAAGATGGGAGATTTCTATCTGCCTCTTTCAAATAAGTACACACAAATAAAGTAATAAAGCTGGCATGCCTTATCTGACTGATCAAAAGTGTGCACAGTAAGAAGAAAACAGAGAGTCACTTCTGTCAAGGAGGGTGGTAGCTCTGACCTGGTTTCCACATTTTCTCTGCCGCTGGGCAGCTGTGTGGTCTTGGCTTAATTACTGACACTCTTTGAGCATGTGTTTCCTCATCGGTGGAGTGAAGATAATGCTGTGTCTGGCACACAGGGAGCACTCGCTCTGTGTCTACTTCCCTCCAAGATTCCAGGGAGATGTTACCCTGGCAGTAGCTAGAAAACAACCTCATGATAACCAGGGGACTTCGTGACATCAGGAATGAATTGACGGGATGTACTGATGTCTACTCTGGAATGACAGACAGAGAACGAGATGTATGTGGACTGAGAAAGCAAGCATACAACGTATGCAAAGATGTCGCCTGTGCTGTTCACATTTGTGGACACCTTTCACGTGTCCCAGTGGTACTCTCAAAAACACCTGTCATAGAAATAAGACTGAAGTATTCTTAACAGCACCAATAATGGGCATGAGAGGACAGAGCAGTAACTAGAGATACAATGCCTATGTTATTAACCCGGGAACTAACCACAGCCCACACAGACCCCCATCTGCAGGCCTCGGGAGTGTGTTTCAGCACGCTCTGTGACATGCTGGCTCCTGGTTCTGTTACGGTTGAGCATCCCTAATCTGAAGGCTCCCACATCGGAAACTTCTGGGGCGTCAACACGATGCCGTGAGTAGAAAATTCCACACATGACCTCATGTGACACTGCCTCACGGGTCGCAGCCAAGATCCACGTGCACTAAAAGTACTGTAGACACTGCGTATAGAGTGTATATAATGCATAAGTGAATTTTATGGTCTCATTATGTATATGCAAATATTCCACAACAAAACCAATTCAAAATTCTAAACACTTCTAATCCAAAGCATTTTGGATACTGAAAACTCAGCTGACATTTGATAATAATAAAATATGGGCACATCTAAGATTTTTAAGTCCAAGAACACCTTATTAAGATGTTAATTAAGAATTTCAGGTTAATTGGGGTACCATCTAGCCTCAGTTTATAGGTGTTTAACAAGATTTTTCTTTTGCAATGGTGCATATAATTAATAGAAGACTGGAAGAGACACCTGAGAATACAAACATAGCTTTATGGGTATCAGTGAGTCCTTGCTGTATGTTTGAATTGCAACTTTCTTTTTATGGACCAGTATTTCTGGCTGCTACTTCCTGAATGCAGCAGATGGCACAACAGCCATGGGATTGGATGCTGGGGGCCTGCAGGCCTGGGTTCACATACCAGTTCTTCCCTTCCTTACTGTGTGACCCCCAGAAAGTTACACAAATGATGCTCTGCTTTTTTCATCTGCAAAACAGGGTGATGGAGAGGGCACTTGTAAGGATTCCATGGGATACTACAGACAAAAGGCCTAGCGTGGTGCCTGCCGCATGGTAGCGTCACATCCTGAGGGTTCCACGCCCACACGCACGCAGCATCATCTCCACATCGGAGAGAAGGCAGAGGAGGCTCACAGAGGTCCCCAGGCCAGGCACCACACAGGGCCAGGAGTTCAGCTGGGGAGTGCCTGACCCCAGAGGCTGTCTAGAGGGGCAGTGCCTTTTCCCGAAGCTACTGAACGCTGTTTCACACATATTGTTTCACCAGTTTTCAATGTATTTTATTAGGTAAGAGGAAGAGTCTGGTTTGGCAAAAATCTGCTATGCCAAACGGCCCTAGGAAAGTCAGGCATAAGTATAAGCTGCAAACTGTTGCAGGAGATCCTGATAAAGGTCAGGAGGAAAAGCAAAATAGTACAAAATGACCAGCCAGCCAAATCACAGCCGCCACCCAACAAGCAAGCAGGTTACAGCCTTCGAGCCACACGCTGGGGAACTTGAGCGTACACACGGGCTCCTCCCCTGTGGTGCCCCTCATCCAGCCTCCCTCTGCCACCCTGTCAGGAAGACACACAGGGACGTCTCCAGCAGGGCTCCGCGGCTCCCCTGCTCTGCGCGCCATGCTGGGGAGCTGTGTGTGCTCACTGGCTGCGTGGAGAAAGATCTGGTGCCCGCAGAATTTTTCTTTCTTGCTCCCCCCTCCTCCCCCATAACGCCAACACACAGCAGCTGAAGGCACGGAGAGCCCATCCATTCCTGCAGTGGGGCAGACTTTCTAGACACACACGACGGAGTTTTAAGAGCACAATAACACGGCTCGCTTGGGTTTCCGTGGGAATCCTTGCCGCGCCTGTGGAGCTGCGCATGCGCACACACCATTCGCTGGAAGCGGGTGACCCATGGCGCTCGCGATGTGGCCGGCATTCTCAGACACCTTTGACACAAATACTCGTGAGTCCCTGTTAGCTTGACTGAACTGAAGTGAACTACCTGGGAAGGGCGGAGGAATTCAGGCAGCACAGCTCTCTCCCAGTGCGAGTTCCCTACCATGGAAGACGACGTCCACCAGGCATGGAAGGGTTTCGAAATGGGAATTCAGTCAGCGAGGAATTAAAATGTCTTTAAGATCTTTCTTGCTCCCCACTGCTGTTCCAAGAACCTCCAGCAGTTCTCCACTGGTCACCAAAATGTACTTGAATTTTCTGCCTTTGGGGCTCCTTTTTGGTCTGGATGAGGCAGGGAAGAGAGTGGGAGGGAGGGCAGGGGGGAGTGGGCTGGGAGCAGAAGTTTAACAAAGGCTCACTTTAACAGAAACTACTGAGTAATCGCTCCGGCCTGTGCCAAGAACAACAGCAGCTCCATGTCGGCAATTAGAATCAGGTCAGTCGGGCCTCGCAGCCGGTGCAGCCCCCCTTGCAGACCCCAGCAGAGAGCTACTCATGCTGATGTCACCAGGAGTCACTGCTGCCTAAGGAAGTCCCCCGACTCAGCCGAAGGCAAACAGCTTTTTTTTTTTCTTTTGCCTTCTCCTTTAGGGTCAGGAAGACAGGACAAAGAGGAAGTGGGCAGCAGGGAGGGAGACCAGGGAGAAGACCCAATGTTGGGATACTTCCGTTGTCACCATGCCGACACTCACTGTAAGTCAGTTAATGCAGGTGGAGCGCTCCACCTGGCACAGTGCTCGTGGCGATTATGACGACGGGGGGCGGGGGGGTGCATCTCGCACACACTTTATCTCTGCTCACCGTAAGGCCTGCATCCCGGGAGCAGTGCTTGCTGAGCAGAATGTACCCTTGATAAGAAGAATGAACAAGGAGGTATTTTGATAACTAATTTATGAGGAGACTGTGGTGGATGGGGTGAAAAGGATGGCAACAAAGTTCCTATAAAAAGAAATTACTGCCTGGAATTTTATAAGGGCAACACTAAGTTTTAACACATCCTGTCTCCCTTCTAAAGGACAGAAAATAAATAGCCAAGAGGAGAAACTTTTGATCTCTTTCTCTCTTGGCTGATGGTCTTAAAGTGTGGTCCCTGCAGGAGTAGCATTAGCTCCACCAGGGAACGTGCTAGAAATGGGACTAGGTGAACCCCTGCCTCAGACCCACAGGACCCCAAATGCGTACAGGCAGCTATGTCAGTGTTCCCCCAGGCCCTTCGAATGGGTCTCCTGCTCCAGACGAGGGGTCTGCAAACTGACGCCTGCAGGCCGGATCTTGGCCACCACCTGTTTTGGTAAACAGTGCTGACTTTGACCTGAAGGGCAGCTTCCACGTCGTCTACGGCTATTTCCCTTCTACCACGACAGAGCGGAGCAGTTGCGACAGGACCTCTACGGCCTGCAAAGCCTGAGGCAGTATCTGGTTAGGTACGGGGAAGTCTGCTGAGCTCTGCTCTCCAATGACCTATGATGACGTTTTCCAGACTGCTGCTCTGTGTCACCGAAGTGTGAAAGCTCCCAGTCTTCAGTTTTCTCCCTCTGTGTATCACGCTCCCTGGTCACAGCGCCCTCCTGTATCTCTGCCCTGGAAGCTGCTGCCAATGGCTCTAGGTGACAGGTTCAGCCTTTCCCAGGCGTGGGCCCAGGGCCTAACAGTGTCTGGAGACTTAGAAGTCTGAATGAAGAGCAACTCATGAAGGCCTGCAGGTGCCCATTTGCAAACACACATTCTGAATCAGAGTTTGACTTCCTGAAATTAATACCTTCACCAAGCTGGGCACGTTTCTGCTCTCACTGGGAGGCAGAAGAGGACGGAGAACTCCCCTGCGTGTAATGGGAGAAAGGCTGCATGAGCTTTCTCTAAACATTTATTAAGAGACAATTATGGGGGGCTGGAGCTATGGCACAGGGGTTAAGCCATAGCTTGCGGCATCGACACCCCATGTGGGCCCCGGTTTGAGTCCTGGCTGCTCCACGTCCAATCCAGCTCCCTGCTAATGGCCTGGGAAAGTGCCTGGCTTCAGCCTGGCCCAGCCCCAGTTGTTGTGGCCATTTGGGGAGTAACCAGCAGATGGAAGATCGCTCTCTCTCTCTCTCTCTCTCCCCGCCTCTTGCTCTGCAACTCTGCTTTTACATAAATAAATATATCCCCCCCCCAAAAAAGAGAGATAATCATGTGAGAGACACTGTTCATAAAAATGACTAATATGATATTATCTAAGTATGCAGCCCCCATTAGCATCCTGTCCCACAAACTGGCCTCTCTTGCAGATGAATGAGAAGTAAATCACATTTCAATTCCGCCCTTGCTCTCAGACAAGCAGTTAAGCAGATTGTGAGTTTCACTCACATGGTAGAACCTGAAGCGCAAGGAGTCTACAGGGAGACACCACCTCTGTGTAAAGGGTTAATCCTAGGATGGAAGACAGAGGGTGCTGAGAATGCAAACCATGCTTCAGTCCACAATTTGGTGAGCATTCTAACAGCCAGGTCGTACAGACAGCAAGGCTAACAACAAAGGGTTAACATCCAGCAGATCTTCACTCTGCCCTCTGACAACAGGTGCTCAAAGCTACTATATAACCTTCGTATTAGAATGCTGAATCTCTGATCTGCTGTTCTGTTATAAACTTTTCTAGTTAACAGAATTTCATTTCTTTAGCTCGCCCCTACGGTCCCAGAACCTTGCCCAGCTTCATTTTTCCCTAGGTTTAAAAGAACAGGGGGAAGGCGAAAGTCATGTTCTATCCATACATAAAATTGTGATGGATGATTTTCTGTTCCCTCTCCAGGAGACACGAGATAACTCCCTTCTTGGGAGTTCTGCCTCCTCCCTGGGACAGATATTCTGACAGCTTCTAAAAAACATATTTTCCATATACTTCATAATTCAGTGAAACTAAACCAGTATAATCCTTAGTGAAAAAAAAAAAGTCTACATGAGAACGCCAGTGCTCTGAATTTTCAAAAGAATGTGAGTTGCTGGAAGCTAATCAAAAGCACAAGGACTGAAGCGGTTTCTGAAAGTGAAAATCAGCAAAACTGCCTCTCCTGCCCCAAACTTCAAAACTCCGCACACACCTCCTTCTAGTTTTTTAAGAATCCACCCACCATTTCAAGGCACTGGAGGACCAACTGCCTCGACTGATCCAAGGGGCAGATGACACTCACATAAGGGAAAAAAGGCTCTCTAGGGGTGACGCCCGACCAGCCGGCATCGAACTAGGCCGCCCCTCGCAAGTACTCTAAGCAACAGGGAACGCAGACGTTTAAAATGTCTTTAAAATTTTACAGGTTAGGAAATTATCTCAGATGCACATTTATATCAGCAACTGCATGAACATAAACTAGCTCCACCATTCCAAAGATAGTCTAAATGAAGAAATTTCTACAGAGGGCAATGTGGCGGACAAAATGAGATGCTATATTCTATGCTTTCTGGATTAAAAAGTTTATAATTTTCTCCAGTGAAAAATGTCTACAGAAGTAGCTTCCCCAAAGCCTATATCCACAATTTCTCAATTATGGTGAATGAAGATAAAATACAGAGTATACTACTCCAGATAAAGATGACCAAGTAATAAGCTATGTTGAAAAAAAAAAATGACCAAATTTTATGATGGCTGAAAAGAAACGGAAAGATCCAGAGCACAATGAAATCATTTTATTTGGAGAGGAAATAAAAAGCCGTCTGGAGATGCTGCTTTATCTTTTGAGTGAATATGAATTCTGTGGAAGCTGAAACACACTTTGGCATTTCTCTAGGAGAAGCAGTGAACGAGCAGAGGTGAAGCTGAGACAAGTATTTCCTAGGGAAAACGAGCACCGGCGGCTCCGCAGCATCAGCACCGACTCAGCCCTGCGCTCCCACTGTGGAAGAGGGCAGCTGAACCTGCCGGCCACCCTGAACGGTCAATGCCAAGATCACTCTTCGTGGCCTGGCTTCTTAGCAACAGCGTCTTTCTCTGTGGCTGGGGCCATGCTGACGCACTCTGCTGTAAGCTTAAGGAGCTCCCTCACGCACACCTGCAGGAGTTCCGGGCATTTCAGACTCGGTGAGTGGGGAATCAACAGTTCCCAGTGCATAGGTCTCACAACAGCAGGGGATGTTGTGGGTGTGGTCCCTGGCACAGCCCCACCCTGGGAAGCAGTGCCCAGCACTGGACAGATACTCAATAAACACCTCTGGAATGAATCATTTACAGACCAACAACCTAACTTACAACCATTTCCTGCAAGAGGAACCTGCAAGTTATTTACTCCTTGGAAACTGATGGGCAAGCGGCTGATGTGGATTTCTGGATACACAAGTCTATGGAGGCAGGAAGTAGTGTGTCTGGAGGTGAAGACGCTTAAGAGGCTAACTTGCAGGTATCAGAGTAAGACACTCTGGGAAGCTACCAAACTAGACCGTACCACAGAAAGGATAAACTACACCAGAGATTTTTGTAAATACTCAAATCGAAGTACCACATCAAACACGGGGTCAACATGGCCTTCCAGCAAAGTCAGTGTTACTGCTCCAGCACAGGTCCCTAAAAGGAGACTCCCCAGAGTCACTCAGGCCAGGGTGGCAATAGTCAACTTTGGGGAAGGCAATCCTGCATTCCCCCATGTAGTAGATCCCCCCCTCCAAACAGAAGGAAGCTACCAGCACATGGAGAAGCCTCGTCTTGAATTACCTGGTGCCGGGCTCGACTCTGGTCCAGAAGCTGCCGGGACTGGAGTTTTTGCTGTTCAAGCTGCTGCAGGGCAAAATGCAGCTGGTAGCTGCCCGCCGTGGGGTGGTACTTGTGCTGGGGGACCACCCCTGTCGCCTTGCTGTATGCGTTGTTCTCCAGCTCGCCCTCCCATGCAAAGCCACCTGCCTGGAGGCTCCTGGGGAGAAAAGAAAAAGCAGATTTCTTCAGAGTGGCTGTGTGAGAGGCGAGAAACGTCGCAGGTATTTTCCTCAAGAGCTAAGCACCGCTTGGGATTGCGGACTTCCTGTGTGGTAAATGGACTCTGCCGCTTAACTGGACTCTCCAGCTGCTCACGGGCATGGCGCATGGTCACTGTACAGTAAATACCTGCTGGGCATTAAGGAATGGAAATGCCAAGTTCACTCCAGCGTGACTGCCATCAGACCTCTAAGAAGAGTCCATGGAGCATCAAATGCAGGACGGGCGGCTCGTTCAGGGAAGGCACCGGGTCACAATCATTGCCTCTAACAGTTTCGAAGTAAGGAGGTGTGTTGTGCAGAATTCTTAAGTTTTACTCATCTACCCATTAATGAAATAGCTCAATCTTCTTAGAAGTTATTAGAGTTTCCATCCCTATTGTGTGAAAACATAATTGGTGGTGACAAAAATACCTTCTTCATTCTTCCAAGTTTACCCCAGCGTCATCCCTACCCAGGCTGACAGCCAACACATGCAAGAAGACAAAGCGCTGATGGTCTCTTTGGCTAACCAGTGCCCAGGCTATGCTGTCTGGCAAATACCTTGACTGTCTACCTTGCCCAAATTCTTTTTATTTTTTTAAGAAAGCTTTTATTTAATGAATACAAATTTCATAGGTACAGCTTTAGGAATTTAGCGGTTCTTCCCCCCATACCCACCCTCTGAATCCCATTCCCATCCCACCTCCTACTCCCTCTCCCATTCCATTCTTCATTAAGATTCATTTTTAATTATCTTTATATTCAGAAGACCAACTCTATACTAAGTAAAGATTCAACAGTTTACACCCACACAGACACACAAAGTATAAAGTACTTTTTGAAGACAAGTTTTACCATTAATTCTCATAGTACAACTCATTAAGGACAGAGGTCCTACATGGGGAGCAAGTGCACAGTGACTCCTGTTGTTAATTTAACAACTGACACTCATATTTATGATGTCAGTCATCACACAAGGCTCTTGTCATGAGCTACCAAGGATACAGAAGCCTCTTGAGTCCACAGACTCTGTCAGTATTTAGACAGGGCCATAATCAACGTGGAAGTTCTCTCCTCCCTTCAGAGAAAAGTACATCCTTCTTTGATGGTCCCTTCTTTCCACTGGGATCTCACTCACAGAAATCCTTCATGTAGATAATTTTTTGCCACAGTGTCTTGGCTTTCCATGCCTGAAATGCTCTCATGGGCTTTTCAGTCAGATCTGAAAGCCTTAAGGGCTGATTCTGAGGTCAGAGTGCTGTTTAGTTGCCTAAATTCTTAAATTCTTGATGTGCTGAGAATTTCTTCACTAATATAGGCTCCTGTTTTTCCCCTTTGACCACTGGAACCCTGTGCACTGTCGGGGGAATGTAAAAAGGTGCAGTCACTGTGGAAAAACACTTGCTGGTGCTTCAAAAAGAGAAACATGCAATCACTCTACGATCTAGCAATTCCACTTCCAGACGTAGGAGTACACTCCAAAGAACTGGAGTTAAGCAGCACTCCACCAAGGTTCATGGCAGCATGATTCACAGAGCCAAAAGGTGAACACGATCTAAATGTTGATCACTGACCGCTGAGTGGACAAAATGTGCGATCTCCACGCAATGGAATATTATTTGGCCTTGAGAAAGAAGGAAATTCTAACACGTGCTACGACAAGGATGAACTCTGAAGACATGATGCTAAGTAAGATAAGTCAGTCGCCAAAGGACAGATATCCCAGGAGTCCACTTACATTATGGCATACTACAGAGAGTGAGATCATAGGGACAGAAAGGAGAATGGTGGTCGCCAAGGGCTAGGGATTAAGGAGGTGCTGCTTAACGAGCACAGGGCTTCAGAAGTTTGTGTTGAAACAAATGTTCTGCGGGACACAGTAGTGATGGTTGCACAACAGTGGGTATTTACAAAATGCCACCGAATCGTGCACTTAAAATGAGTAAAATGGAAGTTTCACCTTATAGGTGTTTCAGTGTCGTTCAGTTTGAGAACAGCCTTAGGGGGCAGTCCTTCTGCCTCCTGATCATTTCTGATTGCACTTCACGGGTCGTTAGCTACTTTTGGTTGTTGTTGTTTCCTTTTTGGGATACAACGTTAAGGACACTTTACTCAGAGGAAACACTATGAGGACTCTCGGAGTGAACCACTGGACACCAGACCCCGGCTGCTGGGGCTCAGAGAAATGAAACCGTGCATATCTGAGAGAAGTAGTCCCAGCGCTTCAGTCACTGTTATCCTTTCTTTGGGCGTTAGTGATCGGTTCACCCACGGAGGTGTGGCACCACCGGGCTGAGGTTGCACAGACCTTCCTGAGTCCTGACCTAGGGGCCACCTGAGGATTGACAGCAGAGCACAGGGGGAGGGAGCCAAGCGGAGTGTTTGCCAGCTCCAAAAGTCCACGCTCCTCTCTTGCCTGTGACCTCCCTCAGAGCCTGGTAATTTCAGGTCTCTGTTTTGGTATCCCAACGGCTGGCAAATAAAGAGATTTCCAAATACCAACTCTAGGGCAAGTCTGTGGAATGTACTCTCGAGTGCGTGGATGAAAGGTTTCCTACTCACAGAATCTTAGCTCTGGTATGTCGCATCCCTTGCTCCCACAGATGGCGCCCAGAGTTCAGCTACACAATTACACACCAGCAGCAAATCCTCGTGGAGAACAGCACCCCAAAGCTCAGAGCTTATGTATTAGATTTCTTTGAGTACACTATCTGAACTCGAGTGATCCCTCCTGAAATGTCTCAGTGTGCACGCTATCACATAGGTTAAAAAACAAGTGAGCTTTTCCAAGGGACTTCCAGAAGTATGGAGAAATGTGGTGATGGAATGCAAGTAAGCAGCTAAGAACATTTTAAAAATGGACAAGGTAGAACGTTCAGTGGGACTCAAACGGCGTCACACGGCTAGGAGAGGAGGAGCCCCCGCAACCGCATCTTTCTTTTCTCATTAGTGAGGGAAGAGAAAAGTTTACTGAAGGTAACACCCAAGGAACAGACTGAATAGCTAAAGGCACGACTGAGCTGGGAGCTGAAGGAGGGGCAAGGGAGAGAGGGACTCAGGTTTAAGTAAGAGAGAAGGCTCAGGGCAGCAGGCTGATCCAGGAAGGGGACAGGTGAAAAGCAGGAAATGTCTCTGCCCATTAGCCTTGAGATTCCCAGCGCAGAGGCCCTGCCTGGAGTCCAGGATGACTATTATTTGTGATAACTGGCCCAAACGGCACAACGATTCACCCACAGTGAGTCTGTTGCCACATGTGGTTTCCTGGTCACAGGGAGCACTCTAGACTCAGTGACTGGGTATTAGGAGACTTCTATAACTATGCAGCTTCTATCAGAATTCACCTCACTGGCTGCTAGACTGGTTTTATTTGCTAAAGTCTGTTTTAATAACAAACACTCTCAGCAGAGATTCAGTAGAAATCAGAGTCTTAGTGGGATGCTGCTCACGGACAAACTGTGAGGTTCGGATTCTCAGGTACACAAACATGAGGCCCGGGGCCTGTGGGTGTATTAGGGCAAGGACACTGGGCAGGAGGGGCTCAAATAAGAAACTGTGGAGATGAGGAGATGTGTTCTTCCAACTACACACATACTGCGCAGACTGGAACACCATAAACTTTTTATAATGAAATCTGTTTTTAATCTCATCAGCAACACAAGCCCAGTCTCCAAATCACAAAAGGAAGTTTCTCAAGCAAGTAGAGGTTTAAGTAAAGAGGCAGGAATTTTTATGGTGCAATACGCGGTGGGGGTGGGCAGTGCTCAGCTGGGTAACATGGTAAGTACCATGAGAAACTTGCTGGCTTTGAACTGCGGTGGGGGTTCCTCTAGCCATGGCATATCTCACACAAGCACCTGCAGTGGGCAGGTGTTACAACGACGTTACAGGGGAGGCCAGGTGCTCTATAATTTGGGTCTTGCTTGATGCTGGGGCTGAGTGAATAACTCACATTCCGAAACACTCCTTCCTATCACATCTGACAGCTTGCATTCCTACCCCAAACTCCATCCCATTTTCTTGAACCTCAATTCACTCTGTGTCCCTAGTAATACATTTCCTACCCCCAACAAAACCGTGAGATTCATTCTTCCTGAAATCTAGTGCTTTGCATTATTCTTTGTTCAATACCAAAATGTAATGGTGCACATTCTCATATTCCCTGAAAAGAATTTCTAATAGTTTTCCACTAGTTCTAGAACAGACGAGAGTATATGGTGCCAAGAGAGTTAGCTGTGTGCATGCTCTGCATGTTAAACACCTGATTCAAAGTCGCCTGTGCTGTGTTTTGCCCTTTACGACCTACGGGGCTAACGGGCTATGACATGGCGCGCTTTCCTAAGCACCACGTTCTCTTACTAGCCTATCATTTAGAATGTCACCGTACTTTCTAAACTCACTGTGGCCCTGCCAGATGCCACGTTTTCCTCCATAACTGGCCTCCTGCAGCACAACCTCCAGCCAATACACACTGAAGTGTGACGCCTTTCCCTTTGATTTAACAGCCGTTCCGCTGGATGGATATTGTTTTTAGGAAACTTGGATGGACTCTGCGAATTGCAAAGCAAAATCCACTCAGCATGTGGTTGCACTTGCCGGAAAGACATGCTTTCAGTATCAAGACTTCCTGAGAAATGATGTGATATCACAAGATTGCAGGCTAGGGCCGAGGCAGAGGGCCCCGACAGCTGTAGACACAGAGCCTGATTCTGCTATCCATTTCCCCAGCCTCCTCCACCCTCCCTGCTAAACAGCCACCACACACAAGGATGCCCCCGCCCCTCCTGACTCGAGTTTGGAACTGTGTCAGCCTGTTTCCATTCCTCACAATGAGGGGGCCGAGGGTGCTATGGGCACTTATTAGGTGAATCTTTAGGGTGCCTAAGTATTCCGAATCGCAAGGAGCAACCCTGCAGAGGTCAAGGTGTGGGTGTGCTGCTCCGAATGCCAGCGGTGCTCCTAACGAGAAACACGATGGGTCACAAAGGACGTGCTCTCTGGGGGAGAACTTTATTCTTGCTTTACAAGAAACAATAGCCATTCCCTGAGTGCCGCTTTATGGAGCATACAGACATCTAAGAACAACACAGGCTCCATTCCCTTAGTCTATAAATTCTACGTCACAAAGTAGTCCTGACATACCGTGGGCACTCCAAATGTGTCCTAAGAGCTGAGGATCCTACAGATGACAGAGGGATCCCTCACGGGCAGCAAAAGGCAGTGGCGGCCAGAACGCGGAAGCAGCGTGGTTAGAAAGGCACGACAGTGTGGCGAGAATCTCCTTTGGTTTTGAGAGGTGCCTCCAAAGACAAAACCAGAGGGACTGCATGGAACGGATTCTGCGTGTCCCATTATGAATGCCTCCCAGAGCGGCTAGGAGTGGGCCGTGTTCGGAAGCATGGGAAGGATCCTCCCCAGCGTGGCCCTCAGCTCATCTGACTTCTCCGTATTTGTCTTAGGCTTTCTTCATCTGTTGTGAATTAAAGAGTTAATACAAGTGAAAGCACTGTGCAAGTACAATTTAGAAGGTGTGATGACATCCTAAACGGATAGGCTAATCAGAGAATTCGGTATTTAGAAAACTATGGCACACTGGGAAGGTTCCAAGAATGTCCTGTTGCTACGCAGATCCTAGTTTGCTACTTTTCCTTCCCCCAACACAACTATTCCATTTTAACACGACTCGGGAGCAGCAGTTCTCTGAAGGGGTGTAGGAGCCTATTCAGTCACCAGCGGAGGAGTCTGTGCTGCAAAGCGAGCACACGGCAGTCAACAGCTGGGAAATCCAAAGTACTCCGAGGACTCAGGAGACAAAAATGAGCGTCAACCACTGTTTCACTCCACACACAAACGTTCAGGCTGGATTACAGCCCTTAAACCTCAAAGCTCGTGCCACAGAGCCGCTACAGGAAACCCAAGAGTACGTCCGTGACCTTCTGGTAGGCAAAGGTTTTTTAGACACAACACAAAAAGCACTGATCTTAAAAGAAAAACATTAATAAATGAACTTTAGTAATATCAAACATTTCTGCTCATCCAAAGACATCACTCTGCCTTTCAAATAAATAAATAAATCTTCAGAAAAAGGAATTTTCATTGAATTTGTGATCATAACAGTCAAAACCTAGAACCAATCCTACCAGATAAACAAACTGTGGTATATTCCTACAACAAAATACTACTCAATAAAACATAATGTACTACTAATATAAGCAACAAAAGAGATGAATCTCAAAAAAAAGCCCACAATGTTGAATAAAAGTCAGACACAAAAGAATAAATATTCCATGATTCCATTTATATGAAGTCCAACGGATATGCACATCTGATTTATGGAGAGAGGAGAGGGGGTAAATGGTCAGAGGGAACAGGCTGTATTGACAATGGATAGGGAATGTTGATGTGTGATAGAAATTTGCATGTTGTGTTAAGTGTGGTAGTTATGTGTTTATATATAACTTAAAACTCAAAAATTGAATACTTAAAAATACATACATTTTAATTTATATGAGTTAAGATTCAATTTTTAAGACATACATGCCAACAAAAAGTTACATCACTTTCATTTATCTTTCATTCAGATCCTAACTTATGATTTCCTCTCTGGCTGGAGCCAGAGGCCTGGAACTCCATCCAAGTCCTCCACATGGGTGGCAGGGACCTAAGTAGTTAAGCCATCATCTGCTGCCTTCCAGGGTGCATTATCAGGAAGCTGGATCAGGAGCAGTGTAGCCAGGACTTGAACTGGCACTCCAATATGAGATGTGGGCATCCCAAGTGGTGGCTTAACCCACTGTGCCACAAAGCCCACCCCTACATCTCTATTCTTGACTTGCCTGATTTAGTTGTAAAATTACTTTTTTTTTTCTCTTCATTTACTTTGCAGCACTGGGAGATCATTGGTAGAGACAGGTGCCCATGTAGTTAACTTCATTTTAGTGCAAAGCAACGCACATTTATTAGAAATACTTCCTAGGTGCTCAGGGGCTACCAGGAAGAAAAACATAGCTCCTGTTCTCAGGACGCTCCAGATCTGGCGGGGGAGGCGGGGGGAGGGGGTGGTCCACAAGGAACAGGAGAAGGTGGAAAAGTCAGAAGCAGCAGGACTCGGGGATAGGTGGCCTTTACAAAAGGGTTTAACGCAAAGCAAGGTGTTACACAGTTAAGAGAAATTGGCTTATATGATAACAACAGTGATGAAACATTAGTATGAAGGATCGTATCATCTGGCAGGAAAGTCTGGAGAAATGAGAGGAACACAGGCAGAAGGACAAAATGATGCAAATAGACCCCCGGGATGCGAAGCAAGAAGAAGGACTGGGGCTGAAACGCGGAGCCTGGAGGCGTTAACAGCCCTATGTACTCAGAAGAGAGTCAGAGGGCCATGGACAGTTAAGCTTGGCACTGAAACTGCACAGTGGAGACCCTGTGGAAAACAAAATGTGCTTACAAAGTGGATTCAGTGGACGACTCAATGACTGAGTACTTCTATTAGTGGGAAAGAAAACGCAAATATCATTTAGATACAAATTTAACAACGGATACTGAAACCCTCTATTAACAAGTCTTAATTTATAAGGTAAATTATAAACTAGCTATAATTGTAAGAAATTGTTGGTGAACACTGCTGGCTAGCCAACTGAAAGGTGTGCGTATTCAACAGGAGCAGTTAATAGGACCTGCCATGAAAGTTCAAATTCACAGGGACAGGTGCTTTGATTCTTAGAGAACCTGTGTTAGAATTCTTTTTTTTAACTCTAAAAAAATGCATGTACTAAAGAAGTAAATTTTTTTCACCTTTGACCTTCTCCTTGAGATCAAACTATACTCTCTTCTACCGTTTCTTTGAAACCCTGGCATCAGCCTGAGATGGTTCTTCTGCAGGAAGAGGCAAAGCAGAACAGGAATGGCAGGATGTAAGATACTGAAAAGTTCAGAACTGATCTGGAAAAACTTTGTGAACGCATGACGACCTCCATGCTAGGTCGAGAGCACAGAACTATATGAAATTAGAAGTGCTTGAGAACAGGGTGAAAGGGCTTAAAAACCTTTCAATATTTTGTTTATTTGAGAGAATGAAAGGCTTTCGGGAAAGGATTAAAGAAATAATCCAAGAAAGAAGGCAAAAGGAAATAAAAGGTTTTGAGTGTTGGAAAGGCGTCCAAACCAATGCAAGAGTCAAGTTTGTCAAAGAACACTGGAGCAGCCCCTGGACCCACACGCAAGTTCTGAACTGGACCATCCTGAGAACAGGAGGCAGCAGCTTACTCTCCAAGCACTGGGATCTGGAATACTAGGAGCAAATCCTGACTCTACCACTGCAAGCAACAAACTTCACCTCTCTGCATCTTGACCGCTGTGAAATGGGAACAAAAATCAACCCCACCTCCTACAGGGCTGGCACAAGAACGATGAATGTGTAATGCACGGATAGTGGTCTGCACACTGGGTAGCATACACAAGTGTTAGGGCTACGATGAACATCCTTCCCGTGGAAAGTGAATTCAAACCTTTGGTAGGGCTGGGTAACTAGGAACAGCAAGTCTATGACTTCCAAGCAAGAAGAGAGGCAACGTACTATCCATTATGCCTTACTAAGTATTATGTCCATGGGGGCAGTGGATCGAAAAGAGGACGCCTGAGTCACTCAGGATGTATAAGCAGGACGGCAAAGTCCACTTGCCAGTGTCGCCTTCCAGGGACCACTGCGGCTGGCAGCCCCCGCCTGAGGGGACACCCTCCTGTTGGAAGCCCACTGCTCTAGCCAGGGGGGCAGAGCTGGAGAACACTTGTGGGCAGGGCAGGCCAAGTGCTGGGGCACTGAAGAATGAGGAAGGCGATCACAGCCCTCCTCCTCCACCACCTCCTCCTCCCTGGGCCCAAAGGACCAACAGTGGCTGGTGCCCTTTCACTTTTTCAAAATAAGGTTAAACAACAGTAATTTTTGGAGGAGCAGAAGCGATGTGAGCATATTCACATGGGAAACACAGACAGAAAGAGCTAAAACAAAAGGCACCAAGGGATCCAACCTCCTATAAACACTGTGTGAGCGCTCTGACATCCCCCTTGCACACACAGTAATTCTGGGCTCAGCTGTACTGTCTGCTTTTTTCATCTGGCAATATGCTGTGAACATTTTCCCACATGATAATACTGGGTTTTGGCAGTTCTTACTGCACTGTTAACTTCTATTATACTTAAAGTCAACCTAAATCCTTAATCCTTCTTTACACTTGAATTTTTGAACCCATGTGAGGGCTTTATGTCATTCCCTATTCAGTTCCATGAATTACATTCATCAACCTAGCATGCTTAAATCATCGTGAATCTTGGTCGTCATTCACGGAATTCCAACTTCACATCATCCGAAAAAAGGACTTGTATGTCTTGTGGACATATAAGTACCTAGCATACAGCAGGCATCCAAGGCAATACGAAAGCAAATGTGAACACACTGATAAAAATGGTGACCCAGTGAGCCCGTGCAAAGTCCCAGAGCCTCAATTCTCAGACACACGTTGATCCATTGTTTGGGTACAGTCATCCATTTGGTTCCCAAATATCTTCCATGGCGGTATTACCTCACTCATCTCTCTTGTGCTCACAGTGCCTTGCTGGAGCCCAGTTACTGTAACTCTCCTTTAGGGCCTGATCTGCCCTCACTAAAGCAACTCTACCACGAGGGAAACGAGCCTACTGTAGCATGACTTGCTGTTTTCATGAACCAGTGCTGGGCTTATGCGAGTCCCTTCTTCTCCAAGGGTTGCCAGGTCACTGCTTTGCTAATCTTTGAGACTCTGGCCTGAAACTGAGTAAGCCATTACCGGCTTACATATTCAGCATCTAAGTTATTTCTCTCTCTTCCCTTCCTTTCCCCACGCACAGGCTTCTTCTCTGCACACAAAAACCACACACGGAATCACTCTCACCAGCCCTAGAAACATAAATCAGGGATCAGGAACCCCGTGAACTGGTCTTTGGAAACAGCATTCAACAAGAGAGAACAGGACAGATTCAACATCTCGACTTCACTTTTGAGTTTCATTCTCCCTAACAAACTAAGGCTGTGGACAGGACAGACCTGGAAAACTAAGGAACTACACCAGGAGGGGACGGGTCATCAGTGAGAGCCGGAATAGATACATCTATCCCCACTGTTTTCGGCACACCTGGACAGAAATGCTGCAGGTGAAAGAAAGCAGGGCCACAGATGAAAACTGTGGCTCAAAATCAAGAGGCTAAAGAAAAAAAATTGCAAGAATCAAACAAATTGAGCACACGAGCAGGATCCAAATAAGATATCCAGTTTGAAACCCAGAACTGCAAGAAACTGAGAGGGGAGACTTCTGATTATTTACTGAATCCACAGAGAGACAGAAAAGGAGAGAGAAGCAGCAGTGATGACGGGAAGATGTCTTAGGGGGGTATTTTGGCTAACTTCTTTTTGTTAAATAGATGTGTGGCAACAGCATAAATTTAAGAGGAACACGCGGAGGTATCATGTCACAACGCGAGGAGCTGATACGCCTGTCCTTTCCGAGTCCAGGGAGAGCTCAGCCAGCTGGCTTGACTGTGGACACGGAATGTGAACCAGACTTCGGCCCTCTCCACACCCCTACCACTCCATGATTGATGGAACGGTCCCTAGGAGGAGGAAATAAGGACAAAGTTGGATTTCTTAGTACATCTGGCAGAGACTCTGGAAGCAAGCTTTATGGAACACAACGCGGGATACAAAACCAAACCTTTCAAAAGGTTAAGTTCACAGCACCATTCTAGAAGGCAACTTAGGATTCTGGGAGCCAGCCAGTGCTGTAGATAGACTCCTAGGTCCTTTATCTATTAGCAGTCTGGATCCAAAAGGACACATTGATCCTTCGCCTTATGAACAAGAAATGTCTTTGATCCAGCTCTTTATTTTGGCATAACCAGCACACCACATGAAGCCTCAAAAATGCAGCTGTGAACTAAAAAAGAAGTGAGCAAAGAGTGACCTTTCAGAAAGCCAAAGGAGAACTCCCTGACACGGGCCCGCTCGACAGTGAAGACTCCGTCCAGCTCGGCAGGATTTCTCGCAAATAAAGGAAAAAGTCTGACGCCTTTGTGACAATGATACAGGACACGCAAGCGTGGCCGGCCCTTGTGAAACAGGACCGCCACCACCTCGCGCTCACAGCCCGCAAAGCCGAGCCAGGAACGGCTTTGGGAGTGGAAGTTACCATGCACGCTGTCTAGGGCAGCTGGCATGCCAGCTTCCGGGAACTTCCCCACTGACTTGCAGCTGGGTTCAAACCTGGTGCACACAAACGGCTTGCAGAGTGTCACAAATTTAGAATTCCTGGTCCATCACATCAGTCGGGCTCCCTTTGTGTCTCCTCTTTTCCCCAGGAGGCAGAACAGCAGGCACTGGCAGAGCCAGGGCCCCGGCCTTCCTGGCCCAGGACGCTGCCTCTGCTCCCTTTCTTCCGCCCGCCAGGGGAAACAGACCAGGCCAGACTCCACCCGTCTTGTTACTTATTATTTTTGGTAAGATCTTCTCCACCTGTCCTTTTCCTTTCTCCCTAAGATGTTTTTATAAAGTAGGGAAATCAAAAGGGAAGTCTCTTTAAAGGTAACAGGGCCAAAAGAGGGAGGGAATAAAAGGCATCCTTAGGGCCAAGCTCTCTTCTCACTGCAGCATGCGGATGGACTGCTCCTTGGGGCCCACTCTCTCACACCACCTTCGACATACAAGTGACAGAAACAGCCCTTCATCGTGATTCTACTCATAAGCTACAATGGCAAAGGCTTCTCTCTGCACCAAGACAACTGCACTGATGTATGCTCGAGAGGAACTGAGGGGTCTAGTCCAAGGTCACAGCTGGCACCGGAAGCAGGCACCTGTCTATGACAGGATCAGACCACTGCAGACACACTGACCTCCTCAGCTGTGTCCCACTTCACTACCAGCCCCCGGAGAGGCCACACGCATACGGCAGGGGTTCTCACGGCCCTGGGGCCAGCAACATTACCATCAGCATGGCATCAGTGTCAGCGCAGAAGCTGTTGAAACTGAAAATAACTGAACCTCACCCTAGGATTTCTGAAATCAGAACCTCTGCAGCTGAGACCTGGCCACCTCTATCTTCACGAGCTCTGTCCAGGGATTCCTAGGATGAGAACCACTGGCAGAGCTGACAGCATGGATTCTGCCACCAGTAGTGCTTGGGTTTGAATCCTTGAATCCCGACTGCCATTCACCAACTGTCATCTTGGGCAAGACATTTCATTTCCTTGTGTTTAGTTTCTTCGTTGGAAAAGTGGAGATGATCAGAGTTCTTAGCTCATGAAGAAGCCATGAGCATGAAACCAGCTGATGGACGGAAAGCTCTCGGAACAGTTGCTAGTACAGAGCAGACGTTAGCTATTAAGTGAGGTAAGGCGTATGGGGCATTTAGTTACTATTAGCCACTGTTATTTATTTATGATCTTATTTTTGAGGTCATTTGGGACTTATCTGAATTTCTCACAAACCAACAGGAAGTCCAAGCTAATCAGCCTTGGTGTGAATGTGATAGAAACAGGAATCTAGAATTACTATTTCAGGGATTGAATTCAATGTAATTCTTTACCTTCAGAGCTCCAAATTCAGATATTATGCTTGCTGACGAAGGAACGTGCGATTCCTCCCCATGTCTGTCTTATGAACTGATTCCCGCTGAGTCCATAAACGGCATATAGGCTAACGGGGACATCCTTCACCACCTTTTCTCTTTATAACCTTTTCATGATGAAATGGTTCCCTTCTAAAATACCACAGCCAATACACCCTATGCTTGCTAAATCACAGCTACAGTGACAGATGACAGCTATGACGTGTTGACCAACACTGTAGGATCAGGCAACTGGAAGAAATCCAGAGGACTAAAGTAACCCCCATTTCCATTCCCTGGAGTCACAAGATTTCCCTCCTAGAATTCCTCCCCATCTACAACAGTTACACTAATTTGCCTGACAAATCTGTGAAAGAAATTAAGTTATATCCAGGAGAGTCCACATTCAATCCAAACTGTCAATAAAAGTCACACTTACAGTTAGCTTCTTTAGGCCACTGATCCTTTCTGTCCACACACAAAACCTCTCTAACACTGGAATTTGGTAAAAGTGAAAAATGACACAAATGCATAAGCTATGATAGAGATATTTGCAATGCTGAGTTCTACTGTTCCAATGACTGCATTTTCCTTCCCAGAAAGATCATTGCTTGTGTTCCACTAGTGACAGCTCAGAGTGACGTCAGAGACACGCCCACCTCTCCTCTGTACACTCTCATCCAGCAGCAGGTGTTTGGTCTGGGGTGCCTCTGTGACTTTCCTCTCTGGGCCAGCATGGAAGTTAAAGTAGAGAAAAGAGAATGAACTTTCACAATGGAAAGAGCAGGGTCCAAATTCTTGCAGCACCTGTTATTTGGTAGGTGACCAGGGACAAATGGTGAGACAACTTTATCACCCATACAAGAGGATATCAGGGCCTATGTGACAGCCATGTTTTCAGGAATAAGTAAAGTAGTATAACTCAGGAAAAGCATAGGGTTTGGCATGAGTTAAGAATTCAATAACTGTTAGTCCTCTTAGCCTTCCCTTTGTCCCCTCACCCCTTTTAAGATTGATTGATTTCAAAGGCACAGTTGCAGAGACAGTAGGGAGAGACAGAGGGGCTGGCATAGCGGGTTAAGCTCCACCTGTGATGCTGGCATCCCATATGGATGCTGATTTGTTTCCCACTGGCTGATAAACTTCTGATCCAGCTCCCTGCTAATGCGCCTGGAAAAGCAGTGGAAGATGGTCCCAGTCCCTGGATCCCTGCCACCCAATGAGAGACCAGAAAGAAGATCCTGGCTCCTGGCTTAGGCCTGACCTAGCCCTGGCAGTTTCGGCCATTTGGAGAGTGAACCAGCAGATGAAAGATGTATGACTCTCCCTCTCTATCTGTCTTTCCCTCTCTCTCTATAACTCTGTCTTTCTATTAAATAAATAAATCTTAGAAAGAGAAAGAGAGAGAGAGAGAGAGAGAGAGAGAGAGAGAGAGAGAATATTCTATTCAATGGTTCACTCCCCAAATGGCTGCAACAGCTGGGGCTGGACCAGACTGAGGCCAGAAGCTTGGAACTCATCCAGGTCTCCCACATGGGTGCAGGGCCCTGAGGATTTATGCCATCTTTTGCTGCTTTCCCAGATGCATTAGCAGGGAGCTGGCTTGGAAGTGGAGCAGCTGGGACACAAACCAGTGTCCATATGGGATGCCAGTGATGCAAGGGGCAGCTTAACCTGCTACACTGGCCCTGTTCCTCTCTTTTGATAAATGGTAGATCACAATCCTATTTCAAAATAAAAAAGAAATGCTTCTGAATTAATATCAAGTTGTAGAATACATTAAACAGTATAAAAATTTAAAAACTAAAAACTTGTTGACTATTAAAGCGTGTACGTCCCAGCAGTACAAAGAAGGAGAAAAAGTCACCCGCAGTGCCATTCTGCAACCACGCTGATGGCCCTGGCACGTACCACCTCGCTCTGCTGATAGAATCTGCTTTTCCCGTTCAGTACTTATGCCAAGATACAGTGGCTGGATTTCTCGTGCGTACTTAGGTCCAATCACACGTTGTGCAGTGATCTCTCAGGCAACAACAGGTCGTGCATGCGGCAGGGGTCCCTAAGAGCACCTTGCCTGGAGGCACCGTCCTGTCTCAGTCTCTGCAAACACACTCTGTGAGGCTTGCATAACAAAAGCACCTAGAGAGGCATTTCTGGGGGTGTATCCCTGCTGTTGAGTGACGCATGATTAGACTTATTATGTGCACGTTTGCCTTTTTTTTTTTTTTAATTAAGAAAACAACTCCAGTTACTCCCCAAACTATACCACCAAGAACAGGACACCAGCCTTAAAATAAATAAATAAATAAATAAATAAATAACTAACAAGAAGTAGTGAACAGCTTCCTACGGGAGAAGATCAAGGAAGGCTCTCAGGAAGAAATGACATCATGCTTGAGTCTCCAAAAGATGACCGGCACTTTGTCAGCTGACAGGGAAATCCCGGGCAGAGGGAAGAGGCTATAAAAGAGCAGGAAATAACGGGAGAGCCCCCGCGGCTAAATGGCCGGTCACAGAGGGTGGGGCGACACACTCACTGGCCAAGCTGCCACGTAAGCTTGAACCGGGATCACTCAGGCACTCGCAAGGAAACTGCAATTTAAAAAAAGCTGCAACAGGAAGGTTTGGGGAAGGCCCGGGGCAGGAGTGAAGGTGGGCTGTGGTGGCCAGGCACGCAGAGAGCCATGTTGTCACCCTCACCTCCCCAGCGCGAGGGCTTTCTCAATGCCTGGCTCAACGCTTCCAAGGCTGGGTGAGCCTTCACAGCAAGCTTGTGAGATGGGGTGTACTCCATTCTACAGGTGAGCAAACTGAGGCTGATGAAGAACTTCTGCACGTGGACACACACAGTGGGTGAAAGGGCTTCTTCTGAACCTAGTCTGACTGCACAGTTACGGTGAGGAATGGAAAACTGGAACCTAAAACTGCCCCTACGAAAAGATAATCTAATGAATGATTAATGCTATGGGACTTTGCTTAGAGAACATGACAATTATCCCAAGCTCAACAAAAATACGCTCTACTGATTTCTGACAAAGCTGCAAAACCAATAATCTTTTTAAGTTTTCCTGTTGCTTTATGCAATTGTTTGAGCAACTGCATGTCCAGAGGCAAAAAAAAAAAAAAAAAAAAAAAAGTCAACCTAAACTTCAGACCTCATGGGAAAATTAACTTGGAATGGATCACTGACTTCAATGTGAAACATGAAACTATAAAATCATCCCAAAGATTGCTCTTAACTGAGACATTTCAAATAAAAGAGACGCTTCACCTTTGACAGTCGCAGAGTCTGCGCACCTGTCCGCTGCTACCAGTCCTGCACTCAGCGGCTACCCCAATGACATGGGAAATATTTGACACAAAAACTAAGATTCCTTTTCTTGTGCAAGATGGATTTTAAATTTATATTTATTTATTCATTTCTATTTATTTGAAAGGCAGAGAGAAAGAGAAAGAGAGACCTTCCATCTGGCTGGTTCACTCCCAAGGTTTCGGCCAGGCTGAAGTCAGGAGTCTGGAGCTGCATCTGGGTCTCCCGCGTGGTGGCTGGAGGCATCACTTGCTGCCTTCCAGGGTGCATATCAGCAAGAAGCTGGCATCGGGAGTGGAGCAAGGACTTGAATGCAGGCGCATTTGGGATGTGGGCATCCCAAATGGTGACTTAACCATCACACCAAACGCCTGCCCCAGAAGGCTGTTTAACAGGGCCTGAACAAAGTTTAAATCTAAACGAAGGGGAGAGCCAGCTGAACTGGGAACTGCCTCTGGGAAACCCCACTCCGCGCCTGGCACGAATGGCTAGGCCAGGAAGCAGATGCCTGTCTTTGACCTCCCGGAAGTCACCGCATCAGGGAGCGCCCTTCAGCTTCTGAAAGTCACCACCTAACAGTGGTGACGGCACCATGGCAAGAGTGGACTACAAAGGCCTAGACCTCCAGGCGAGTACAGGCACTTCCGCACTGCAGAGAGGCCAGCAGGGCTTGCCTGTAACGGGATTCTGACCAAGGAAGAGAGACTGCCCGTCTCATCCTAAGTCCCTCTCAACGCCGCAAGGGAAGCGGCCATCATCAAGCACATTGCTGCTTGCCATCCGCAGGAGAGAAATCTGGGCACGCCATGAGCTGCTCGAGCGAGCTGGCGTCCTACCATGGCCTTCTTGTTGCCATGGGAGTAAGAGGGGCTCAGAAATGCTGCAGGTGCCAGGACTTCCGCCAGGTGGACACCACCTCTGGGGCTGGCTCGGAGGAGCCGTCCAGATACGGAAGGGTTAAGGGCGCCCTGCGCCTGGCCTCTCCTTACTATCACTTTGAAAAGCGGCTGCGTTTACAGGAAGAGTGCGAGAACGGAGACTGCCGCAGCCTCGCAGCCAACATTTGGTTCCCATTACCGTGAAGAATCTCTTTCCTCCCTCCGTTCCCCCGCCCCCACCCTTTTATACTTTTTCCACATTTTATATTAAAAATACATCAAGCGTTTTTCTTCCCCTTTTAAAAGAACACTTTCCTTAAGCTTCTTGTCCTCCGTCTGCGACTTTTCTGGTTATTCCTCGCACAGGCTCCTTGGGCGAAATCAGTCAGCAACAAAGCCAGGAGAGAACGGCACCTCAGCAGGGCGGGGAGGAAGAGAACTGGACTCCGGGTTTCCTCCCAGTCTTAGTGGACACCAAGGGCCCACGGAGAACTCTTAGCCTCCTGTCCCGCAGCCCCCTCCCGCTTGTATTCCTGCCCCAAAGAAACCACGCCTAAATGAACAGATCCCCAGCTAGGGCCTATTCTGCATCTCATCACCCGTAACGATGGCAGGGAGTCTGCAGGACAGAGGTGAGTCCAGAGGGGCAGACACGCGGGTCAGTGGTAAGCACCTCTGGCAAGGGCAAGGGGAGAGGGGCACACTCTCAACTCCAGAGTGGAAGGTACAGTGCGACAGCCTTTTTGGAGGCCAATTCAACGGTATCCATACAAATTCTAAGGGAACATTGCCATTTGATCCAACAAATTCCACTTTCAGTGATTTACCCTACAGAAACACTTGCACGTGGGGCAGGAATTAACAACCACTTAAGGATGCCTGCAACCCATACTGGAGTGCCTAGGTTCAAGTCTCAGCTCTGCTCCTGAGTCTAGCTTCCTGCTAACATGCTGCCTGGGAGGCAACAGGTGATACCTTGACTACTCTAGAACCTGTCACCCATACAGGAGGCCTGGATGGGTCTCAGTCAAGCTCAACCCTGGCCACTGTGTGCATCTGGCAAATGAACCAGCAGTGAAAGATCTCTTTGTCTCTCTGCCTTTCAAATAAATAAAAATTTTAGAAAAGATAATACTTGCACATGTGAACAAAGATGTATGAATTAGATAAAATGTGGTGCTCCTTAATAGAATGAGAATAAATTACTTTCCATTCATACCTTGGAAAACTATATAGTGGCTAAAAATATAGTTTCTATGAACAGACTGAAAAAATAGAAACATACAAGACATTCAAAATATTTATTGGAAATGAAAACCCTATGGATAACTTCAAAAATTTTACATCAAAATAAGCTTTTATTTTAATTCAGTTCTCCAAGAACTTTATTTTTTTTTTAAAGATTCATTTATTTATCTATCTGAAAGTCAGAGTTATGGGGTGGGGTGGAAGGGTGGGAGAGAGGGAAATCTTCCATCTGCTGCCTTTGGCCTGGCCAGAGCTGAGCCAGGCTGCAGCCAGGAGCCAGGAGTCCCATCCAGATCTCCCACATGGGCACAGTGGCCCAGGCACTTGGTCCATCTTCTGCTGCCCTCCCAGGTGCACCAACAGGGATCTGGATTGGAAGTGGAGCAGCCAGGACCCGAACCGGTGCCCAGATGGGATGCTGGCACTACAGACACTGGTTCAACCCACTACGCCACAATGCCTGCCCCTTCCAGAACTTTTTAAAGTCCCCCTTATATTAGAAAGAAAAAAGTCACAGAAAATATGTAGAAAAACATACAAATCAACCTTTTAACTGTAGCTACCTCTGAGAAGACTTTATGTCTCTGACATGGCTACATGTGTACATGACTTTTTTATCTAATTTTTAAAAGCATGGACTTAAATATTTCAGTCTGCCAAATATAAATAAAAATAAACACACACAAATATCCTCCTCACTCTGCCACATTTCCCAGTCCTGTGTGGGTTGTCCTGGGCTGGAAGAAACTTGAAACTTATTCTTAACTCATAACAGGTACTAAGACAGACCTAGGGAAGTAGACAGTACAGAAAGTAAGTCAGACAGGGTTACAGAGGAGTGGGTAAAGACAGAGACCAACTCATTACTCCTAGAGGCTCAAGAGTTTTCAAGGTCATAGTCACAAGAATAAAAGCAATGAACACTGATCTATCCAAAAAGTGAACTCTTTGTCAATGGCGAGGATGGGAGGAGAAGCGTGCACTGGGGGAGGAGGCAGCGTAACGACACAAAATCCCATCTCCTAATAGGAAGGTAATAGTGTAATTTAAAATTAAATCTCTAAAAATAACAGAACAAACATATGACTTAAAAATACGAGAGTAATAACAGAAGAAATGGCTACAGGAAAGCTGAAAGCAATTATTTCTAACATAGAAATTAAAATGGATAGCACAGGGGAGAGAAGAGGCAAGGAATTCTCATTTTCATAAGCTTTATGGAATTATTATTTTTTTAAAAAGAGATGTATTTATTTGAAAGGCACAGAGACAGCAAGAGGGAGAGGAAGAGACAGAGAAAGAGAGGGCTCCAACATGTGCTGGCTCACTTCTCAAATGTCCACAACAGTCAGCAGGCCAGGTCAAAATCAGGAGGCAGGAACTCCAGCCTGGTCTCCCAAGTACTTGGATCATCATCCACTGCTTCCCAGGCGCATTAGCAGGAAGCTTGACCGGAAGCAAGGAGTAGCCGGGACTCAAACCAGGCACTCTGACTGGCGAGGGGGCATCCTGAGCAGTGGCTTTACCCACTGGGTCACAAAAGCCACACTCGAATTACTTAACTTCTAACATGGTACTCCTGAATTCTCGTAAGAGTCAGCCTTCAAGATGGCCCTCAGTGATCCTCAACCCTGGTCCTCCTGTCCTTGAGCAGCCCCCTCCCACACTGAGCAGGGCTGGCCTAAGCAAACAACAGAACAGCACAAAAATGACACTGCATCTGGAAGACCCAAACAATACAGCCGACTCCATCAAAACTCTTAGAAGAGCACACGGGGCAAAAGCTTCAAGACATCAGATTTGGCAAGGCTTTCCAAGGGCATAAGCAACAAAAGAAAAAACCGACACACTGTACTTGATCGAAATGAAACCCTTCTGTGTATCAAAGGTGACTCCATCGACAGAGTAAAAAGGCAACACACACAATGGGAGAAGATATTTGCAAATTATACACTGACAGGGGATGAATATCCACAATGGAGAATTCCTACAACTCAACAACAAAAATCAACCTGGTTAAAAAATGGGCAAAGGACTTGAGACATTTCTCTAAAGAAGACACAGAAATGACCAACAAGCACAAGAAAAGATGTTCAACATCACTAATCATTAGGGAAAAGAAAACAAAAATTACCATTAGGATGGTAACTATCAAAAAGGAAAGAAAAAATCCCTGGAAGCGAATGAAGATGACAACACAACATATCAAAGCCTATGGGACACAAGAAAAGCAATGTTAAGAGGGAAGTTATAGCAACTGGTGCCTACATCAAGAAATTGGAAAGGCATCAAATAAATGAGCTATCAATGCATCTCAAGGACCTAGAAAAACAACAACAAACCAAACCCAAAATTAGTAGGAGGAAAGAAATAAATTAGAGAAGAAATAAACAAAACTGAAACAAAAAAATTAGAAAAGATCAGTGAAATGAAGAGCTGGATATTTGAAAAAATAAACAAAATTGATATACCATTAGCCAAACTAACCAGAAAAAAGAGGGAGAAGACCCAATTAATAATAATTAGAGATAAAAAAGGAGATATAACAATAGATACCACAGAAATAAAAAGAATCATCAGGAATTCTTACAAACAGCTGTATGCCAACAAATCAGAAAATCTAGAAGAAATGGACAGATTCCTGGACACATACAACCTACCAAAATTGAGTCATGAAGACATAGAAAACCTAAACATACAAATAACCAAGATGGAGACTGAAACAGTAATAAAGACCCTCACAACAAAGAAGAGCCCAGGACTAGATGGCTTCACTGCTGAATTCTACCAGACTTTCAAAAAAGAACTAAATCCAGGGGCCAGCATTCTGGTGCAGCAGGTTAGGCCTTTGCCTGCAAAGCTGGCATCCCATATGGGTGCCGGTTCAAGAAACGGCTAATCCACTTCTGATCTAGCTCCCTGCTAATGCACCTGGGAAAGCAGTGGAAGATGACCCAAGTGCCTGGGCTCCTGCACCCATGTGGAAACCCGGAGGAGGCTCCTGACTCCTTGCTTCAGCCTGATCTAGCTGGCCATTGTGGCCATTGGGCAGTGAACCAGAGGATGGAAGATCGATCTCTCTCTCTCTCTCCCCTTCTCTCCCTCTCTCCTCCTCCTCTTTCCAAAAAAAAAAAAAAAAAAAAAACTAATCCCATTTCTTCTCAAGCTATTTAAAACAACGGAAAGGAAGAGAATTCTCCCAAACTCCTTCTATGAGGCCAGCATCACCTTAATTCCAAAGTTAGAAAAAGATACAACAAAGAGAACTACAGATCAATATCACTGATGAACACAGATGCAAAAATCTTCACAAAATGTTAGCTAATCGAATTGAACCACACATCAGAAAGATCATTCACCCGTACAAAGTGGGATTTATCCCTGGTATGCAGGGATGGTTCAACACACACAAATCAGTCAGTGTGATACATCATATTAACAAACTGAAGAATAAAAACCAGATGAGTACTTCAATGGATCCAGAGAAATCATTTGATAAAATACAACATCCTTAAGCAAATTGAGGACAGAGGAACATCCCTCAGCACAATCAAGGCAATTTACAACAAACCCACAGCCAGCATCTGATTGAGTGGGGAAATGTGGGAAGCATTTCCACTACCGTCTGAAACCAGACCAGGATGCCTACTTTCACCACTGCTATTCAATACAGTCCTTGAAGGTTTTTTTTTTTTTTTTTTTTTTTCTTGACAGGCAGAGTGGACAGTGAGAGAGAGAGACAGACAGACAGAGAGAAAGGTCTTCCTTTGCCATTGGTTCACCCTCCAATGGCCGCTGCTGCCGGCGCGCTGCGCTGATCCGAAGGCAGGAGCCAGGTGCTTATCCTGGTCTCCCAAGGGGTGCACAGCCCAAGTACTTGGGCCTTCCTCCACTGCACTCCCGGGCCACAGCAGAGAGCTGGCCTGGAAGAGGAGCAACCGGGACAGAATCCGGCGCCCCGACCGGGACTAGAACCCGGTGTGCCGGCGCCGCAAGGCGGAGGATTAGCCTAGCCTATTGAGCCGTGGCGCAGGCCTACAGTCCTTGAAGTTTTAGCCAGAGCCCTTAAGCAAGGAAAAGAAATCTGGAAAGGAGGAAGTCAAATTATCCCTTTTTGCAGATGACATGATTCTATATATAGGGGAGCCAAAAAGACTCCACTAAGAGACTATTGAACTCATAAAAAAAAAAAAATTTGGTAAAGTTGCAGGATATAAAATCAACACACAGAAATCAATAGCCTTTGTATACAGACAATGCCATGGCTGAGAAAGAACTTCTAAGATCAATTCCATTCTCAAAAGCTACCAAAAAATTAAAAATCTTGAATAAATTCAACCGAGGAGGTAAAAGATCTCTCTGATGAAAATTATACAACATGAAAGAAACAGAAGACACAAAAACTGGAAAAATCTTAAATGTTCATGGATTGGAATTTTTAGCAACAAAATGTCCATACTATCAAAAGCAATTTACAGATTCAATGTGATCTCAATCAAAACACCAACATTTTCCTCAGACCTAGAAAAATGATGCTAAAATTCATATGAAAACACAAGAGACTCCAAATAGTTAATGCAATCTTAAACAACAAAAACAAAGCTGGAGGCATTTCGATACCAGATTTCAAGACATAACTTCCCTTGTAGGGAAGTTATCATCAAAACAGTCTGGTACTGCCACAAAAATAGACATGTAGACCAACAGAACATAAGAGAAACTCCTGAAATCAATCTTTGACAAAGGAGCTAAAATCAATCGCTGGAGAAAATACAGTCTCTTTAACAAAGGATGCTGGGAAAACTGGATCTCATGTGCAGAATTTTGAAGCAAGACCCCTAGCTTACATCTTATATAAAATCAACTAAAAAATGTATCAAGGATCTAAAGCTACGACATGATAATATCAAATTATTAGATAAGAAATTTGGGGAAACTTTTTAAGACATCAGCATAATCAAAGACTTCTTAGGAAAGACCACATAAGCATAGGCAATCAAAACAAAAATTGACAAATGGGGGGTACATCAAGCTGAGAAGCTTCTGCACAGCAAAGGAAACCCTCAGCAAAGTGAAAAGGCAACCAACAGAAAAGATTTGCAAACTATGCAACTGATAAAGGATTAATATCCAGAATCTATAAAAAACTCAAGGAACTCAACAAAATAAAACAATCCAGTTAAGAAATGGGCAAGGACTTGAACAGGCACTTTTCAAAGAATTCAAAAGAAGAAATTCAAATGGCCAACAGACACATGAAAAAATTCTCAGGATGCTTAGTCATCAGGGAAATGCAAATAAAAACCACAATGAGGTTTCATCTCATCCAGTTAGAATGTCTCTCCTACAGAAATCAACAAACAATAAATGCTGGTGAGGATGTGAGGGAAAACGATACCCTAATCCATTGTTGATGGGAATGTAAACTAGTATAGCCATTGTGGAAGACAGTAGGGGGATACTTCAGAAAGCTGAAAATAGATACACCATATGACCCAGCAATCCTACTTCTGGGAATTTACCTAATCAGCATTTGAAAAAGTGATCCGCACCCCCTTGTTTACTGCAGCTCAATTCACAATAGCTAAGACATGGAATCAACCCAGATATCCATCAACTGATGACTGGATAAAGAAAAGGTGATACACACACACACACACACACACACACAGTGACCGTCTGCTGTGGCTATGGGCTGGTGCACCTCATGCTCACCTGAAAAGCCACTGCTGTCATCTTGGTCCCTATGCCCAAGAAGCTGCTGCTGCTCAGTGTTGACAATGGCCACAGCCCAGCTACACTGCCGAGACCACCTCCGATGCCACCTCCGAGATCCTCAGCTATCTTACCTGTGACCTCTGCCAAGAGTCCACTGTCATCAAGTCTTCCTCTCCAGAATTCACTACCATCGCAAAAAGACTCACACTAGCGCCCCTGTGTGGAGGACCAGGGCTGCCATTGCAGCCACTACATATATAAGAAAAGTAAAGTGAATTGAAAATAAAGTGAAAAAAATAAAATATGGTTCAGGAATTCCACTGTTGAATATGTACCCGAAAGAAATTGAAAATAGGGATACAAACATATATTTATATGTCCATGTAAACAGTGACATTAATAAAAACGGCAGAAGTAACCCAAGTATAGACAGACAGATGAATAAGTAAACAAAATTTGTTGTATCCAGACAATGGAACATCATTCAGCTTTGAAAAGTAAGGAAATTCTCAGGACCAGCGTCGTGGTGCAGTGGGTTAAGCTCCTGCCTGCAGTGCCAGCATCCCACACATGCGGTGGTTCAAGTTCCGGCTGTTCACTTCTGATCCAGCTCTCTGCTAATGTGCCTGGGAAAGCACAGGAAGATGGCCCAAGTGCTTGGACCCTTGCACCCAAATGGGAGACTTACATGATGCTATTTCTTGGATTCAACCTGGTCCAGGCCTGGCTGTTGTGTCCATTAGGGGAGAACCAGTAGATGGGAGATTTTCTCTCTCTCTCTCTCTCTCTCTCTCTTTCTCTTTTTCCCCCATCCCCATCTCTCTGTAACTCTGTAACTCTGTCTTTCAAATAAATAGGTCTTAAAAAGAGAAATAAATTCTGACACATAACATGAACGAACCCTCAGGTTATGTAAGTGAAATGACCTAGGTACAAAATGACAAACACCATAGGATTCCACTAATATGAGGTACCTAGAGTATTCACAATCATAGAGATAAAAGGAGAATGGTGGTGCCAGGGGACAGTGGTAAGAGAAGGCTGGGGAATTCCTGTTGAAGGGACACAGAGTTTTAGTTTAACAGGAAGAAAAGAATTACTGAGAGGGAAGTGGTGGTGATGGCTACACAGCAATGTAGATAAATGCACTGTACAGTTAAAAATGGTGAAGATGGTGAGTTTCATGTTATTTTTTGCAAGAATTAAAATTTCTTAAGTGGTTAAAATGACAAATTCTATGTTACACATATGTTACCGCAATTTAAAGAATTAACTAAGAATGACGTGTTAATTATTAAACTAGGTGGAATTCTGAGGCTGCCTCATAAAAGACATCGTGGCTTCTGCCTTACACATTGTCGGGTCATTCTCGGCTCGGAAGCCAGCTCCCAGGGCGAGGCAGTGAAGTCGGCCTGGTAGAGGAGCCTGCCAGGGAGGAACTGGGGCTTCCTGCTGATAGCCAGCACGAACCCCAGGCACGCCCTCAGATGACCATGACCCTCTTGGCTGACATCTGATCTGCAGTGTCATGAGAGCAGCCAAGCTGCTCCTCAGTCCCTGACCCCCAGAATCTAATACATGATTACTGGCTTATGCCACTGTTGGATTATTTGTTTTTGCTGTAGTAGATAACTAATGCAATTACTTAAGACAACAAGTTTTAAAAGGAAGAGAAAAAGCTTCTTGCAGGCATTACGCCATCGCCGTGGCCTGGGATGCCAGCAGTGCACAATTCAGGGCGCGTTGCCACAAGGCACCTCTTCACCGACAGGCCTCTCAGGTACTGAGACACTCAGAAGCGTGGCAAATTCGATTGTACGTACAAGATACTTGACTACCATGTTGTCATTAAGCTGGCGAGCACTTGTGGCATACTGCGGAGCAGGCTACACCTGCAATCTGTTAACAAGCAAGTGCCGGCCAGCGCGGTGGTGCAGTGAGGTAAGCTGCTGTGTGCAATGCAGCTATCCCTTATCACAGGACCAGCTGGAGGCCCAGCTGCTCCACTTCTGGTCCAGCTCTTTGTAACGTGCCTGGGGAGGCAGCAGAAGATGGCTCAAGTGCTTGGGGCCCCTGCCACCCATGTGGGAGATCACGATGGGGTTCCTGGCTCCTGGCTTCGGCCTGGCGCAGAACTGGCATTTGCAGCCATTTGGGGAGGAGTGAACCAGCACATGGAACATCTCTCTCTGTCACTCTGCCTTTTAAATATTGTTTTTTAAAAGGGAAGCATAGGCCGGCGCCGCGGCTCACTAGGCTAATCCTCCGCCTGCGGCACGGGCACACCGGGTTCTAGTCCCGGTCAGGGCACCGGATTCTGTCCTGGTTGCCCCTCTTCCAGTCCAGCTCTCTGCTGTGGCCCAGGAGTGCAGTAAATGCTTGGGCCCTGCACCCCATAGGAGACCGGGATAGGTGCCTGGCTCCTGGCTTTGGATCAGCGTGGTATGCCGGCCGCGGCAGCCATTGGAGGGTGAACCAACGGTAAAGGAAGACCTTTCTCTCTGTCTCTCTCTCTCTCTCTCTCTCTCTCTCACTATCCACTCTGCCTGTCAAACAAAAAAAAGGGGGGGGGGGCATAACAGTAAGCCGGTGTCAAACATGGGTTGTGTGTACTAAAATATGAAGAAACATCCTCATGACACTCATGAGTGTATCAGAGCTTGGGCGAGGGGATGGATAAAGAGCACTATTTATATGGCCACACAGCCCTAAAGGCGTCTCACTGTGGGTACTTCAATACTGATTCCATCAGGTGGAATTCACTAGGCTGACTCTTGTTTTGAGTCTTCTAATCCCCTCAACTTTGCTGATCAAAGTTCTGGAATGCATGTTCCAAACACAAAAGGGTGACTACTGCTGCCACGGCAGGTCTCTGATCCATAGGCCCCAGAGTCATAGGCCCCAGAGTCAGGGCAGCTCCCAGCAGGAGCCAAAGTCCAGATGCAACAAATGGTGAGCACGCTGAGCTGCGAGTCTGGCCAAAGACAGACGAAAGACCTGATCCAGCCGCTGAAAAAAATACCTTCCAAAAATGACAGAATGTGGGGCCAGAGTTGTGAGGTAGTGGGTAAGGCTGCTGGCTGAAATGACACCGTCCCATACGGACACCAGTTCATGTCCCAGCAGCACCACTTCTGATCCAGCTCCCTGCTAATGTCTTGGGAAAAGCAGCATAAGATGGCCCAAGTTTTGGGGCCCATGCCACCCACTTGGAAGACCCAGATGAAGCTCCTGTATCCTGCCCGGCTCAGCCCTGGCTGTTGTGGTCATCTGGGGAGTGAACCAGTGGATGAAGATCGCGCATTCTCTCTCTCTCTCTCTCTCTCTCTCTCTCTGACTTTCAAATAAATACATGCTTAAAAGATGACAGCGTGTGACTTCCAAAGACAGGTTTTAGTGCAAGAGCTGCCCAGGTGGGAGTCTGGTCTGTGATTACGGATCAAGGAATCTGAATTCATTTGGTTAAACCACTGGGTACCATGTGCCAGTAGCAGGGGTATAAAGAGGTATGTAGGTCCTGATCCCAAAGGAGGCAGAGGAGGCAAGGCATGAAAATGTAAGTGTAGTCGAAGCGATGTAAATGCCTTTGCCACAGGCAAACAGGCTGCCTGTGCCGGGCCTGGCAGTAGAAGGGTTGCAGAGGAGGAGTCAGAACTGGACTGGATCCAGAATGATCTAAAAGAACGAGTTTGCTGGATATCAATGGGAGAAAGGGAAATACTGTTGAAACACACAGGAATAAAGACTCAAATACATATATATAGATATATATATATATTTTTAAAGATTTATTTATTTATTTGAAAGGCAGATTACAGAGAGGGAGGAGCAAAGACAGAGAAAGAGGTCTTCCATCTGCTGGTTCACTCCCCAAATGGCTACAATGGCCAGGGCTGGGCCTGACTGAAGCTTGGAGTCAGGAGCCTTACTGGGATCTCCCACATGGGTACAAGGGCCCAAGCACTTGGGCCATCTTCCACTGCCTTCCCAGGCCCACCAGCAGGGGGCTGGATGGGAAGTTGAGCAATTGGGACTTGAACTGGTATTTATATGAGATGCTGGCACCACAAGCATCAGCTTAACTTGCTAAGCCACTCCAGCCCCTCAAATAAATTTCTTAAAATGCTTCCCTTTAGGGCTGGTGCTGTGGCATAGCAGGTAAAGCTGCAACCTGTGGTGCCGGCATCCCATATGGGCACCAGTTCAAGTCCCAGCTGCTCCACTTCCAATCCAGCTCTCTGCTATGGCCTGGGAAAGCAGTGGAAGATGGCCCAGGCCCCTGGGCCCCTGAACCCATGTGGGAGACCCAGAAGAAGCTTCTGGTTCCTGACTTTGGATTGGCCCAGCTCTGGCTGTTGCAGCCATTTGGGAAGTGACCCAGGGGATGGAAGATCTCTAACTCTACCTTAAAAAAAAATGCTCCCCCTACTTGTTCATCTGATACTAACTACAAGGATAGATCGCGGGCTAGAATCACCCTAGCTTGGTGTAACAGACACTTTAACTTCCCCCCCCGGCCCTCAGCCGGTCCCTGACGTGCAGGTGACGTTCCCATGACGCTGCACTTCAGGCACACTCCTGCCTCTGCACAATTCCCTGCCGTTTTCCCTGAGTACAAAAAGCAGTCATTTGCACTCTGCAAAGTCTGCCTCCGTTTCCTCTGACACAGCTTGCTCCCTGGGCTCTGATGGGCCTCGGCGGGCAGGTTTCCTGCACTGTGACTGCTCTTACCGTAACCACATCTCACCCAGTGGACCAACCGACCCCCAAGGCAGCGAGTGTGTCACACGGGGCTCCGTGCACTGGACCCTGGCAATATCACGGTCCCGCACTGCTTGCTGAATGCAAAGATGGGTGAATGCCCCAAATTCCCTCCTGGGAGAGTCCTGGCCCCACCCAAAGAAAGCAAACTAGGACCCCTGACCCTGGTGAGGAGCAGGAGGGGTCAGATGGAAATTCACCAGGTGCAGGACTAGAAGCGCCAGGTTCCAGTCCTTCCTCAGTAGGTAGGTGTCTGAATTTGTACAATCCACGTAACTTGTGTAGGTCTCACAGTAAAAGTTTTTTTCCTTTTCTCTTTTAGAATTTGAAATAGAGAGTGAGAGAGCGAGAGCACAGACGCGATCAATCTTCTAGCTGCTGGCTCCCTCCCCAAACATCTGCAATATCCTGGCCTGGCCAGGTCCACGCCTGGGGGTCAGTGAGGCCCTGCCCCGCCCCGTCCGAGGTGGCCAGCTCGGGAGAGAGCAGCCAGCAGGGGAGACTGGGAATCGGGTGCACAGCCCTGCTGCCCTGAGAGTTGAGGGGGTTAAAAGACAGCACTCAGCAGGGGGCCTGCCAGGGGCGGAAAAGGAGACTCTAGACAAACCAGGACCCCACAGGTCTGGATGGCGGGGCTTGCAGGCAGAGGGAGCAGCGATGACAGACAGCGCCTGCAAGGGACCACCAAGCGCTTTCAACCTGTGCCAAGCCAACTGAGGAACGTGAGACTCCACCGGGACAGCAGTCTGTGCGCCCTGGTGCCGCCCGAACGCCCGAGTGCTCCTGCAGAGTTTACGCAGCCTGTGCTGGGGAACACCAGGCACCCCACCATCTACTTCCACGGGGCAACAGCAGGGTTCACTTGGGGAGAATCATCTGCCTCAAGTCCCGAGGCCCAGGGTTCCTTGAGTGGAAGCACGCGTGGTCCAGCCCTTGTCTGTAGAAGACCGACATCTCAGGAGAGACGTGGCACGGGCATTAAGACAGTGAACTGTGCACGGGAACACACAACTCCAGAAGAGGGGAGGTCAGGGGAGGAGCAACCTGGGGGCAGCTGGGAAAGGCTTGAGGTGTCTGAGGACTGGACAGGAGGGGTTAGGAAAAGGGGGAGCAGGCCCAGCACGGGGCATCAGCCTCCGGGGGTTCACTGCCTACCCAGGCCCTCCCCACAGCACAGCAGCTGGGAGTGCAACTGTCTAACAAGCACTTACAGCTGGCACCAAGCTGAATGCCAAGGAGCCCACGGTGCACGAGCCATTTACCCTAAGACGGGCAGTATCGGGCTCCGTGCTGGGGATGGGGGAGGGTGATATTCTGTTCTCAAGAGGGATGCCCCATCTACCTGAGGAACACAGGACCTCCAGCTATGTGCCCAAAACACAAGAGGAGGAACCCGACCTCAGCTTTCATCAGCTGAAAACGGGAGAGCGGGCATCCCAGGGGCTGTCTTCCAGCAGTCCTCCAGGGGAGGAAAGGCCAGGAGGGCCACGAGTCGCTCCTTACTCCACAGTTTTATATTTGCCCTCCCGACGTCCGAGCCCCATTGTGTGTACTATGCACAGATGGCAAAGAAAAAAACGCAAGCAGGAGAGAGTCGGCAAAGTGCTGACCCAGCACACCTGGCAGCTGCTAAAACACAACTTCAAAGATTGGGCTTCTTTGAAAAGCCATCAGGCGGACCCCGCCCGCTGCCTGCTAGCCGCAGGTTCCCTGGGCTCTGCTGCCCGCCGCCACTTCCGCATGCTTGGCTCCGTTCCCTGGGGCAGAACTGCCAGCCAGGCTGGGGGGGAGGGGACAGGGGAGTCTGGCAAGACCTCCCCCAATATCCAGGCCTGGGTATCTCAGAAAATAAAATGGGTAGCGGTGGGACCTGCTTTAAAAGCCCTTTGCTCTCCGTGGGGCCAGTTCTGCCCTGACTGAGACGTGGGTAACACAGCAGCTCGGGTCCTCGGCGAGTCACAAGGCAGAGATGTCACTCGCAGCACCACAATCAGTTCAAGAACAGCATCTGCAGCCAGTCTTTAATCCACACCAGAGGCTATCTACAGATGATCCACATCGGATGATGAAGACGCCGCCCCAGAAACTCACTCCCTTAGGGTTTCTAATCACTGACCGACTTTGGGTCTTTCACACACCCTCTAGGTCAACCGTCCAGTCCCCTGCTGCCTGGGAGGGTGGCTGTGAGCCACATGTGGCTTGGGAGCATCTGGCTTTTGGCTGGTGTGATATTCTGGACCCCACTGGCCCAGGGTCGCATTCACCAAACCTTCACTGAGCACTTTGTGTGGGGCGCTTGAAGGACAGAAGGAGTGTAGTGTAGGAGTGGCCTCTGCCCTTGAGCGTGCACACTCCAACAGGGATGGTACAACAAGCACGCACACAACTGCAGCACAGAGACTGCTAAGTGTCATGGCAGAGGAACGTAATGGCGTAGCGTTGGTGTGCCACACACTGCGCCTCCCTCCCCTCCCCATCACCGAGGCAGGGGAGTGCCGGAAAGTCTCTCCAATCCAGCACAGCGAGGAGAGAGAAACTAACACAGGAAAGCTGAGCACCACAAAAACACAAAGCATCCAACTCACCAACAGAAGCTGGCTGGGCGTGAGGACGGCGCGACCCTGCACTGGCGGCCAAGGGCGGCTGACACCCTCCCACTCGGCTGGCCTCTAGAAGCGGCTCTGAGCACTCCTCTGGGCCCACAGGCCAGAGAGGAGGATGCAGGGGGCGGGCAGGTGCTCTGCTTTTTCCTTTTCTTTCACACCTTGCTTTGCCCATCAGATTGAGGAGGGCTTCTTGCTTCTAAGGCACTTTGATTTTGGAAAACCAGAATGACCTGAGCAAAATCCAAAGAAGCAGTAGGACCTAATGACTTGGGAAATGTGTGTGTGTGTGTGTGAGAGAGAGAGAGAGAAGGGGGGGGGGGGAGGAGAGCAGGGCGGGGGGGCGGCAGGGAGAGAGGGATGTGGGAGTGTGTGTGTGTGTGTGTGTAGACTGTGATCCCGATGGAGAGGAGAGAGGAGCCAGGGCATTTTTTTCTAGTGTTCAGTTCATGGTGATGCAAAGGGCTACACAGACCATTCTCTAGGAATTAAAACTGCACACTTGGCCAGAGCTTCCTTTAAATGCTATCTCCTACAAACCTGAGTCCAGTGCGCGTGGAGTGGGAAGATGAGAAATCCGCCTGAGGTCTGCCTGGGGGCTTGGGGAAGGTCGCAGGAGGCTGAGTTGAGCTGAGCTCCACAGGAGAACAGGACATGCATCATTCTTTCCCTTACTTAGTTTTTTTTATTATTACATGCCTACTGTTTACCTAGATGCTAGGATATAACAGTGAAGAAGAAAATTCACATCTTAATGGAGGAGTGACCAAAAGTAAACAGTGAACAGGTAAGTCCCACAGAATGGAAAATTTGAGAACGTGGTCATGGGCAAAGATAATAAAATTTCAAGTAATTCTTATATTTACTTTTTTTTTTTTTTTTTTTGACAAGCAGAGTTAGACAATGAGAGAGAGAGAGACAGAGAGAAAGGTCTTCCTTTTTCCGTTGGTTCACCCCCCAAATGGTTGCTATGGCTGGCGCGCTGCGGCCAGCGCGCTATGCTGATCTGAAGCCAGGAGCCAGGTGCTTCTCCTGGTCTCCCATGTGGGTGCAGGCACCCAAGCACTTGGGCCATCCTCCACTGCCTTCCCAGGCCACAGCAGAGAGCTGGCCTGGAAGAGGAGCAACTGGGACAGAATCCGGCGCCCCGCCTAGGACTAGAACCTGATGTGCCGGCGCCACAGGCAGAGGATTAGCCTAGTGAGCCCCGGCGCTGGCCTATATTTACTTTTAATTTAAAACTAAAACTATAAATTTATGGTGTACAACATGCTGTTCTGGAATATATAATACACTGTTGAATGGTGAAACTGAGCTAATTAACTAAAATACCTAATTATTGTTCTTGTGGTGAGAAGCTGAAATCTACTCTCAGAGATTTTCAGGTACATAATGTTATCATTAACTACAGTGACCACGTGGTGCACCACCTGCTTGTTGCTGATCCCCGGGATGGGTGGAGATGATGTGTGAGAAAGGTAGATGGGGACCAGGCGCAGGTGTTCGCCTTGGAAGCCAGGCCAGTGTTTTTTGCTTTTCAGACTGTGGAGTGTTGCAAGGTCTGTTTTTTTTTAATCCTCAAAATTTTGTTGTAAGTATTCAAGTTCATATAATGTCAATACCGAATATATTTAAAATAATAAAACAAATGAGATAGACAGACTTGAGAGGTAGAGGCCTAACTGTGTCATATTCCCAAGTTGCATTCTCTAATTTACCCCCAACAGTAATAAAGCTAATATTGTGCAGATTTTTTTCCTGTAATTTCTCATTTAGTTGTAAACTTGGAAAAAATCAGGGCATATGATTAATTATACAGCTTAAACCCCCAACATCAACTTCTGGGTTTTCTTAAGTTACAACAACTTAAACAAAATAAGTCCCTTTATAGACAGAGCCACTTTGATTATGGCTATCATCATGTGAAACTCAGCATTTTAATTAACACATTATTTCTAATGGGAATATTCTGCTTTAGCCAGACTGCTTCCCATTCATTGTTCCTGAAAAGCCCTTCAACTCTGTACATTGTCCTCTGCTTTCTTCACCAGCCTGCACCCTGTACTCAACCTAAGACTGCATGTACGTGCACAGCCCCATCTTCTCTCCGTGTCTTCCTGCAGTGCCTCTTCTGAACTGGGCACTCCTCCGAACCTGCACGCCCCTGCCACCCCTCACCTTGCTGCACAGGCAACAGAAACCTCGGCAGGCGGAGGACAGTGCTCTCTCGGCTGTCCTGCTGAGCTGCAGGCTCTGTCTCTGATCCCAGCATGCGATCAGCTCTTAACTGATCAGCTCAGCTGCTCAGTGGATCCCAGCCCACCCACCCTCCAGATTCCGCTCCCGCCTTTTCTTTCCCGTGCGGGTTTTGCCATCTTCCCCAGGCACGGTGGTCGCTCTCTCCCACATGGAGTGAGATGCTCCTATTCAACAGTGAAGCACCCACTGCGCCACGGAACGCGCAGGACCCACTGACACAGCTGTTAATGCTCCTCCTGAGGACAGGGATCCTTCAGAACCCAGCCCAGCACCCTGCATTCAGGGAATACTCAGTACCTGAACGTCAGGGTTTGGGGGGAGGGACACAACATAGTTCCAACAGTGCATGGAAAATGGAATTAGAAAGTAAATTAATTTTGGTACACAAGAATTGGACATCCATGAATAGCTTTTTTCCCCCATATTATGCCTTTTTCTTGGACTGTTTGAGACACTTCCTTATACTTGGGAACACTGAGTACAGGCAGGGCACTTCAGTTACTCAGTTTTCCTCGGTGTGCCAGAAGAATGTGATTTGATGTCCTCAAGCCTTTGAGGACATCCCATTTATTAACCTCCTCTAGTCTCCTCACTTGCTGCCCCAGAAAGCCTACTTTCCTCACCCAAGTCCTTCAACGCTGTAGTCACATCCTTGAGATACGCCCCTATTTCAGTCTCATTATGGAAAGACAGTACAACTTGTTTATAAAAAGCAGCCCCCCACCAGTATG